>NC_060270.1:118046562-118394377 GCF_021613505.1 Equus quagga | reverse complement strand
AAAATTTCAGATTTGAAATAAATGCTAGAGGCTTTAAAAATCCAGGGAGTAGTTTTTAAATAAAACTTAAAAATCTTTAGTGTTTAGTACTTTGTTTATGAATTAGCAATATCATTCTGGTAGACTTTTTAATTTCTCATTCATGAATTAATTTTGGCCTTTTCCCTTATAATGTAACTTCTGTGGAGACAACTATAAATTTTTGGAAATAAGCTTCATTAAAACTGAATAATCCTCCTTTTCTCTCTTCTGAATAATTCACTTCTTGTTGTCTGATACATATACAAATGAGGAACTCAGTAAAAATTAGTCCAAACGATGGTTCCAAGAATGAAAAATATTTTTCAGAAGCTACACAATGCCTATAGAAATTCTGCCATTCAGCTTTTGTTGTATTTTCCTACCTGGAAGTAACGAAATGGATATGGTGTCTATAACATAAAAAGTGAAAGAACTTTATTTCATTACTATTATAATCTTCTGACGATCCTACAAAAATTAGGGATAGTGAACATAATTCTAATTATCTTAAGGATTTAAATATGTATCAATGTCTTTATTTTTTAAGAGTAATACAGAACTAATAGTCAAATTCACAGAATTCTTCTCTGAAATTCACTCAAGTCTAATATTTCTCAAACAGCACATTAGATCAGACGAAAAAGCTTCTCCCAGAGTCATAAACTAAACTAGAAAAAGGATTCCAGACAGTAATAATGTAACGAGCAAACTAGCTCTATTTGTGCCAAAATTAATTGAAAAAGTTGTTTGGATTGATTCTTACCTTGATTTAAGCTACATTCAAACCAAAAAAGCAAACTATATCTAGGCAAGAATACTCAACTTTAATAAACTTCAAAAGCCATTTTGAATTTTATTACCTTATCTCATCTTCGAGATTATGCTATATTTTTTCTTAAGTTGTCATGTTTGAAAGGAGAAAAGGAAACTCACCATTTATTATGTTCTAACAAAGTGCCTTTGGAAACTGAATTATCTCATTTAACCCTCATAACTTCCCTGGAAGGAATACATTATTTTCCAGAGATTTCCGATGAGGGCCTTCAGACTTGAAAATAATGATGCTATGTAATTTATCAATGTGCCTAAAAAGACTGACCTGGGAGCAACAATCTTTCCATAGCATACTTCTAAGCTCTTTATGTGAAAAAAATGCCTGAACCAAGTGAATAATTTGGAGCTTAGTAGCCATAGGATTGGCCGACAAGATCTTGCCATTTAATAAATGCACATTGAGGGCCCACAGAGGCCTTGGGACTAAAGGTAACACAGAGTCTCCACCCTTAAGAGGAGTCTCATATAGAGTTACTTAAGAGTTAAGCACTTACTTAAGTTTCCATAAACATCTGGTCCCAGAAATGTTCTAACTCAAATTTCTTGCAAGTGCCTTCTAACTATAGCCATCTAGAACAAATCCCAGCCATGCTTCTGGTCTTTGAGGACATCTTCTAGATCTCTTACATACCAGTATAAATTGGCCTCTCTTTGAGCATGGTACTATTCTTTAATGGCTGCAGTGGCTCTTGGACCTCTTTCCCAATTAAGGGATGGCAGGATCCAGTTATATGAAACCTGAGTTTTCCAAACTAACTGTAAGAAAGCTTATGCTGCTACTGGTACTATATACAACTTGAAGATTTTTTGCAATGGTGGCTCTATGCAACCATTTCAGGGATACCAGAAGAGGGTCCTTCCCCGTTCCCAAAGAGCTCCTTTATTTGCTTTTAACAGTGCTTGCAACTGCAATCATAGTCATTCCTTCACTAAATCTAGATCAGAGACGTCAAATACATGGACGGCATGTGTCTACTCATTTCCCCTGTGCCACAGCAGGCATCAGTTATCGATCACAACACCCTCTCCAGGTGAGTGAGGATACCACCTTAGGGTGCTTCCCAAAACAGCATTACAAACCACGCATTGAAGGAGACTCGCAGGCATATCCCTAGTCTTGAGACTGTTTCTAGGTGTTACCTACTTACCAGTTCTGGCTGAAAAAGCCCTCTTAAAATGCAAATATCCAAACTCAAAAGGGATTTGCCATAAGAGAGTCCAATAAGATTCTGTTGCCAGTTAGAGAAAGTGGTCTCTGTCTCAGCTAACCCCAGACTGACACACACAATAAGCAGAGATATGAAACGCATTCCCAGACCAGGTCTACTGCCTTCCTCAAGCAACTAGAACTCCAGTCTGACTTAAACATTCCTAATTCATGAGCTTGACGTGAGGCCTGGTCCCGGGGCAGCTTTGGGGGGCAAAGGCCAACGTTAGAACAAATTCCAGAGAGAGTAACAGGAGTAAGCACAAGGAGGAGCAAACCCCACTTGCGGAGGGCAAAGAAAGAGGTCACATTTGCCATAGAAATTAGGCAATGCACTATGTTACTGCCTCTAGCTATAAAAACTCCCTACCCCATTCCATACTCTCTAGGCAAGAAAACCTTTAATCCATCAATATAAAAACGTTAAAAATATAAAATTTCCTCTTTGTTTGGGACTAAAATTTCGATCAGAAAGCCATGAAACTTTGGCAGAACTAACTGTAATTCCCACTATAGAAATCTCCATTTAAGGATAAGCAAACAAAAAAAAATAGTATATGAAATTCTTCAGTAAATGAAAATCCAAGGATAAGCAAACAAAAAAAAATAGTATATGAAATTCTTCAGTAAATGTGCCTCTTCTATCACCTCTCCTAATCTCTACTCCACACTCTCTGCTCCAGCAACACTCCTTGCTGTTCTTTGAGAATAATACACACCCTCCTGCCATGGGGCCTTTGTACTGGGTGTTCCTCTGTGAGACAGCTAGGGCAGCTCTTTCTCCAGCTATCCACATGGCCCACTGCCTCACCTCCTTCATGCCTTTGCTCAAATAAAATGCCTTGTCAAAGAAGCCTTCCTTGACAAACTATTTAAAATTATAATCTATTTACCCATTGCTTCCCCACCTGGCAACCACCATCCCCCTTACCCTGCTCTATTTTTTCATGGTATTTAGCATGTTATATTAAACTATAAAATTTGTTTATTATTGTGCAGGAAATTGTTCACACAGAAGGTCTGATGCTGTTCTTTAAAAGGGCCTGTTTGGGGGCCTGGCCTATGGTTGGGCCTGGGAAGTTGGATTTTGGAATGTTCCCTATTTTCCTAACTGATCAGTTGGGTTTGTATGCCTCAGGCACTGAGTTCTGCTCACCTAGGCTATTTGTGAAAACAGAATGATTTACCATGAACACCTGCTCTCCTTCTGGAAGTCTGGAATTTTGGTAATATGTGGCTGGTTGCATAGGCAGAAAGTGCCTACATCACTGGCTCCTAATAAAAACTCTAGACTCTGAGTTTCAAGTGGGCTTCCCTGGGCAGAAACAAGGCCATTGCACATGTGTTGCTGCATTTCATTGCTGGAGGAAGACACAAGTTCTGTGTGACACACCCACCTCCCACCCTGAAACCCCTGGGAGAGAGAACTTAGGAAGGCTGTGCCTGGACTCCTCCAGACTCTGCTTGATGTATCTGTTCCCCTTGCAGACCCTGATGTGTATCCATGGCGGTGAGTACAATGACCTCTGAGTCCTGTGAGTCTTTCTAGCAAGTCATAGAACATATGAATGATCCTGTGATCTTCAAAAAATTACATTCATTGCTGATCACCTTTCTTCCTCCATTAGAATGTAAGCTCCCTGAGGGCAGGGATTTAAGAATCCTTTTAGCTCATTGATATATCATGTATTAATATAAAATCTCTTTAGCTCATTAATATATCCCCAGTGCCTAAAACAATGCCTACCACATAATGGACATTCAATAAATACTTGTTGAATGAATAAGGAATAAAGCACATATTGTCCTATCAAAGATTTATTTTTAAAAAATAAATAACTAAAATATCAACTTATATTCTTTAAGACCTTCTAGAGGACATTACATCCATAAAGAGGGAAGGCTATTCTACCAGGAAAAATTGCTTTTAAATGAAAGGCAAGAGTTGAATTACAAACATTGTGATGACAGCAAACAGCAGATTGCGTACTGCAGAAATACCACAAACATGAATGAGACCAGCTACAGAAATTCTCCTCCGATTCAGAAGAAAAGGATAGAGATGAATATAGTAAGTAAAAAAGAATTTAAATTTCAACAAAGTCATAAAAACTCAAGAAGGAGAAACCAAGTTATGTACACTACACATAGTAGGCTCGCAGTAAGTAATTATTGAATGAATTGAATGAAACAGGAAAAAATCATATTTGTATCAATATATCTTCTTCAAATATAAAAACAATTGAAAGATTTTAAAAGAAAAGGTAGTGACATAAGGATCAAATAGACAAGCAAGAGATCACAGGTGACAGCAAGAAAAGATATTCCTTACTATAGAAAGTATAACAATTATGAAGGCTTCCTAAAACATTCACTCAAGGAAATATCCTGCTGACTAACAAATTAATCAAATAACAAACTCAAGTAGCAGAATAACTAGCATCATATGAAATTATGAAATAATAAAAGCCTTTCCATTAAGATTCAAGACAGGGACTTAAAACTATCATAACCTTAATACAGTTTTGATCAGGCTTTCCTCTAATCTTTGTGGGTTCTGGGACAAGGGTACAAAATGAGGCCCATGTACCATACAACTAACTAATTAGAAGCTAAAAATAAAGCTGAAAAGCTGCTAGTTAAAATATGTTCGATCCAATAACTTGACATACATCCCTCTCCAGGTGAGTGAGGTCACAGTCTTAGGGTGCTTCCCAAAATAGCATCACAGCCCATACACGGAAAGTGACTCAGGTGCATCTGTAGTCTAGAAACTGTTTCCTGACTCCACCTATTTACCAGCCCTAATGACACATAATTTTTTAGAACTATGTGTAAACCAATGATTTTTTGATGATTTACAAGTCATCAAAACACCAAAGACAACTGGATTTATTTATTAGTATACTTGTAATCTTTAATTATGTCACAATTTATAAATTATCATAGATTTATTCTGTAAATTCATTCTCTTACTTCATTTCAATGAAATCACTAATTACATTGTTATGGTCAAGACTTTCAAATAATTTGTATTTTATTGATAGTAACATCAAATTAGACAATCTTATTTGAGTCATTGTAGATCTTGGATAATTTTTTTGACAATTTCAATTTGGAGAAACTTCATTTTGCTATGAGAGCAGCAACTGGAAGCATCAACAAAAATCTTAAAGTGATATTTGGATTCAGAAACATCTGTAAGTTCTCCATATCATGTTCAAACACTGTAATGGGTCATATATCGTAAATTATCATTATGGAAAATATTACAAAATATTTGCTTTCATTGCCAGTTTATAAAAGTTACATTGCAATTTCAACCATCATTAAAGCAACATCAGATCCATCCAGTAATGTAAAGAACTATATTAGTTTTCACATGTTATATCTAGATCTACATATATACAAAATTTAGAATAACAGGAATTGTTTGATCTTGCAGAATATTCCTCAGCTGCCAAGTGCACCATGGCAAACATTGTTCTAATTCATAAGTACCTCCAGAGCTATGCACTAGAACAGGAAGAGAAGAAAGAAAATGGATGCTTACAAAATTCTATCACATCCGTGCTATATGACAGAAAAGGTTTTTCAAGTAATTAATATGTCTTCTCTAGGATCTAAGCACTAAAATTGTTCCAAGCCTCCTTGCATTGCAAAACCCTGTCTATCACCAATGTCGGCAGTGGCACAATCCCCAAAATCTTTCATTGGCTTGTTTCAAGGACATTGGGCAAGAGTTGGGGAGAAAAACTTCTCTGGAGAATGTCCTCTAGGAACATTCAGTTAGTGAAAAAGCGCATGTTTAAGGTTACAGGTTGTACTATATCATCATTGAGTACAGAAGCGCAAGCAGCAGTGGCATACATAAGCTCTTTAGTAAATTTATTTCAGTTGTAGTCTTTAGATATGTGGAGGCCTATAAAGGATAAATCTCAAGCAGAGGGCCTCCTTGGCAGTGCTAACCAGTGTATCAAGACTTAAAATATGAGTTATAAATTTTGGAAAGAAGAAAGTAAAATTCTCAATGTCCGAACATGATCATTTGTCTAACAAAATATAATTGTATTGGTGAAAAGGCTATGAGAACTGATTATTTCAATAACCTATCCAGTTATAAAAACATGTTTTGAAAAGCACTACATAAATACTAACAACAATCAACAAAAAAATAGGGGAAAAATGCCGTTCATAAAAGCAGTAAAGAAAATGAAACCTCATTAAACTTGTGTGAATAAAATAGAGTTACATGAACAAAACTATTTAAAAAACCTCTAAATGGGATAAAAGGGAACTTAAAATGAATGGACAGGTAAACCATGTTCCTGAATAGTGTACTGGATCATTCTATTTTCAGCTTAGTTAAGCTAGAGCTATGTTCCCAGATTCCTCTTCTCTGCATGGTTCTGAGTTAGAATTGGCCAAAAGAGATGTCTGAATGGGATTTAAGATGTGGAAGTGAAGGAGCAGTTCTTGCTCTCTGAAGCAGATAACAGTTATTTGCAGTGAAACAGATACAGAGGTTTCAATGAATTCCAGCTTGTCCTCCCTCTCTTTTGCTCAATGTCCAGCTTTTCTTTCTAACTGCTGACCATGCTAACATTGGTCCAAATTACCAGACTCCATCAAATTCTCCCCTCCCGGGATGTGTATATTGCCCCTTCTATAATGAGTGGAATTTGTTTCTCCTCACCTTGAAACTGTGCTAGCCTTGTGACTTGCCTTGACTAATAGAATACAGTGGAAGTGATACTGTGCAACCCTGAGTCCAGGCCTTAAGAACCTGTGGCTTCTACCTCTGCAGTAATAGAAGCATGCTGCCATGTTAGAAGGAAGTCCAAGCTATCTAGCTAGAGAGAAAGGCTATATGGAGAAGACTCAAGGCATCCTAGGAACAGTGAGAACTAAGGCTGCAGACATGTGAGAGAGGCCTTCTTGGACCTTCTAGCCCAGCTGCAGCATAGCTCCCAGTTGAATATGGCGACTTCAGCAACCTCAGCCTACACAACACAGAGCAGAAGAGCTGCCCAGCTGAGCCTAGCTAACCCACACAATTGGAAGAAATAATACATTGTTCTTGTTTTAAGCCACTAAGTGTTGTAGTGGCTTCGTTCACAGCAATAGGTAACTGAAACAGAAAGGGAAACTTATACAGTGGTATTCTCTCCCTCACTCCCTTGGGGTCTTGATAAAACCATTCTAAAGGTCATCTGAAGGACAATTCACTGATAATAGCCAATCCTTTTTTGAAAGCTAAAATAATGAGAGGATGCTTGCCCTACCAAATATGGAAACATTTGTAAACTTCACTAATCAGAAAAAGAATAACAGCATCATTTATTGAATGCTCACAGTATTTTAGGCATTGTTCAAAGTATTGCCATGGCAAATAAATAATGCTATTATTCTTCATGCTTACAGATGAAATTTGGAAAGTAATTTTCTAAGCTTTTATATTAATAATTATAGGGCATCTATGCTAATGCAAAATAATAGAAAAGATACTCAATAAAGCTGCATATACATTAAGTTAGGTCAGGTCAGACTATCAGAGTTCATTAAGATGAATTACATATTTAAGAACATTGGGCCTGTCCATTGTACTGAATGAATAATCATCAGAACTGAAGAGCCTTCAGCCTTCTAAAAAGTCTCCTAAGGGACCTAGGACAACCATGACTCTTACCTAAGGGAAAAAGATCAGGAGAAAAGAATGAATACGGGATGTTTCAGTCACTCAGTCATCCTTCTCTGAACAATAGGGTGTAGCAGGGAAACAATCATCAGGGGAGGGTAAAGTAAGGTCTCTGCTTAGCACATAAACTTTGCTTTGGGAGGAAAACCCATCCCTTGGGGCAAAGAGCAGAACTCCTCCAATCATAAATTAAAGCTGAAAAAATCTTTGAGATCAAAGAGCAATTCATTCATTTCACAGATGAAGGAACTCATGCCCAGTGGGTAATGTGATTTGCTCAGGGTCATATATTGGCGCCAGAGCTGTTCCCCAGACCCCAACTCCCACTCTACTCCAGAGTGATTCTTTCCCTGTATCCTTTCCACAGCAACCCACTAGAGAAGCACCTCTCCAGGCCCAACCACTTCATTTTTAGGAACTGACAGCAATTTAAAGAAGGAAGCGAGCAAAGGCAGTGTCTGTCTTGTTCACCTTGTGTGTCAGCACCTGGCACTATTCCTCTCCATAGAACACACTCAAGGAGCATTGATCAAGGGAAGGAAGTGAAACGCATATTAGCCAACAATTATCCTCAACTCTGCTCAGCAAAGGCAAACTATTTATAAAAGTAATTTTGTTGAATATGTCAATCATCTATCACATAAGTATTGATTTCTACGTTAATAAACTGTAAGACAAAATAATCTTATGCTTTGAAACTAAAGATTTGTTTTCCAGCATAATAACATTTTTTCTTTCATAATTAATATAGTCATTAAATAGGAAGAGTTGTTTCTTTTCATTTATCACCAAGAGGGCAAGATACTTACTTATAATTAATGATCAGAATGCTCTGAGGTGGGCAGCCTGCACTTTGCCTGAAGTGTCATTTCATCCGCAGGAATGCGACTCAGTTCATGAATCCACATTCAAACCATATGTTTCTTTCTTTAAAGACACCTGTTCCCAAAAGGCAATGCCAGGATAAAATTAAAATTCAAAAGAGATCAGGATGTATTACTAACGAAAGAGTGCTTCTGGATCATGGGTTTTTACAATATCCTAAACAAAGAAAATTCTCCCTGAAGCCTTCAGACTGGTCAAAGCACATCCCATGTCATAATATTTTCTTCCATAAATAATTCTTAAGCTAAACAACTAATTGTATGCTGCTCCTGTTTTCAGAAATTGTTCTATCTTTGGCATCCCAGTGTCAGTACAGTACAGTCTTAGATACTCCCTAACCTTCCTCAGCATTCTTGGCAGAGAGCACCTGTCAGTGTTTCCCCTTAGTGGCACTTGCACAATTTGGCTGGGGAAATTCTTTGTTATTCAGGACTGCTCCATCAACTGCTGTCCACTAGAGGTCTACAGCGTCCCTAGTCATAGAGACAACCAAAAATGTCCTCATTTTTTTGACTTAGAGAGTTCGTACACCAGGCTTCACCTGGGTTCCCCTCTAGCACACCGCGGCCTGGGTGTCTCTCACTGCCATATGTTGGGGCCATTGTAGGGCTCACCTCACTTGTTCCCTGTTTCTCAGGGATTGCTGTCCTTCACTCTCTGATGTCTTGAAGCCACTGTTTCATATATTTTGTTCAGTTTTTTGTTTGTTTCAGGCAAAGCAAAAGTCAGCAGTCAGTTATGTTTTAAGGTTAAGGTAGATATGATTCTGACTTCTTTTGAAAGAGATACAGCTTTGATGGAGATAAGAAAGAAAGGAGACCTAAGGTGCAGGGAGTGTCTGAGTGAGGGAGGGCATTGGGGGTGGAAACAAAGAACAGGAAGGCATTGGACACTAATCTACTCTACCTCCCATTTTTTTCTGGGGATGGCCTGGGAAAAAGAGTGCAGGAAACTCTAGACTCTAGGGTTTTGCCTATGATTCAGCATTTACAATAATAAAGAAGCAGTTCCTCACTCTCTAAGACTACCTGGCTTATGCCACACAAATAGGCAGCTTACGTAGAGCCACCTTCTTTATGACTGGTGCTCTGTAAATTGCCCTTAAGTCTACACCTGCTGATGGGTAGCTCTCTATAAGGCATCCGTATTCCAACATGGAGCTAAGGCCATCAATTCCCACAATAGACGGAATCCATAGGTACCCCTGTGTTCTACATCTTGACCCCCTACCATCTCCTCTCACCATCCTCCTCAGTCTTCTTCAGGTCACAGAATTTGTAACAGTTATCTGACCAAAACCAATCGCTGAAAAATGACTGTCATTCTAACCTACATAGTCTGTTACATTCCATCTTCTTGAAGAATGAGGGAGCTATGTGGATTAGTTTGGGCAAACCTGGCAATTTCAAAAGTAGACTCTTCCAGTGCAGTAAACAGAGGGGATACTTAATGAGATTTTTAACTAGTTCAGTGCAATTTCCCAATAATAAGAAATATAGTATTATTTCCACATCCAGTGATGTTTTCTTGATAAAGGTACCAGGACCCTGGACTAAATGGTTTGGCAGGCTAGATGGAATACCTTTGGTAAAATAACAGTCACTGATTCATTCATTTCAATGAGGAGATGTGAATCTATTCTAGTGCCTGCCTGCTCATGGTTAAAATGAACCAGTCCTTATCTCTATATTTGAATAAAAACTAGATGTCTGTCATCTGAATACTAATCCGTGCAAATCTCACAGATGTTATTTGAATGAATGGAAACTGTCAGCCTGGCTCCATTTAAACAGCATGTTGCTTGGACTTTTATGCATGACAGAGCAGGGCTGAAATGTGGCAGGTGTGGATATGCCAGATGACACACTGAGTCAGACCATGCTCGGGGGATGAGTCTGATGATGCAAGTCATTAAGAGGGAGGAAAAAATACCAAATAAATATGTTCTCCTTAAAGCACAGCCTCAATCACCGACTTAGAAGGAAAAAATAAGGTCATGCTTAAGAACTGGGTTGATACAGAAAGTCTGCTAGGAACCGGCATAATGAGTTCTAATCTGCCCTTCACCCAAGGAGAAGAGCAGTGCTTAAGATACTATTTCTATACCAAGTGACTTTATGTGTGGCTTTCTGTGTAAAAGGTAAATGCTACTCTCAAACCTTCTATATACTGTGGTCCAAGTTCATGTCCAGAAATAAAATGTACAGGTACCACTAACTCTTCCTCACATTTTCAGCCATCCTCAACTACAGTCTATGATACTCTTTATCCACAGGGTTCCACTCAGAAATTCCTAAGATAACTACAACCAGGGCATAAAGTACAAAAAAGAATCTCCTTGATGCTTGTAAATTTAGTTTGCTGCTAAAGGCATAGTGTTTGGCAAGCATAAGCCCTTAGTTCTCCAAGTAGCACATAGTATCCAAACCCTTACTGGGTTAGCCCAAGCTAGATTTGCCTCAATTGCTTGCTGAGTACTCTAGTCTGCTATGAGGGCTGCCCTTTTCAATAAGGAGTGTGAACCTGGTTAACTATTTGAAACTGCTCATTTATGGACAGATGGAGCCCTTTCCTCTCTACTCTTAGCTGCAGTCTGGAGCCTGGTTTGGAATAATGTGATGATCTGGAGAATTCTTTATGATGCCTCCCCAGCTTTGCAAGTCAGCACTGCCTAAATCCTCCTACTGCTGTCCACCATCTTCCAGACTGGACCACCATTGAGTCAAAGTTTACTCTGGGCATCAGATTGCTAGCTACCCAAACTTGAAGGCAGACTTTAAAGCAAAGGTCCACAGAACTCTGGATGATTCATGGATGAGTTTCAGACAACCTATGAACCCTCAACATTAATTTTATGTATAGATAGTTTGGGGTATATGCAAATGAATTTCCATTTCCATTTCAAAGGATTCGTAGCCCAAAAGAAGTTTAAGAACCATAATCCTGGAAGGAAACCTGTTTTTCCTGTCCAGCTTCCTCCTAGTCTTAGTTTCTTCTCTCTACTGACGAGCATGACTGAAATCCCGAAAAGTACAATAAATGAGCCAGAAAGAATAATAACAACTTCAGAGCAGGTTTTACAGGCCAACTACGTCATTCCAAAATGTCTCCTTTAGTCCAGTTTCTTCTTTACATTTCCCACTTGCAGCTAAGAAAAATCAGTAACTGCTATTACTTAATGATACAATATTCTGAGACAGCTCCTTAACGGATGTTTAATGGATTTTCATCCAATTAAAACACTTGTTTTCAAATTGCACAAGATACCCGTGGAAGGTATCAATTTCCAAGAATATTCTCTGCCACAAGTTTTTATGTTTCTTTTCCTTTGCTTTGCTGTTCCTGCTGTTTGGATTAACCTATCCTAGTTTAAAGGGGGAAAATAGCCGAACTTAATTGCAGTTGACAATAAAGAACTTGAACACATGCTAATTAGCTTCTTGCTTTGAACAGTCATTCTCATACTGACTCTGTGAGCTTCAGAAACTAAAGCTCTCCTCTCAAATCACAATTCGTAACTTGCCTCAGTTCTTACTGATTTTTTTCCAATTTTTTTTATTATGGCAAAATACACATAATATAAAACTTACGACCTTAACCATTTTTCAATTCTTACTGATTTCTATAAAATAACATTCACAGGTACAACGAAAAGCATACCATTTTTTTATTAAATTTCATTTTTACTTAGACAATAAACCTGTTCATTTCTTTTTATTAGACATTGTTCTTCAATCCATATCCAGCTCTCTCCCACTCCTCCCGGAAATGAAGTTAAGACAGCTCAGCGCTTGGTTGATTTTGCAGGGAAATTACAAAAAAGGAGAAAAACTCTTCTTAAACTGTTCTAAGTTCTTTTTTTTCCTTTCAGTGTTTGATTCTTTATAGTCAGATAGGCACACTATCCACAGAATTGCCAGTAGAAACCAGCAGTAAAAAGAAAATAGAATGCATTGCCAGTTACAATAAGAATGAGGTCAAGGTCTGAAATTCCTTAAAGTAATGCTTTTCGGTTTCATTATATTACAGATTACAGACAATGTATTAAGAAAAAAGATGTGTATCTGAAATCGTAATTAATAAACACTGTCTTTTCATTTACTAAGTAACACGTGAATAAATTAAACTTAAAACTACAACTTTCAACCAGCGAATTTCTTTTCAGTTGAGCTAGTTTTGCTGGAGAAAAAATCTCAAAGGTCAGGGTTATTTGGGTGCAAGTGTCAGACTTTCTTTTGCTCTATTTTGTTGTTAATGATTTTTCAAAAGAACAATAAATATATACATGTACATATATATTCTTGAAAGGAACTGCATTCAGCATTTTAGCATGAACACTGTCAGGACAGAGCAAAACGGGGGCTTGTGTGTGAAAGAAGGTAGACAGTGTTGGAGAATGTAGTCTATGGGACTAGCTTTAGAGGTGAGATTTTAAAAAATTAAAAAACAAAACAAACAAACAAAAATAGTTCTAGGGCATCAGATCAGCCTTTTCCCCTTTTCCCCGAGATCCAGCCATAAAAGGCCTCACCCTAAATAAGCCCTGGGAAGAAGTAAGAATACACCTCCCCATTCTCCATTTCCAGCCATGGAATTGTAATCAGGATCATAAATGTCTTCAAGATTGGGCAGCCAACAAAAATAACCGAAACTGTTCTGTATTTAATAACACTTGGTGATGCGGACTGTGGTAAACCGAAGACTCCACACCTGAAGGCCTTTAAATTTAAAGAAAAATAAGATACCATATTAGCCAAACAAAACACATCAACAGAGTAAACTCAGCTGTGATTCCATCCGTTTTTTCCTAAGACCTTCTCCTCACTCTCAGATCCAAGTTTCTGATGCAGTTCTCATGGCCTGGGGAGGGGCTCCAACAGAATATGGCTTGATGGGGATCTTGGGAACTGGAGTCAGGGCCTCCTGGGAGAAATGATAAATAAGACGACCATCATGGCCAGTGCCTTATCACCACCTTCCTGTCTCCTGAAAGCCTCGAGCATTAGCCAACCTGCTTCTACTCTTAGTACCACATCTTTTGCTTCTGTCTAGGGCTTTTCTCTGGCCAAATGAGAAACATAGCAATCTCACAGCATTTACCCTATTCTCTTGGCCTTAAAGCAAGCATGGAACTATTTTTGTGGGTTTTCTCACAGTTGCATTTTAAATAGTTAGAGATGAAATGTGATAAAGATAAAATGTGACTTACAGAATGTATATGTATAGCAAATCACTACAATGTACAATTTAAGTATCTTACAATTTTATTTGTCGATTATACCTCAATAAAGCTGAGAAGAAAATATATGAATGAATAAAAATGTGACAAAAGATTGCTTATGACATACCTAGTTTGTCTGTTTTCTCATTCTACCACTTCAACTCTAGCAGAAAAGATAAAGACGACATAGGCGATGAGGGCAGGTTTATGTAGTAAAATTGGCCTTGTGTTCAGAAGAATCCTGAAGCATAAGACCATATGGGGCATAGTCTCTTGAGAGGAAGCTGAATGGGGAAAGGGGTTTGTTTTGGGAGATGATGGAAAATAGTCTAAGAATCTGAGACTAGCCCTGGGGCTGTGAGAGAACAAGGTAGGAAAGAGAACAGCAGCTGCCTTAGTGGCTTATATGCTTACTCTCCCTGCACTTTTCTGTAAACTTTTCCCTCCTGTTTCCATAGAATCTACATTAAGAGATAGTGAGAGAATGAGCAATGGATGAGATGATTTTGAGAAAGCGCAAGCAGAAAGGAAAGACACAAGGGTGAGAAGATCTTAGACTAGAGTGGATAGAAGGAAGGGGGCAGCCTGAGCCTAGGGAGCTATGTCTGCGTGGCCATTCTCATGAATGGGAGATCCATCATCTGTTTGGGCCGAAGTCCACTGTTGCTGATGTCAACCAAGGAAATCTTTCATGGTCTCTTACCTGTATTCAAGGTGGGTACTCTGTAAACATCATAATAGTGATGTGAACTAAGCACTTCCAAAGAAATGTCCATGGTTAGCCACTATTTTAGCAATGGTTTCATCCTACTTCCTGCCTTAATAGCATAGCTCCAGTTGTCATATAATTCTAGACTCAAACAACTGAAAATAACATTTGAAATATTCATTTGGTTTCAAACACAAGGCTGTGTGTGTGTTTATTCTGGAAGGTTTATGTTACTGAATTCAAGCAGAGAATTTTTCTGTACTCCTTTAAAAAAACAACCAAATAACTGAGACTAACCAAAAGGTAAAACTCTGTTAACCCACAAACAAATGAATCCAGGAAAATAAAGAAAAAGAAGTAGCCGTTGGTCTGTAGTATTCATTTTTGTAAAACCAACCAAAAGTATTAACTGTCACCTGTGAGCTTCACTACTTCAACAGGAAAAAAGGAAGTCAACATCTCAGACTGACAATTTTTCCTGGACGCCTCTCTTAGCAATTTTTAACTTGGTTGGCACAAATGTTTTCTACCAATTAAAATTGTGCAATATTTGCACAGATTAAAATATTCCAAGAAACTACATATTTGTGGAAAAATAAAGTTAAGAGTTGGTTTTTCTAAGTGCTTAATTTAAGAATGTCTTAAGTAGGCCTAACCACTAAATACTCATTTTTAAAATATAATAAACATTCTAAATTATTATTTTGGGGCATTGATAATGAAGACCTAGGAATTTCTCCATTATCAAAACAAAACATATAAAACACTTCCTAATAGTTTACTACCTCATAATTTTACAAGCCTGAGACTTTCTAAAATTTATTAACGTCATTTCCTGTTGACTTACTACAAGTTGGTCTTTGGATCGTCTACAAGTTCAAGGCATTGGAAACACAAGAAGCATCACCCTGATTTAGGTAATGAAATTTCATTATCAAGTGGCTACGTAAATAAAACAAAGAGCAAAGGACATGAGAAATAGATCATTCACATAAGAAGAAATCCAAGTGGACAATTAACATATGAAAAAAAGTAACATAACTCATAATTCTTAAAAGCATGAGGCTCTAGACTCAGACTATCTAGATTCAAATCTAGGCTATCACTTCCTGGCTGTGTGACCATGGACAAGTCACTGATCTCTCTATGCCTTAGTTTCATGTGCAAAGCGATGATGATCTGATATCCTACCTCACAGAAGGAGAGAACTCATTGAAAGGATTTAGCAAATAATTGCCATGGTGTATGCACTCACTCTGTGTTGGCCATTATTACTATTATTAGAAAGTAGACAACCTCATTAGTCATCAGGAAACCACAAATTAAAGTAAGATTTCACTTTACCATATTAGAGTGGCAAGATTTTATAAAGGGATTGATAGTACCCAGTGTTGTCAAGAGAACAAAGAAAGTGGTACACATATATATACAATTAGTGGGAATACATATTGGTTTTGCCTTTCCGGATGGCAATTCAGGATGAAGGAGGGAAGCGGGTCGTAGGAGACAAGAGAGGCAAAATATGCAGATGAAGCACTCCCAAACTCCTCTGACGAGGTGACATTTTTTCATCTTCATCATCATCATTTGTGACACTCTAGTCTTTGCAAGGCATTTACTGAAGTTGCTCATTTAGGTATTTTATTTGACAAACCAAGATAAGATCAAAAGAAACTGAATACACAAAGATACTCCCTATTTGTGTGAATGCTCTTTTCTAATCCAATGACAGACAACACTTTGCTTTCACTAAGTCCCCATAGATGTTTAAATAGAGTCTCTATGTAATGAAACAACCATATGCGACCTATTGGCACTTTACTGTAAATAGTCTTTGATATATAATACTTAATCTACATTTTTTTCTTTTTCTCTTCCTCTCTTCTTTTTCTGTTAGGAAATGTTCCTAAGGCTTCATTCTTCTAACCTGAATCAGACTAACTTTATATATTATGGTGGGGAAATTTCCTCATCCACAGTCTTTAAAAAAAATAAAATAGAACATAAAATAAACTATTAAGTAGCAGCCATGGCATAATGGAAGAAAACTAGTGCAGTCAAAAAGCCTGAGTTGTGCCATTTTGAGACCTCAGGCAATTCTCTTAACCTGGCTGAGACTCAATTTTCTCATCTGCAAAGAATAAGAATACTGTGGTTTACTGAAAATTGTAATATGGGAAGAAACATAACACCCCCAAATTGCTCTTTCGTTAATTTTTGAAACAACTTTCTCCTCAGTTTCTATGACAATAGAGATAACGACCTTGCAAAGCCCTCCCTTGATCTCATCCCAGTCTAACAAGGACAAGACCTTCTCTGGATCAGTGCTAAAATGAGGTCCTCTGGTATTCAATATTATCATTATTGTAGGGGAGGACTAGGAGGAAAGAGAGGGTTGAAAGAGGGGAGAGGGTAGACTTTAAAGGGGATCAAAGTTCTTTCTCTCCATTTGACCTTTATTGAGAGAAACAAAGGGATTATAAATCAAGCCAGAGTTATCAGTTCTCTCTTTACTGCCTTCAGAAGAATAAAATCAAGAGAGACCTAAAAGGGACGATGAGATAAAAAGCCTGGAAGTGGAAGATGGAAGAAAGCTCAGGCCTACATCTACTTTAGACCTTAATGTAGCATAAAAATAATCCCTCAGATCTTGGATATGGGGAAACAGGAAGGGAGCGTGAGCAGGTGCAGTGATTGAGGATTTCCTGTGTCTTATTCTTGATGTTCTAAGCATGGTCCCAAGTGACTCAAAGGGCATTTGAGATTTTGAGATTGAGGATGTGGCTCTAACTTGCTCAATACAAAGGTTCAAGCTTTGAAGTCACACAACATCTGTAATTGGCTCCCTCCTTGCTTTCCTCTTTGCTTCTTCCTTCCAACACACACACACACAATACTACATTTCCACATGCACTTCCTGTGATAATCTTTAACTCCTTTGGTCTTAATGTAGGTTAGGACTCTGGGGACAATGCCTAGAGGCCTGGTCTTTCACTACTTGGGGTCTCCTAGATATGGGACAACCTGTTTTAGCAGAATTTGGGGCTTTAGGAACAGAGCTTTGGGTATTATTTTTACTTCTATGATCAATATCACCTCTCTGGTGATTTGGTGTGCAATTAGAGTCCCCAAAAGGACACTCCCTCCTAGAATTTTTGCTTCATTGGGTATTACAAGTGTCTATAAAGATTGCTAAGTTTCTAAAGGCTTATTTCTCAAACCAGGAAGTTCTACCAGCAACTCAAAGTAAGCGTTCTACAGAATCTCTGCATTCCCAAGGATTTATTCTGAGTAACCGTGGGGAACAGTATGGGAAGTACAGGGAGTGCTCATTTGGATCATTAAAAGTGACAAATGTCCATCATTACTTGCTGTCATGGGTTGATGCAATCTTAGAAAGTGTCCCAAAATAATAAATGGTGTTATTTAAAACTTAATTAGCTAATATATAACTTTTTGACTTTTATATGTCTTAAGATCCAGAAATTGGTGATGCCCAGATGCAAGTCAACAGGGCAGTATTAGCTATAGGCAAATTTATGAAAAAGTAAAAGTTTTCTTTGGCCCCCTCCAAATATCCTTTACTCTATACTCTGTCTCTCTGTGAAGACCCCTCAGCTCTCAAATGCCTCTAAATGCCTCCTGGTGAGCTGGCTACTCCCATGTAGTGTCCTCCTCTGACTGGCACACCCCAGGTAGGCCTCCACTATGTAGGTCCTTATATCACACTAACTTCTAATTAAAACTTAACTTGCCATACACTCTACTCTTACTAGACTTTTTTTTTGTAGTTTAAAAAATCATTTACTACTGAGAAGTTAAAGTCCATTAAGCATTATCATCACTGGTTCTAGTTATATTATTAAACACTAATATGTTAAAAACAAATTTATAAGGGGCCGGCCCGGTGGCGCAGCGGTTAAGTTCGCACGTTCCGCTTCTCGGCGGCCCGGGGTTCGCTGGTTCGGATCCCAGGTGCGGACATGGCACTGCTTGGCAGCCATGCTGTGGTAGGCGTCCCACGTATAAACTAGAGGAAGATGGGCACGGATGTTAGCTCAGAGCCAGGCTTCCTCAGCAAAAAGAGGAGGACTGGCAGTAGTTAGCTGAGGGCTAATCTTCCTCCAAAAAAAAAACAAAAAAAACCAAAAAACAAAAAAAACAAATTTATAAGATCCACAGTACTTTTCCACAGACCCCTTGCCAGAGTTAGTGGCAAAGCAATCTTCAGTAGCACCTCCACTTTAAATGCCTCCAGCAAAAGTTCTGTCACATATCAAGGCACAATGCCATGTTAAGGGCACATAGTAAGGCCAACAGGAAATGATGCCTCAAACTCACCCTGTTCCCCAGCATAAGCAGAGGAAACATTTTATAGACGGAATTAAAGGATCACAGAAATATGATGCAACATCCTGCATTTTTTCTTCTTTTTTGGTCAACATTTGGTAACCCAGCCTTTTTTGGGGACACTTTTGACTACAGTTAGCTAAAGGGTACTATCCCATAGAAAGAAAGGACTAAGCTTAATGCATAGACCTGTGACAATTTTTATGATATTTTTTAATATCATAATGATATTTTTAAGGGATTGTGATAAAAGAGATATCTATGTCTAATTTATCTGGGAAGAAAAGTGCAGAAAGATTCAGGATAGAAGCCCTGTTTAGGAACAAAGAGTGCCTTTGACCAGGGGCTTTTCGTTATTGCATCTCTTGAGAATCTAAAGACAGAAATAGCGACTAGAAGGTATATGGGTTTGACGCAAGTAAATACAGTTTTTGAGTGAATTACCTAAGGTTTTTTCCTTGAAAATAAATTACATTGTTCTGTCATTGTTTCTTGTTCGTTTCTTGTTTTGTCGCTTTCACACACAATACTTATGCAAGAAATCAGTCTCTCTTTTTACCCCTAGTTCACAAATGGAATTTCTCTTTGTTTTTAGCTTTTGGTAAGCTAAAAAACTTTTCTCTTTCTCTTCTTCTTGCAACCAGAATTTTTGATCATTGGAAATTAGACAACTAGAAATCCAGAGGTTTCGGTAGCAAATAATCTTCACAAAATAAATTCATATCTGTTGAAACAGACAGGCCTTGTCAGTGGAGACCTTTCAGCTTGTACCATTTTCTCATTGGGTTCCACAAGCACAGTGCTCTTGGCTTGTAATATCTGAGGGCCTTAGAAAACGAGATTATAAAAGACTTATTTACTGAAATTTATGAGGGGAAAAATAGATAATTCAATAATAATACATGGAGATTTCAATACTCAACTTTCAATAATGGATAGAACAACTATGCAGAAGATTAACAAGGAAATAGAAGACTGGAACAACACTATAAATCAGCTAGACTTAATAGATACGTAGATAATACTCTATCCAACAAAAACAGAATATACATTCTTCTCAAGTGTATAAGGAAGATTCCCTAGGATAGATTATATGCTAGTCAATAAAACAAATCTCAAAAAATTTAAAAGGGCAGAAATAATACAAGGTATGTTCTCCAATCAAAATGGAATGAAAGTAGAAATCAATAACAGAAAAAGATTGGGAAAATCACAAATATGTGGAAATTAAACAACACACTCCTAAATAACCAATGGGTCAATGAAGAAATCAAAAAAGAAAACAGAAAATATTTTGAGATGAACGAAAATGAAGACACAACATACCAAAACTTTTGAGATGTAGCTAAAGCAGTGCTTAAAGGAAAATTTGTATCTTCAAATGTCTATATGTAGAAAGAAGAAAGATTTCAAATTAAAAACCTAATCTTCCACCTTAAAACACTAGAAAAAGAAGAGCAAATTAAATCTAAAGAAAGCAGAAGGAAGAAAATAATAAAGATTAGGGCAGAAATAAATGAAATGGAGAATAATAAATAATAGAGAAAAGTCAATTAAAACAAAACCTAGTTCTTCGTAAAAATCAACAAAATTGACAAACTTTTAGATGGATCAACCAACAAAAAAGAGAGGAACTCAAATTACTAGAATCACAAATTAAAAGAAAAAACATTACTGCTGACTTTACAGAAATAGAAAGTATTATAAAGGAACACTGTGAACAACTGTATGTCAATAAATTAGATAATTTAGGTGAAATAACAAATTCCTAAAAAGATATAAACCACTGAATTAACTCAAGGAAATCGATAATCTGAATAGATCTATAACAAGTGAAAAGAATGAATTATTAACCAAAAAATACCCACAAAGGAAAGCCAAAGCCCAGATGGCTTCACTGGTGAATTATACCAAACACCTAAAGAATTAATATCAATTCTTCAAAAACTCTTCCAAAAAATAGAAGAGGAAGAAACACTTCCAACTCATTACTGTGTATTATCCTGATACTAAAACCAGACAAAGACATCACAAGAAAAAAACCCTACAGACCAGCATCTTTTATGAATATGGATGCAAATATCCCCAACAAAATACTAGCAAATTGAATCCAGAAACAAAAAATGTTATGCACAATGACCAAGTGGGATTTACCCCAGGAATGCCAGGTTGGTTTAACATCTGAAAATCAATTAATGTAATACATAATATCAATAGAATGAAAAACAAAAATCACATGATTATCTCAATAAATACAGAAAAAGCATTTGACAAAATTCAATACCTTTTCACGATAAAGACATATAGCAAACAAAGAATGCAAGGGAACTTCCTCAACCTGTTGAAAGACTAGGTGCCTTCCCCCTAAGAGTAGAGCAAGACAAAATGGCCACTTTCACCACTCTAGTCAATATTGTACTGGAGGTTAAAGCCAGGACAATTTAGGCAAGAAAAAGAAATAAAAGACATCCAGATTGGAAAGGAAGAAGTAAAACTATCTTTATTCACAGACAACATAATATTGTATATAGAAAACTCTAAGAAACCCACCAAAAAACTACTAGAACTAAAAAATGAATTCAGCAGGGTTGCAGAATACAAGGATGATATACAAAAATCAAACGTATTTCTATACACTAGCAATGAACAATCTAAAAATAAAAATTAAAAAAAAACTCCATTCACAATATCATCAAAAAGAATAAAATAGGAACAAATTTAACAAAAGAAGTGCAAAACTTGTACTTTGAAAACTACAAAACATTGTTGAAAGAAATTAAAGAAGATCTAAATAAACAGAAAAAACACCCATAGTCATGGATTGGAAGATTTAATATGGCAATATTCCCCAAATTGATCTGCAGATTCAAGACAATGTCTATGAGAATCTCAAGTGACTTCTTTGTAGAAATTGACAGACTGATCCTAAAATTTATACAGAATTGCATGGGACCCAGAATAGACAAAAACAAATCTTGAAAAACAACAACAAAGTAGGAGGACTTACACTTTCTGATTCCAAAACTTACTACAAAGCAATGGTAACCAAGACTGTGTGGTACTGGCAAAAGGAAAGACATATAAATGAATGGAATAGAATTGACAGTTAAGAAATAAGATCATGTGTCTACTGCCAACCGATTTTTGACAAGTGTGCCATGACCATTTAATGGGGAGTCTTTCAACAGATGGAGCTGGAATTACTGGATAGCTACATGCAGAAGATTGAAGCTGGACCCTTTCTCCACACCATATAAAAAAATTAACTCAAAATGGATCAAGGTCGTAATTGTAAAATTATAAAACCCTTAGAAGAAACAAAAGGTTAAGTCTCATGACCTTGGATTTGGCAAGAGTCTCAGAAATGACATCAAAGCATAAGCAACAAAAGAAAAATAGATACATTGAAGTTCCTCAAAATCAGAAACATTTGTGATTCAAAGGATACCAATGAAAGAGTGAAAAGGCAACTCACAAAAGGGGAAAAAAATATTTGCAAATCTGATTGCATCTATCTGATAAGGGACTTGTATCCCAAACATACAAAAAACTTTTACAACTCAACAATAAACAGACAAATAACCCAATTTTTTTTTAAATGGGTGAAAGATTTAAGTAGACATTTCTCCACGGAAGATATACAAATGGCCAATAAACCCATAAAAAGAAGCTCAACACCATTAATCAGCAGGAAAATATAAATTAAAACCATGAGCTACCACTTCATACCTAGTAGAGGTTAGGATCAAAAGCCAGATAATAACAAGTGTTGACAAGGATGTGAAGAAATCAGAACTCTCATATATTGCTGGTAAGAATGTAAAATGGCACAGCCACTTTAGAAATGAGTCTAGTCGTTCCTCAAACGTTTAAACATAGAGTTACCATATGATCCAGGAATTCCACTCCTTGTATATACCCAAAAGAATATACAATGGATATATAATTCAACCATGATAAGTAATGAACTACTGATACACGCTACAGCACAGATAAACCTTGAACACCTTTTTATCTACCATAAAAGAAGCCAGTGACAAAAGACTACATGTTGTATTATTCCATTCACATAAAATATCCAGAGTTGAAAAATCCATGGAGATAAAAAGTAGATTAAGGGTTGTCTAGGGCTGGAGAGGGAGTGAAGGGAAATGAGCTTGGAGGGTAACAGCTAAAGTGCATGAGGTTTCCTTGTGAGGCGATGAAAATGTTCTAAAATTGACTGTTGTGATGATAGCATATATCGGTGAATGTTCTAAAACTCACTGAATTGCACATTTTAAAAGGTGAATTTTAAGGTATGTGAATGATATCTCAATAAAACTGCTTTTAAAAAAGCATTGCTCTAGTTTGAAACACAGAACAAAATAGTTAAACGTCTAAAAAAGAAATGTTTATTTCATTGATCATTAAATTTAATATTAATAACAATTTTAATTGCCCTGGACAGCAATTTGTAGGTTAGATGTTCTCATTTCAAAATAATTCTCTATTAAGCATGATGACTCTTTAGAAGTTGGAGCTAAACATAAATTAAATAATTTCAAAGACAAGACTATAGGGCCGGCCGAGTGGCGCAGTGGTTAAGTTCACACATTCTGCTTCGCTGGCCCAGGGTTTGCCAGTTCAGATCTCGGGTGCAGACATGGCACCGCTTGGCAAGCCATGCTGTGGTAGGCGTCCCACACGTAAAGTGAGGAAGATAGGCACGGATGTTGGCTCAGGGACAGTCTTCCTCAGCAAAAAGAGGAGGATTGGCAGAAGATGTTAGCTCAGGGCTAATCTTCCTTAAAAAATATATAAATTAATTAAATTAAATAAAAAAACAAGACAATAAAAAGCATTTAAATTTTGTTCACCACACAGACATTACATTTAGTGTGACATGTGGGTACATTCAAGTGGTTTGATATGATATAAGATAGGATTTCAAAAAGTAAGTACTGGAGGCAAATAAAGACTTAAAATGTCCCTGTTTTTACCCTGACTTTCTCCACAGGCACATGCACAGGCATTGTCTGTGCCAGTAAAAAAGGCTTATTAATTTCAATGTCGTTCCTCTGGAGGCAACACATTTTGGTTTCCAGGGACTCAGCTCCAGCTTTCTCCTTCAGGTTTTTATCACTAATTCTTTGTCATCTTTCACACACTGAGGCTTATGCTTTCAGGTAAGGAATAAGGAAAATGTGAACAGATAAACCACTAAGATATTAGCTCATTTCATGCAGATGTCTTTATTAAGAGAAAATGTCTTTTTGTAAAGAAAGAAGAGTTAAAGTGCAAATCTCTGAATGCCTGAAGTGAAATTGGTGTGGTATATAAAATTATTCCTCCTTGAGAAACAATTGCAGTTATTTAGTATTTTAAGTTTGGCCATCATCAAGATGGAGAGCTAAGAGAAACTGGAGACAGAACGTCCTAGGTTTGGCTCATTGTCTTTAATTTACTGCTTGTGTGATCTTGAACAAAATACTCAAGTTCAGTTTTTGTATCTATATAAAACAGGATAATAAATCGTATATACAACATAACATTATATGAAGAAAAAAGACTATGCCTAGCAACAATGGTCACTCAAAAAAGCCTTCTACCTCAACAATCTGGAATCTCAACATAAAGTGCCATTATCAGTAATGGCACCCTTGGGCCATTCAAGAAACGTTGCTTGATGCTTAGTAACTAAGAAAAATTATTCTGTTTGTTCTAAACACCAGAGCAAATCAGAGACTACTGGTAGACTACACATGTAACCTTCCTACTCCCTCCTACTCTCTAACCTTTCATGATATCTAATGAAATAGTTCTAATACAGCTCCCTGTGCAAATTGAGAAGAACAGAGTCAAGAGCAGGACAATCACTGGCGTGTACCCATAATAAACAGGCAATAGGCCCTTGGGTTTGCTGACTGTAGAATAGCCCTGGGCATTCCTTTCTCTCTAGTGTAGCATTTCATCTAGAGACTGCCTTACATCACAGGGATGTTGTGAAGAATTAAAGACTTAATAGAAATTCATAAGGTGGTTGTAGGTGCCCAATGCCTACGGAATTAATGAATGAATAAATAAACCAGAAAATAACTAAAGGAAGGAAGAAGTTATCTTCAGTTGTAGAATAAAGAAAAAGCAACTTGAGCATGGTCAAGAAATATGTTAATAGAACAGTTGAGAGAAGTCTTCTAAACGTTTACATATCCCAGGTATATTTTGTTTCTCTCTCAACTTGCATTTCTTTCTAGTCCTCACTTTCTTTCACAAATCAACTCTTATGAAACCGTCCTGTACCTATAACGGAAGGGCACACACCTAGTGATAGAAATTTTCTAATGGGCATGGTGAGGAAGACAGATTCTGACCTTGTCATACACCTTCTCTGGGCCCTTTCAAAGTTAAGCTTAAAAGGACTAGAGTGAGGCAGAGCTGGGGCTTGATTTAGTTAAGTCCATTTCTAAAGCAGTCTGGAAATGGACCACATGGAAAAGAAAAGGATTTGATTGTTTGTTCCTTTGTGTTTATACTTTCCCTTCTGCAAAATTAAGGACTATATACTTCCTAGTAGTGGAATAAGGAATCAGATAAAGTTTTGAAATGTCTTTATGGCCACAATGATTTGTGAAATGACCTGTGGCATATCCTCAATCAATACATCAGAATCTCTAAGTAGGTTTTGAAAAACAACCTGATAGATTTTTTTTTAAGTTTTTTCTTAATTGTGATGAAAACACATAACATAAAATTTACCATCTTAACTATTTTTAAGTGTACAGTACAACAGGGTTAAGTATATTCATAATGTTGTGAAACAGATTTCCAGAATTTTATCATTTTGCAAATCTGAAATTCCATATCCATTAAACAACTTGATTCCCCCCCCCCCCCCCCAGCCCCTGGGAACCACCATTCTTTTCTGTTTCTATGAATTTGATTGCTTTAGATACCTCATATAAATGGAATCATATGGTATTTGTCTTTTTGTGACTGGCTAATCTCACTTAACATGATGTCCTTAGGGTCCACCCATGCTGTAGCACGTGACAACATGTAAAAAGGATTTCCTTCCTTTTTAAGGCTGAATAATATTCCATTGTATGTATATATCACATTGTGTTTATCCATTCAACCTTTGGGTTGCTTCCACTCTTGGCTATTGTGAATAGTGCTGCTATGAACATGGGTGTACAAATACCTCTTCGAGACCATGCTTTCAATTCTTTCAGATATACATCTAGAAGAGGGATTGCCAGATCACATGGTAGCTCTGTTTTTATTTTATGTTATTTTTTGGTGAGGAAGATTAGCCCTGAGCTAACATATGTGCCAATCTTTCTCTATTTTGTATGTGGGATACCTCCACAGAATGGCTTGATGAGTGGTGTGTAGGTCCACACCTGAGATCTGAACCCATGAACCCCGGGCCAGTGAAGTGGAGCACGCTAACTTAACCACTATGCCACCAGGCTGACCTCTATTTTAATTTTCTCAGGAATCTCAATACTGTTTTTCATAGCACTTGCATCATTTTACAATCCTACCAACAGTGCACAAGGCTTCCAATTTCTCCACATACTTGCCAATACTTCTTTTATTTTTTTTTTTAATAATAGGCATCCTAATGGGTGTGAGGTACTATCTCATTGTAGTTTTGATTTGCATCTTTCTGATAAATAGTGACATTGAGCATCTTTTCATATGCTTGTTGGTCACTTGAATATCTTCTTTGGGGGAATGTTATTCAAGACCTTTGCTTAATTTTTAATCAGACTATTTTTTGTTGTTGAGTTGTAGCAGTTATTTATTTATTCTGGATTTTAACCCCTTACCAGATACATGATTTGCAAATATTTTCTCTCATTTTGTAGGTTGCTGTTTCACTCTGTTGACTGTGCCCTTTGATGCACAAAAGTTTTGAAGTTTAATGTAGTCCTATTTGTCCTTTTTTTCTTTTGTTGCCTGTGCTTTTGGTACCATATTGCAAGAAATCATTGCCAAGTTCCACGTCATAAAGCTTTTCCTCTGTGTTTTCTTCTAGGAGTTTTATAGTCTTGAGCCTTACTTTTAGGTTTTTAATCCAGTTTGTATAATTTTTGTATATGGTGAAAGGAAAAAGTCCAACTTAATTCTCTTACATGTGGATATTCAGTTTTACCAAAAATATTTGTTGAAGAAACTGTTTTTTCCCCATTGAGTGATCTTGGCACCCTAGCCAAAGAACATCTTACTATATATGTAAGGGTTTACTTCTGGGTTCTCTATTCTATTCGATTGTTCTAGCCATCTGTCTTTATGTTTGTACCATACTGTTTTGACTACTGTAGCTTAGTAACACATTTTGAAATCAAGAAGTGTGAGTCTTCCAACTTTGTTCTTCTTTTTCAAAATTGTTTTGGCTATTCAAAGTCCCTTAAGAATCCATACAAATTTTAGGATAAATTTTTCTATTTCTGCAAAAAATGCTGTTGGAATTTTGATAGAGATTATATTGAATCTGTAGATCACTTTGAGTAGTATGGATATCTAAACAATATTAAGTCTTCCAATCCATGAATATGGGATGTCTTTCCTTTTATTTGTGTCTTCTCCAATTTCTTTTAGCAAGGTTTTCTAGTTTTCACTGTACAAGTCTTTCGCTTCCTTGGTTAGATTTATTCCTAAGAATTATTTTTTTCCTTAGGTGAGGAAGATTGGCCCTGAGCTAACATCTGTGGCTTATCTTCCTCTTTTTGCTTGAGGAAAATTGTTGCTGATCTAACATCTGTGCCAATCTTCCTCTATTTTGTATGTGGGATGCCTCCATAGCACGTCTTGATGAGCAGTGTGTAGGACCGCACCCAGGATCTGAACCCACAAATCCTAGGCCGCTGAAGCGGAGCACACAAACTTAACCACTATGCCACCAGGGCAACCCTAGAATTTTACTCTTTTTGATGCTATTGTAAATGGAATTCTTTTCTTAACTTCCTTTTTTGGGTTATTCATTGTTATATCTGATAGATTTTTAAATAATTTTCCATCAGCTGCCCTCCTCTTTGCCAAGATTCCCTTCTATGGTAGGTCCACATAATCATGAGGCAGAACAGGATGCCAGGGTGTGTGTTCCTCTGATGTGCACCCACTTCACTGTCAGCATTCTCTCTGCTTCCAACCATAGTGACTTCAACACTTCAGGATACCATAATCAAAATAGAGATGAACAAGATAGCGACATAGGAGGCTCCTGAGCACCCCTCATCCCACAGATGCACCAAATATACAGCTATATATGCAGCAATTCTTTTTGCAAAAGATCCAGAAACTAGCCGAGGTACCCTTACATATTGGGCAAATGAGAAGATACTCACACTGAAACAGGTAGGAAAGGTTGAGAAATTCTCACCAGAAATCCCACCCCCAGCACAGTGCTATACCATGAGGAAGGAACCCCTAACTGCCAGCTTCTCCCTGAGGAGTGAAGGGTTTGGACCCTGCATCTAGTGCTCCAACTTAAGACTTCCACTTGAAGGACAGGCCCCAAAACACTTAGCTCTGAAAGCCAATGGGGCTTACATTCACAAGACCCACAAAACTATAACAAAGAAGCAGTTCTTAATTGGCTACCCCCCAGGACTCAGAACAGAGGGAACATGCGCAAATGTCCATCTTCCAGTCTTTCCCTGAAAGGGGTTTAACTGCATACTTTAAAAGTGCTGCCTGAGGGTCAGGTTTCTAAGTTAGCATGTATCTATGGGCTGGCTGCATTCATCTCCAGAGACTGGGAAAATTGGCAGGCATGTTCCCCACCTTCTCCTTCCAGCCTGCTCCAAGTCACCAGTATCCCTCTGGAAGAAGCCTGTACAGATGTCTGCACTCTTGCTTTTACAGCTGCCACTCAAGGGATGGGTTCCCAGATCACATGGCTCTCACAGCCAGTGGGGCTTCCATTCATAAGTCCCACAGGACTGTAGCAAACAAAGAAGAGTTCTTCACTGGCTATTCTCCCAAGGGCTCAACATGGAAGGAGCAGGCAAAAAGCCTCATCTCCCCGTCTTTAAACTGCACCTACATACTTTAAGAGCTAATGCCTGAGGGTTAGGCTTCTAACTTTGGCACATATCTAGGGCCTGGCTGCAAGCATCCATGGAGACTGGGGAAGCCAGCGGACATCCCTTGCCTTCTTCTTCCAGCCTGCTCCAACAATAAATCCAAGTCGCTAGTACCTCCCTGGAAAGAGCTTGCACCCACCCAGCTTTTGTGGCTGCCCCCCGAGAGATGAGCCCCCAGATTGTTTGGCTCTGATAGCTAACAGGGCTTACATTCACAAGTCCCAAAGGACTGTAGCAAACAATCCCCTTTGGGACACTGATGGGTCTTGGTACATCCTCAACTACAGGGAGACAACAAGAACAGAGAAGGCAGTTTGGACAATCACAAAGGTTTGATAAATAAATGACAAGCAATAAGATATATTGGAGTATATAAAACTGATT
Source organism: Equus quagga (assembly GCF_021613505.1). NCBI lineage: Eukaryota > Metazoa > Chordata > Mammalia > Perissodactyla > Equidae > Equus > Equus quagga. The sequence continues at coordinate 118,364,992 of NC_060270.1, read as the reverse complement.
CAGCCTGAACTTGTTTTTTCCAAAAGGGCCTGACATGGCTATTGAGCATGCATTGTACATCTGCTTTAAGTATTTACTATGTCCCAAACACAAGAACAATGCCCTTAAAGATAAGGATATAACTTCTCTCATATTGGCATTTCCTTAAGGATAAGCATCTCTCCCTAAACTAAGGATTGATTGCTGGCCTGCTGCACTCACCTTGTGACCACCCAGCTTGAGACCACAGACCTGCTATATGCTGTGTTCCTCAACTGCTGTGTGAAAGGCTGTGCCAGCAAAGCAATCTCGTGACTATTGTAAAAGGGACATTCCAATCATATGTGATAAATGCTCTGTGATGGCATATAGCCACTCTGTCAACCCCTACTTCTTTGGAGTGCTCTATTCCTTTGTGAAAGGACTCTCCTGGCCTATATGGTCCTCAGACCTGGCTCATAACAAAATCACCCCAATTTTGATTTATAGATTGGTTATGGATTATTTTCATTGGCAGGTTTGAGAGAAAACCAAGAGCTTGTCCGGGTTGATTAACAAGATTATCTCCTACATGACACCACTATGTCAAGACTGGAAGAGGTGGCTGTTTTACCTAATGTACAGAAACCAACACAGAGTGTCAAGGAAAATGAAGAAATAAAGGAATATGTTCCAAATAAAAGAATAAGATAAAACTTTAGAAATAGATCTTAATGATGTGGAGATAAGTGATTAACTAGATAAAGAGTTGAAAATACTGGTCATAAAGATGCACACTGAGGTCAGAAGAACAATTCAGTGAAAATTTCAGCAAACAGAAAATATAAGAGAGTACCAATCAGAAATCACAGAGCTGAAGAATACAATAACTGCATGGAAAATTTCAATAGAGGGGCTCAATGGCAAACTAAATAAAGCAAAAAGAAAGAACAGCAAAATAGAAGACAAGGCAGTGGAATTCATTCAATTAGAGAACCAAACAGAAAAAAGAACAAAAAAGAGTAAAGATAGCTTAAGGGGTTCATGGGACACTATCAAATGGACCAACATTCGCATAACAAGGGTCCCAGAAGGAAAAGAGAGAGAGAAAGGGGCAAAAGGATTATTCAAAGAAATAATGGCTGAAAACTTTCCTAACTTGGGAAAAGAAACAGACAGCTAGATCTAGAAAGCCCAGAAAGTTTAAAATAAGAGGAATTCAAAGAGACCCACACCAAGATGCACTATAAATAAGTTGTCAAAAGCTAAAGATAAGAAGAGAATCTTAAAAGCAGCTAGAAAAAAGCAAATTGTTACATATAGGGGAACCCCCATAAGACAACCAGCAGATTTATCAGCAGAAACTTTGCAGGCCAGAAAGGCGTAGAATGATATATTCAACGTTCTAGGGGAAAAAAATGCCAACCAAGAATACTCTGCCTGGCAAAGCCATCCCAAAGAATTGAAGGAGAGATAGCGTTCCCCAGACAAACAGAAGCAGATAAGAGTTTATCACCACTAGACCAGCCTTACAAGAAATGTTAAAGTGACTTCTTCAAGCTGAAACAAAAGTGACTTCTTCAAGCTGAAACAAAAGGATGCCAATTAGTTACATGAAAAAATATGAAAGATTAAACTCAGTAAAGGTAAATATATAGTTAAATTAAGAATATTCTAATCCTGTAACGGTGGTAGGTAAATCACTATTAACTCTAGTATGAAGGTTAAAAGACAAAAGTATTAAAAATAACTATAACTACAATAATTTGTTAATGGATATACAATGTAAAAAGACATAAGTTGTGATATCAAAAAGCAAACTGTGGGAAGGAGTGAAAAAATGTAGAGCTTTCATACGCATTAGAAGTTAAGCTGTTATCAGCTTAAAATAGATGGTTATGTAAGCCTTATGGTAACCACAAAGCAAAAGCAATAATAGATACAGAAAAGAGAAAGAGAAAGGAATCAAAGCATGCCACTACAAAAAATTATCAAATCAAAAAGGAAGAGCCTAAGAGAGAAAAAAAGATTTACAAAACAGCCAGAAAACAATCAACAATATGGCAAGAGCTAAAGTCTATACCTATCAACAATTACTTCAAATAAAAATGGACTAAAATTCTCCAATCAAAATACATACAGTGGCTGAATGGATAAAAAGTAAGATTCACCTGTATGCTGCCTGCGAGTGACTCACTTCAGCTTTGAGGACACATAGATACTGAAAGTGAAGGGATGGAAAAGATATTCCATGCAAATGGAAACAAAAACAAAGCAGGGGTAGCTATACTCATATCAGACAAAATAGACTTTAAGCCAATGACTGTAAGAAAAGACAAAGAAGGTCATTATATAATGATAAAGGGGTCAATTCTTCAAGAGGATATAACATTTATAAATATTTATGCACCCAACATAGAAGCATCTAAATATATAAAGCATATATTAACAGTTATGAAAAGAAAAATAGACAGTAATACAATAATACTAGGGAATGTCAATACTCCACTTTAACAGTGGATAGATCATCCAGACAGAAAATCAACAAGGAAATATTGGAGTTAAACTACACACTAGGTCAGATGGACCCAACAGACATATACAGAGCGTTCCAACCAAAGGCAGTAGAATACGCATTCTTCTCAAGCACAAAAGGAACATTCTCCAGGATAGATCATACGTTAATCCATAAAACCATCTTAATAAATTTAAGATTGAAATCATATCAAACATCTTTTCTCACCATAATGGTATGAAACTGAAAATCAATTACAAGAAGAAAACTGGAAAATTCACAAAAATACGGAGATTAAACAACACACTCCTGAACAACCAATGAGTCAAAGAAAAAAAGAAAAAAATATCTTGAGACAAATGAAAATGGAAACATAACACATCAAAGCTTATGGGATGCAGCAAAAGCAGTCCTAAGAGGGAATTTTATAGTATACATGCTTACATTAAGAAAAAAGAGATCTCTCAGGTAAACAACCTAACTCTACACCTCAAGGAACCTGAAAAAGAAGAACAAACTAAGCCCAAATTAGTAAAAGGAAGGAAATAGCAAAGGTCAGAGTGGAAATAAATGAAATAGAAACTAAAAAGAAAATAGAAAAGATCAATAAAACTAAGACCTAGTTTTTTTAAAAGATAAAATAGACAAACTTTTACTAGACTTACCAAGAAAAAAAGAGAAAGGACTCAACTATATAAAATTGGAAATAGGAGACATCACAACCATTATCAAGAAATACACAGAAACAAGAACTACTATGAACTAACAAATTTGACAATCTATAAGAAATGGATGAATTCCCAGAAACATACAACCTATCAAGACTGAATCATGAAGAAATAGAAAATCTGAACAGATGGATTACTAGTAACAAGACTGAATCAGTAATCAAAAACTTCCCAAGAAAGAAAAGTCCAGCACCAGATGGCTTCACTAGTGAATTCTACCAAATGTTTTTTTTAAAAAATAATACCAACTCCTTTCAAATTCTTCCAAAAAAACAGGAGAGGAGGGAACACTTTCAAGTTCATTTTATGAGGCCAGCATTACCCTGATACGAAAACCAGACAAGGACAGTACAAGAAAAGAAAATTACTGCCCAACATCCCTGATGAACATAGAGAAAAATCCTAGCAAAATATCAACAAAACAAATTCAAAGGATCATATACCATGATCAAGTGGGATTAATTCCAGGGATGTAAGGATGGTTCAACATCCACAAATCAATCAATGTGATACACCACATTAACAAAATGAAGGATAAAAATCATATAATTGTCTCAATAAATGCAGAATAAGCATTTGACAAAATTCAACATCCTTTCATGATAAACTCTCAACAAACTGGGTATAGAAGGAACATACCTCAACATAATAAAGGCGTATACAACAGGCCTACAGCTAACATCATATTCAACAGTAAAATTCTGAAAACTTTCCCTCTAAGATCAGGACCAAGATAAAGATGCCCACTCTCACCACTTTTGTTCAACATAGTACTGGAAGTACTAGCCAGAGCAATTAGGTAAGAAAAAGAAATAAAAGGCATCCAAATCCGAAAAGAAGAAGTAAAATTGTCTCTATTTGCAGATGACAGGAAATTATATAGAGAAAATCCTAAAGACTCCATCAAAAACCTGTTAGAACTATAAACAAATTTAGTAAAGTTACAGGCTACAAAATGAATATACAAAAATAAGTTTCATTTCTTTTTTTTTTTTTTTGAGGAAGATTAGCCCTGCACTAACATCTGCTGCCAATCCTCCTCTTTTTGCTGAGGAAGACTGGTCCTGAGCTAACATCCATGCCCATCTTCCTCTACTTTATATGTGGGAAGCCTACCACAGCATGGCATTTTGCCAAGCACTGTCAAGTCCACACCCGGGATCTGAACTGGTGTACCCCAGGCCATCGAAGCAGAATGTGCAAATTTAACTGTTGTGCCACTGGGCCGGCCCAAGTTTCATTTCTATACACCTCTGTCTGAAAGAGAAATTAAGAAAACATTCTAATTTACAATAGCATCAAAAAGAATAAAATATTTAGGAATAAATTTAACCAAAGAGGTGAAAGATCTATACACTGAAAATTTTAAGACACTGATGAAAGAAATTGAAGAAGACACAAATAAATGGAAAGATATTCAATGTTCATGGGCTGGAAGAGTTAATATTGTTAAAAAGTCAATACTACTCAAAGCAATCAAAAGATTCAATGCAATCCCTATCAAAATTCCAATGGAATTTTTCACAGAAATTGAAAAAAAATAATCCTAAAACTTGTGTGGAACCACCAAAGACCCTGAATAGCCAAAGCACCTTGAGGTATCACACTGTTGGAGGCATCACACTTCTTGACTTCAAACTATACTATAAAGCTACAGTAATCAAAACAGTATGGTATTGGCATAAAAAAGACATATAGATCAATAGAACAGAACAGAAAGTCCAGAAATAAACCACTGCATATATGGCCAATTAATTTAAGACAAAAAAGCCAAGAATATACAATGAGGAAAGGATAATTTATTCAATAAAAGGTGTTGGGAAAACTGGATAGCCACATGTAAATGAATGAACCTGGATCCCTATTTTACATCATACCCAAAAATCAACTCAAAATGAATTAAAGACTTGAATATAAGACCTGAAATCATAAAGCTCCTAGAAGGAAATATAGGCAGTAAGCTTCTCTACTTTGGACTTGACAAAGGCTTTTTGGATTTGACACCAAAAGCAAAAATAAACAAGTGGGACTAAATCAAACTAAAGAGCTTCTGCACAACAAAGGAAACCATCAACAAATCAAAAGGCAACCTACAGAATGGGAGAAAATATTTGCAAACAACATGGCCAATAAGGAGTTACAAGGAACTCATGCAACTCAACAGCAATACAACAAATAGCCCAATTAAAAAATGGGCAAAGGACCTGAATAAACATTTTTCCAAAGAAGATATAGAGATGGCCAAAAGGTATATGAAAAGATGCTCAACATCACTAATCATCAGGGGAATGCAAATTAAAACCAGAATGAGACATCATCTCACACTTGTTAGGATGCCATTATCAAAAGCACAAGAGATAACAAATGCTGACAAAGATGTGGAGAGAAGAGAACCCTTGTGCACTGTTGATAGGAATGAAAACTGGTACAGCCACTATGGAAAACAGCATGCAGGTTCCTCAAAAAATTAAAAATAGAACTACCATATGATCCAGCAAAGGAACAAAACCCTTATCTCAAAGAGATATCTTTACTTTCATGTTCATTGCAGCATTATTCATAACAGCCAAGGCATGGAAACAACCCAAATGTCCATCAACAGATGAATGATAAAGACAATGTGTCATAAGTATACAATGGAATATTATTCAACCTTAAAAAAGAAGGAAATCTTTCCATATGTGACAGTATAGATGAACCAGGAGGGCATTACACTAAGTGAAATAAGCCAGACAGAGAAAGACAAATACTACATAATATCACCTATATGTGGAATATAAAAAAGTCAAACTCACAGATAGAGATAGTAGAAAAGTGGTTGTCAGGGGCTGAGGGGTAGAGGAAATAGGGAGAGGGTGGTAAAAAGTACAAACTTTCAGTTATAAGATGAATAAGCTCTGAGGATCTAATGTATAACATTGTGACTACAGCTGATAAAATTGTCTTGTATAACGAATTTGCTAAGAGACTAGAACTTAGATGCTGTCATCAAAAAAAAAGTCAATATGTGAGGTGCTGGATGCGTTAATTAACTCGATGGGGAGAATCCTTTGACAGCGTATGTGTATATCAAATCATCAAGTTATATTTTAAATATAATAATTTTACTTGTTAATTATACCTCTATAAAGCTCAAAAAAATACTTTAGAATGAAAGCAACCCCTCCTCATCAAATATTTAGGAACCCCTCGTCCAGGGTCAAAATCAATATAAGAAGCTAATTTTAGTAACTATAAACAAAGTAAACCTCACCTCTTTTTCCTCCATTAATTTTTAAATGTAAATTCCTCTAACTGGATAATCGTCTTAAATCTTCAGTTCATAGTTTAATATACTACTAGCACCCATTACCACCCAAGAATCTCTTTGGTTCTTTCATCTCTGAAGAATAACACGATGATGATTACAGCTTGTAGAGGGCGGAAAGTCCTAGTTAATCCCTGAGGAGACTGTCATTACCCGGGAGGTTCAGACATGGTGAGGTGGAGACCGAAGAGGCAGGGTGACGCTGGAGTGAGGAGGAGTAAAGCGCACTGCAGGACTAGGTCTTCCAGTGGGAGGCAGTCAGCAGGCCAAATCCCAGTACCCAGAGGAGTTCCAGAAGCTTTCAGTCAGTCATGATAGCATTACCCAAGGGAGCTCAGCGGGTGGTTTGGCACAGCTGCAATAATGCCTTCTGTGAGCATTTTTGAGAGACAGGCAAAATGCAGTACTCCCTGGATGCCTGGTCAAAACAGTCCTCCAATTGTTGACATGACATCAGCGAGTGAGCTCCAGTTTCTGGGAAGAGGAAATTGCCAAGGGTCTAGGAAGGGCCTAGGAATCCCTGCCAAGGGGATGGAGTTCAAGCCAGTAATAAGAGTGGTTGGAGTGCAAAATCAGGAAACCAAGATAGAAGTGCCCTCATGTGGACTTTGCAGATACAATTAAGATTTGGGGAAGGGGGCATTGGAAATACTAAAGCTCAGCACTAAGACTCACCCCAGACATAGCAGACCTAGAGCAGAGATTTCTGGGTCTGGTGGCAGGGGTAATATGCAAAACATTTAACGACTGGGATAGAATGAGCCCTAACCATGAACACAGATGCTGGTTATAAATCCACTGTCCAGAGGTACCCATGCATACCCCCTGAATAGTATCCCTGCAAGGCAGAGAATCTTCAGTTCAAAATAAGTAAAAATTCCAATCCAAACCTAAAAAATTGAACATGTTTCTCACTTGGGGAAATGGTACTGCTACTGGCATTTTGGTAGGAACAATTCTTTATTATTCACAACTATTCTTTACACCACAAAATGTTTACCATCCCTAGCTTTAGGAAACATGCCTCGAGCAATAGCCTACCAACAAGAGCATCCCTCACAACTAAAGATCATCTTACATGTTTCCTCCCATAGCGGATAAGACAAACCTTGGTTTAGAAAAGCTGTTGAACAGTTCTTAAGTAGGCTTCAGGTCAGGCTTAATCTAGACATTTGTAAAGTCAATAGTGTATCTTTTCTCTTCAGTTTGTTCAACTGTTCCCTCCTTCACTGGCCAGCTTAGATCTCAGGTTGGCCCCCATAGAACAACGGCTGCAGTAATTTCAGACTTCACATTCCTGTCATGTTGTCCAGAAGGAAACAGCATCTTTGCCTCAGCATTCCCAACAGAAGTCTCAAGATTCACTATAATCAGACTGCCTTGGTCATACCCCATCCTTGTAACAATACTGACTCTAGAGGGATGCAATGCTTTTATTGACCTAAGCTTGATCATATGCTCCTCTGGTAGAGTGAGGGGATGGTGTTGGTTTCCCTAGGCTGAGGTGCAACCCCAAAATGAAAATGAAAGGCTATGTGACAGAGACAAGTTGAGAAATGGACACTGGGAATATAATCAACAAATGCATGCTACAAGCATGTGAACTGTTTGTTAGCAACTAAGGGCAATATAAAAAAAACTGCACCATAATGTAAATCAACTATGTCACTAGATAGATTTAGTTCAGCTGATATTTATTTCATAATAAGGTTTTCTCAATGAAATTGACATCATGTGCCTTCTGACATGATGCACTGAGAAAAAAATACATCATCACTATTGTGGCATTCCTACCAAAATGCACACATAACTTGAATCTAATCAAGACAAAACATCAGATAAATCCAAATTGAAAGGTATTCTACAAAATAACAGGCCTATACTCTCCCAAAATGTCAATGTTATAAAAGGAAAAAAAAAAAAATGAGGAACTGTTCTGGACTAAAAGAGACTAAAGACTTTACAAATGTCTAGATTAAGCCTGACCTGAAGCCTACTTAAGAACTGTTCAACAGCTTTTCTAAACCAAGGCTTGTCTTACGACTGAAAGCAACGTGTGATCTAGGTCTTCCTTTTGCCATCAAAGACTGGGAAATTGGCAACATTTGCATAAGGTCTGTAGATTAGATGGTAGTATTTTGTGAATGTTAATTTCCTGATTGTAACCGTGCTGTGGTTATATAAAAGAATGTCCTTATTGTTAGAAAATAAATGCTAAAGTATTTAAGGTAAAGAGGCATCATTTTTACAGCTTCCTCTCAAATGATTCTTATATATATGAGAAAGAGAGAAGGTGTGCGTGTGTGCACGTGTGCATGTATGCGGGGAGAGAAAGACAACGATAAAGTAAATGTGGCAAAACGTTAAATTTGAGAAATCTTGCTTAAGGGTATACAAGAATTTGTTGTACTACTCCTGAAAATTTTCTGTAAGCCTGAAAATATGTGTATTTAAAATTAAAGTAAAATAAAATAAAATATCACAATCTATAAATAGCAGCAATAACAAAGTTTCTATTAAAATATTCACTCAATTTGTTTAAAATTCATGCATTATTTGGCTACTGCCTCCAGGTGTTATTTTTGGAGTGTACAATTTCATATAAATATATGCATGTATAAAGAATATCAACTATTTGAGATATAAATGCTCTTTTTTTACAGGAAGCCAGAAAAACAGATACACCCTGGTGTGTGAAAAGGGAAAATTTTGTACTCATTTCATGAAACCTGGCATTCAAAAAGATCCTGCTCATACTTCCAAAAAATCTCCTGAAAGCTATTTAGAGATAACATTGACACTGTTAAATAACTAGTCCAGAAAAAAAAATGATTGTAAATTTATAGGAGTAAATTTGTACAGGAGTCTCGCCCAGAGCAATATCTCCAGGGAGGCCCCATCTGATCTTTGCTCCACACGGATCACGGCAGAGATGCACATCGGTACCTGACTCACGAGGACTGCCACTTCTGCGCCAGGCTTTTAAAGGCAATGAAATCTTTGCTAACTTGGGGTCCCATCACCTTAAGTGTAAAAGCAATCATTCTTCTTGCAGTCTTGCCATCTTACCTCTCCCCCACGCCAAGGCACAACCATTGAATGGGGCCCAAGTTCCCCCTGCTCACAGACTCACCCACCTTTGTCCCTGCAGCTTTCTCTCTGTCACTGTGTCAGTCTCTCTTCCCCTGCATTACAGCATACTCCCCTCCAGAGGCGCCTGCTTTCAGAAAACAAAAGAAAACAAAGTCTTAGGACAAGTGGCTTCTATTTCCAGACCTATCACCAACTTTCCAGAGGCAAGGGGGGTTCTCTATCTGCAGGCTTGATATGGGGGACATAGAAAATAGGGAAAACAAACTCAGTACATGACCATTTCACATATATGAGCAAAGAACTGCTTCTTTTTTTAGGAGAAAACAGAACATTTGTTTAGTAATTTTCCTGATACACTGTCCTAATTTCGTAACTAGTCTGCCCATTTTCAGCTAGTCTTGAATAGAATGGTGCCAGCTACTGTTTTAGGTGGTTGTAGTGAATGCTGTCGCTGCTCTGCCCATATCCCTTGGCCTCTACAGAGGTCACCTGCACCTTGGTGGACTGTTCCCCTAACGGCTTTGTAAGGTAAGCATTGGTATCTCTCTGCCTGAGGCCTTTCTCTGGCTGTAGGAGCAAGCTCAGCTGGAATGCCAGGCTTGCCAGAAGTGGTTAACTCCCCCAGGAGCCGCTCCCAGTCAATGAAGGACCATATCGTCCTGTGAGGGGCAGTTCCAAGGAATGTTCTCTATGTTGTCCAATATTAGCTACTAGCAAATGTAGCTACTGAGCACTTGAAATGTAGCTGGTCCAAACAGATATGCACTTTAAGTGTAGAATACACACTGGACTTCAAAGACGTACTATGAAAAACAAGGGTAAATATCTCATTAGTATTTTTTATTGATTATATGTTGAAAATATAATATTTTAGACATAGTTTGTTAAATGAAATATCAAAATTAATTTTATTTTCTTTTTTTACTTTACTTACTAGAAAATTTAAAATTACACATGTGGCTTGCATTACATTTCTGTTGGGCAGCCCTGTACATAGTTTATTAAAGCGTCTCCAGAAATGAACTGCAATTGCCCACACTAGCAACCTGATCATTTTGATTCAATATCTTCACTTTCCTCTGTACTGAAAATATTGAGTAATTGTGTTAGAGACTATGAACAGATTTTTTTGGATGGAGCTTAGCATAGATAAAGTCAGACTCAAATTTGTGCCTATCATTCTAGGGGTGGCAGAAAATTTATATTTGGGGAAAGATAGCTTTTCAGTAAAATAAATTTTTATGGGCCTTTTGTTTATGCAAAGCAAAGGAGAAAGTGGGAATGGAGATGCTTAAGACAATGAGAAAGGAGCCTGCTCTCTTTTCCTTGTGAGCATGTGATATCTCTGCAGAGATGATGACGATGTTGGACGGTTTTTGCTTTTTCTTGAGAAAGTTGGAGACAGAGTAGGTGGGGGCCCTGGACCCTGAGAGGGAGGGCCAGAGTGAGGGGACATTTATCTGGGGGAAATGAGTCAAGCCCTGGACCATGGCAGCAAGTCAGAGGCAAGGACGGAGATGGCCAGCCAAGGAGGCCCTCTGGAAGGGCATGACTAACAGAGTCTACAAGAAATGGCGCCTGATGCTTCGTCTCAGGTTTTCCTTCTCTGAATTGCAGCATCATCTTTTGTATGCTTCAGTAAAGTTTTATAAAATGCCACAGCTGTGCTTTGGGCAATTAAAGTTGGGAGCCATGTCTGTCTTTAGGGCATAACTAGAACGTGAAGGGAACAGCAACTAGATGGAATGTTTATAAGACAGTGATAAGCAGAAAAGGCTGAAGCAGTGATTTTGTGGAGAAAAGTGAGGTACAACTAGCTAATAATAATGCACATATTTATTAAGTCAGACACAGAACTAATAGGTTCTAAGCATTTTCACAGATTATCTCATTTCATTCTCACAACAACCATATAAGTAATATTATCATTCCTGCTTTACAGGTGGGAAAACTGAGGTACAGAAATGCTAAGTAACTTGATCAAGATCAAACAGCTAGTTAGTGGCAGAGTGAAGGCACAAATTCTGGCAGTCACTTTTGCCTTAGGGTCAGTCACCTTAACCGCTATGATATCCTGTCTCTTGGGACAAGTTTGTGGAACAAGGACCTGTGGATTTTCAGAAATCAAGAGGGAAATCTGATAAAAGACACTATGTCAAATCAGGCCTTTCACAGAAGCTCTCAGGTAGATAGGAAAAAAAAAAATCAGCTTTCACAAAAACTCTCAACTACACAGAAAATTTGAAAGGAGAGAACAATTTCCTAAACTTCATATTCCTCATGGTGCCTCTTACTGTGACCTGTGTTTAGTAATAATTCTTAGCTACTGATAAGACACACAAACATGAGAAATGGCCTTTATTTCTTTTATTCCTAAATGTCCCAATATATTGAACACTGACTCTTAAGCCATCCAGTCAGCATTTTTCCTGGCAAAGCTCTGAGTGTTTGACAGAATATTTGTAGTATTCTAAGATAACGTTAACTAATTTGCTGACTACGGATATGAGACTTTTAAAATACTACAAAGTGGTATTAAATTTTAACTCGATACAAACATAAACTTCAAGCAGTGGAGTACGCATCACTGCTTTTTCAGGGCACTTTCATTCTACTTAATGCCAGGATTACAAAACACACGCCCCAGGACTGAGAGACTGTGGCCCTTCCCTCTTCAGAATACAGTCCAGTCATTTTCTTCACCAAATTGTTTATTCAAATGTTCATAATTTTCACCAAATTGCTTATTCAAAAGAATTAGGAAACAAAGAATAATTTAAGCCTGATTTAATTGGGAGGCACTCTCCACTCTTCCTTCTGGGACCTGCTTTTTCCTTCCTGTTTTTCTCATATATTTGGTCCTCACTTCAAACTTTCCATTTCCATATGGATCTAGGCTTTTGGAAACCAAACCAGGAAGACCAGAAGGCCCTCAGCTTCTCATTCTGCCACATCTCTTTCCTGATAAAGGAGTCAAGGAAACAAACTGCTTGCATGGGGGAAAGGAAAAGAAGATCCCTAGGAGGAAAAAATGGTCAATATTTCAAAAATATTATTCTGTGGTACCATGTTCAGCATCCTGCATACAACATCTTAGTTCATCCGTAAACAACTAGAATTTGTTTATTGTGTTGCTTAATGTTGTAAAGGCTATTATTTATCCTCATTCTAGAGTGAAGGAAACAGGCCTGGCAGGTTGGGTTACCTAGGCGATGTGATAAAGCAGCCTCTGAGATGACCTCCTGGCATTCACAACCTTGGGCCTTCCCCTCCCCCTGAGTGTGGGATGACGCTAGTGACTTGATTTAACAAAAGGAATATGACAAAAAAAAAAATGAGACATCATTTTTGAGATTAGGCTGTGCCCTCTCTCACCCTTTCTCACTTGTTCACTCTGATGGAAGCCAGCCATCATATTGTGAGCTGCCATGGGGACAGGTCCACATCAGTGGCAAGGGACTGATGTCTCCAGCCAACAGACAGCGAGGTCCTGAGGCCTGCCACCAACCACATGAATGAGTCTGGAAGCGGATCCTCTCCCAGTTGAGCTTTGAGATGACTGCAGCCCTGGCTGACACCTTGATTGCAGCCTGTGAGAGACCCTGAGCCAGAGAACCTAACTAAGCTGCACCTGATTCCTGACTCATGGAAAATGTGAGGGAAAAAATATTGCTTTAAGTACCAAGCTTTAGAGTAATTTGTTATGTGACAATAAATAATACAGCTGGTAAATTTAAACTTAGATGATCTGGCTCTGGATACCTTGTTTTAGCCAGCATGCTCTACTGTTCCCTAGGACTTGGGATTCATCTCTCTGCTTCCCTCACTGAGGCCACTATTTGCAGCCAGGCCTAGCATGCTCCCTCCTGCCTCCCAATGACCTGGATGATGCTGAGATTCTAGCACACAGCACCCACCATCATCAAGTCCTTCTCTTGTAGTAAAGAAAGATTCTTTGTCCTCTTGCTTGTACCATAAGGTCATTATGGATAATTCCTGTTGGATTATGACTCAGAAATATCCATTCTTGTTACCATTTCATGTATTTCTCTGTTTCTCTACTTTCTCTTTTTTCACTAATTTATGCTCTTTTTTGCTCTTCTCTACTCTTAGACTCCATTTTCCTCTTCATCTCCACCTTCTTTCTCCTGTAAACTGTTGTTTCCTCCTTCTGCTTTTACTTACAGAAAAAGGCACCATTTGCCTTCTGGAAACTTTAACATTTGTCTGAAAAGAACAGCTTTCCGGAAATATCATCAGAAAGATAAACACAGGCAGGGGATGGGCTGGGGGGGTACAAGAGAACGTTCTTCTTCAGTGGATTTTTTGTTTTTGTTCCCACCCACCTGCCATATCAAAACATCCCTGGTGGCAGTTAAAAGCTGCTGGCCACCCCAATTACAGTGTTTTCACAGAAACTGTCAGAAATAGTTCCAAGAGCCCTTTTAAATTATTACATGTGGGTTACATAAGCACCGGAGGCTCATTAAAATGTTCAAAATATGATATGAATTGAGTCACACAACAGTGGGTCAAAGCTTTAGCTTTTCAGTGTGACTAACGTGATCATCTGAGATGTAGGCACCCACGACAAAAACTTATCTTAAGGAAAATCAATTAAAGAATACCTTTTGTTTTTTTCCAGGAATCTAGACTCCTAGCTTTTAAAAACATGGCTACAATTATTTTGCATTTGGATTAACTATGTTTTTAAGGATAGCTATAACAAGACCAATCACATTACAAATTGGATATGGGAAGCAAAAGTAATTTTTTATTTGATTTAAACTATGTCTTCCTCGAGAGCCATACCCACTGGGTTGTATGGGGGGGAAACAACAAAACGTTAAGCCACTCCTCCAAACCCAGATGGATAGTATGATTCAAACAACCCCTTTCTGTATTTCTCATGATAACTCAAGTGGCATGCTGAGTGGGACCGTTTTTCCCAGAGCTCTGCAGACATTTAGCACTCCCTGTCACTTCCTCATTCCTACCTCCTTCTTCTACAAAATACCAGTAGCAGCCTTTTTTGGCACAGTGACAACCTCATATGCCCTTATACATTTTAAAACATCCCCTTGCAGGTTAGTACTGCCCTTCTCCCCTAAAAAAAACAAACTTAAGTAACGCTCAGGTATTTAGGTAAAACTTCTAGCAAGCCAAATCCATCCCTCCCCAACCTCCTCTCCAAGATGGCGTCTGGCCTTTACAGGAGAAGGGATTGGTGAGGATCCTTAAATCAGCGCAGTGTTCTCAGGTCCTCTGATCTCCAAGGCAATGGTCATTACTCAGCTGGCTGGTCTTCACAGCTAAAGTCAACAGCTAGTACCATTCATGAGCTGCTCTCCAAATACAAATTGTTGACACATGATTAAATGAGTATTCTCAAACTGACACTTCAGGTACAACCTAGTTGCACAATTGTTTTGTCCAATTACACCCTGGTAAAAAAGGAGGAAATATTCTTATTGATAAAAAGTTACATTGCTTTGAAAGTAAGGAGACTCAGTAAAAATATTTCTCTCTCAATTCTTACATGTCAGTGAGAATCAGCTCCCAAAGGCAGAGTTTACTAAACTGAAGATCTGAAATAGCTTCAGAAGAAAAAGGAAGGGCTCTCTAACACATCTTTGAAAAACAGAACAGTAAAATATGCTGAATAAACGACCACATTAAAATTTCCCTCATTAGTTTATTAAATCCACTGTAACTAATACTTATTTCACTAGGCCTTGGATCAAGCAGTTAGCTTTGATGAAGTATGCCTGCTTTTGGACAGAAAAGAGTCCTGGAAATCCTGACTTGGTCCACTGGTACAATCTAAAAGTTTCCTAAGCAATGTTACTTTGGAAGATTGTACCCAAGACTATGTTCTCTGAACTACCCATAGTTCAGAGTAGCAGGTGCAGTCTTTTCCACAGGGCTCTGAGACTGGGTTTTGTTGAAGACACAATCACTAGCTTGTTGCCTATGCTAGAGCCTCAGGCAAGCTTCAGAGGGAAGCAGAAATCTGTTTAATAATGAGACTAAATTTCTGTGGTCAATTTATTACAGTACCATTAACATCAGAATGGCATACCAAACAAATCTAATTATTTCTAGTATCTCTTTAGTGCCAGTACCTACTGTGGCAGATAAAGAAATAAACCCTTCAGATGTTCAGATCCCTCTTCAAAAAAGGACTTGTGGCCTCCAGCTATCAACTCCTTCATGTTGGCCTCAACCTTTAAACTCAGGTCATGCTCTTCTTGGGGTGGCCCCAGCCAATGACCAAGCAAGACGTGCTACAAGGGTATAGACTTTCACCCAATGCAAGACTCTTCTAACAGGTCATCCTCACTCTGGACCTCTCTGTTGGGGTTTCAGAGACTTTGTCAGATCTGCATCGTGGTCTGTTGACTTCCTGCTCAATCTTGCTTCCCGCTTTTTCCTTTCACAGGTGTTACTCTCAAACAAACCTTTTATACTCCTGTCTCCATCTCAGTGTCCACTTCTCAGAGGACCCAACAGACAAAGTGGTACAAAGAATGACCCCAAAAAGCAAGTAGTAAGTTGGGATTTTGATACTGGATCTCTCACTGTCTGACCGTTGAAGAAGTCATACACTCATTGCATCCCAGGTGGTATACAGGGTACAATTAGTCCTTGACAAAATGTGGTAGAGCAATTACTAAAATTTTTCACTGGTAGAGAGCACTGGAACATAATACTAGATAAGAAGAGTCTACTGACTTTGGGGCACTCTCTTGGAATATAGGATTAAACACTCTGGAAAGGATCTGAGAGTGTGGATCAAATTTGCTGCTATGGTGACTCCCAGATACCTGCAGAAAGTGATGGCTCATGCTGAGGAAAATGAAATGCCTGAATTGTCATAGTTGACCCTGGAGAAAGGAAATAAAAACGCCAGGAAAGTGGACATGCTGGAGTGAATGTATTATGGAGGCCAGAAAACCTACCAGAAAATTGTTTTCCAGAGGAAGGCCCAGAGGACATATCATTCCCCAAGGCCAACAGGAATGTGCTAGTAAGAGGGGCACCAGCATCACAAAGATGTCCAGTGTTGGCTCCTCTTTACAGGTCAGGGCTGACTATAGGAGAGGCTGCCATGGAACTTGGCTCATTAATAGCAGTGAGGATAGTGGGGCCCTGAAGCACTAGACGCTGAAACAAAACTTAACCCTCAGATGCTAGGGGTTCACAATTATCATAGTGACCAGAATGTCAGAGCAGCAGCTCAGAGGGAGTTGTGAAGATGGTTAACAGAACATAGTGTCACTAGGGGCAAAATACACGGGGAAGCAATGAAATTGTTGCTTAACATACATAATTAAAAGACAGAATGGATGAGCAGAAGGTTAAGGGTGGCTGCTCCAATAAAAAATCACAATCTCTTGACCAGTTCCTGGACCTGTACCAGTTTTCAAACCAGGAACCGAAGATTTGGCTGAGTCTCAGGAAGAAGCACTCTGCAAGACCATGTCAAGTACATATTTTAATGATTCCCCTGGCCCTTCCCCAAAGGGACTCCTCACACTTGTCTGAATGATCGTACACTGGGAATGTATGGTCAAAGGGGAGTACCCACATATTCTGAGTACTATTAAATACAGGGTCAGAGTTGACATTGATACTTGAAGATCTGAAGCAACATCATGTCTCTCTTATTGGAATGAAGGCATATGGAGGCCAGGTAAGAAATGGAGTTACAACCAGAGTCTGGCTCACAACGGGTCCACTGGGTTCACAGATCAACTCGGCGGTCATTTACCAAGTCCTAAGTACATAAGCGGGTCTGACATACTTCACAGTTGGGGTACCCATATATTGTCCTTGGCCTTTGGAGTAAGAGCTATCATAGTAGGGGAAGGCCAACTAGAAGTCTTTGAAACTCTTCCTGGCTGAGAGAGTAAATCTAAAACAATATCACAATCCCAGGGAAATGGTGGAGATTAATGATACCCTTAAGGATATAAAAGACACAGGAGTAATATTTCCTATCACATCTCCACGTAGTTTGACCACCTGGCTCCTGCAGAAACCAGAATTAGCAGAATGATTGTAGGCTACCACAAATTCAACCAAGTAGCAGCCCCAATTGCAGCTGCCATGCCAAGGATAGTATCATTGCTAAAGCAGGATAATATGGCCTCAGATACATAGTAGGTGGCCAGTGACTTGGAGAATCCATTCTTTTCTATCCAATCAAGAAAGACAATTAGAAATTGTTAATGTCCACATGAAATAAACTGACAAGAATATGCGTGGCCACTTTAGCCCCAGGGCTATGTTAACTCTCTTATCTCTTTCATAATATAGTCCAAAGAGATGTAGATCATCTGGAAATTCTGTAGAACATCATATAGATCCATTATATCAATGACATCATGCAAGAAGTTGAGCGAGAAGTAGCTGAGCAAGGTGGCTAGCATGTTGGAGGTTTCTGCTCCAGAGCAGGAAATGAAGCCTAAGAAGAATCAGGGATCTGTCCCTTCATTAAAGGTTTTAAGGGCCCAGGGTTCTAGGTAGTGCTAGAACATCCTCTTCAAAGTGAAAGACAAACTGCTGCCTCTTGCATGCCCTACACGAAAGGAGATAGCACAGTGCCTAGGAGGCTGCTTTGGGTTCTGTAGGCAACATACCCCACACCTAGGAATATATTTCTGACCCATATACCAGGTGCCATAAAAACCTGCCAGCTTTGCAACCTGGCACAAGAAAGGGCTCTGCAGCAGGTCTGAGCTGTGGCACAAGCAGCCTTGCTTGACTCGTGGGCTAGTGGATCTGGCAAATCCTATGGTGTTAGAGTTGTCAGTTTCAGAAAAAGATGCAGGATGGAGTTTATGAAAATCTTTGTAGGAGGATCACATTTCAGGCTCCTGGGGTCCTGGATCAAGGATGCACAATTTTTGAAAAATAGTTCTTGGCATCCTACTGGTAAGGAGGAAATGCTTGACCATGGGGACACTAAGTGACACAAAATGAAATGTGTCTTGTTGAGCCTACCATGTCATAAATTTGGGGTAGGCCCAGTCACAATTCATCATAAGATGAAAGTATTACATTTGGGATGAAGCACAAGGAAGACCAGGGGGTACGAGTAATCTACACGAGCAGATAGTGCAGATCTTGATGTCACCCATCACAGTTGCATTGATATCCCTCTCTCAGCTCACACCGAAGACCAAATGGGGTAGGGAGTCGGGTATCGAACAACAAGCTGAAAGAATTAAAAACGGTTGAGCTCAGTTTACAGATGGGTTGGCTAAGTATGCGGATGAAAGCTGAAACTGGACAGTAGCTACATCAAAGCCTTACTCAGGAACAGTCATGAAGACAGAGGAAACGGACAATCTTTCTAATGGGCAGAGCTTTGGGTGGTGCACCTGGTCATCTACTTTGTGTGGAAGGAAAAGTGGCCTCACTTTAGAATATAAACCCTCTAGTAGGCAATGGCAAGTAGCCTAGCTTGCTAGTCAGATATCTGAAAAGAAAGAGATTTAGAAGATTACAGACAAGGAGGTCTCGAGGCTTAGAGGTATGCAGATATACACATCGATGTGGGCAAAAAGCGTGAAGATCTTTTCATCACATGTCAATGTCCACCAGAAGTACACATTATAGAAGAAGCACTAAACAATCAAGTAGAAAAAATTACTCAGCTAGTTGATGTTAACCTGTCTTTGTTAGTGGCCACCTCAGTGCTGGCATAATGGACACATGAATGAAGTGGTCATGGCAACAAAAATAGAGTCTATGCATGGGTCCATCAGCACAGAGCCCATTTACCACAGCTGACCTACTACTGCCTCATGTGAAGATTCAACCTGACAGTAAGAGAAACCAATGCTGAGCTCGCAATGTCATCACTCCTTTAGGAGATCAAGTCGTCACTTGGTGGAAAGTTGTCCACATTGGGACCTTTCCATCTTGGGAGGGGCAACAGTTCCATCTCATGGGAATAGATTACTTATTTTGGGTATGCATTTGCATTTCATACCCATCAATCTTCATCCAGCACCACTATCTGGGGACTCACACAATGCCTGATCCACAGGCATGGAATATAATACAATATAGCATCCAACGAGGAAAATCACTTCACAGCAAAGGTGGTGCAGGAGGGTTCCCATGATCATGGGTTCCACTGGTTGTATCACGTGCTGCATATCCCAAAAGCTGGTTGCCTAACAGAGCACTGGAATGGCCCACTGACAGTGAGGTTCAAGCACTTGCTAGGAGACAATACTCTGCAAGGAGGAGGAACTGTTCCCCAGAATGCAGGAGACTCTGATATGGCTCAGGGTCCCCAATAGGAACAACACATGGGTCCAGGAAACAATGGGTTAAAACAGGAATAGCAGCATTTACCATCATTCCCAGTGACCCACTGGGGACACAGCATTTGCCCATTCCTGCAACAACAAGCTTTGTGGATCCAGAGGTCCTAGTCCCCAGAGGTGGTAAATTCTTGCTAGGGGACACAGCAAGGGTCCCACTGAACTAAGCTTTATCTGCTTCCTGGGCACTTGGGATCTCTTGAGTTCAGTGACAAGTAGTCAAGAAGAGGAGCCAATGTCCTGGCAGGAGAAGCTAACTCTAACCATCTGGAGAAGGTAGGCTTCATGTTAAACAATGGGAGCAAGTAAGAATACAAGCGGTACTTGGGTGAGCCATTAGGGCACGTCTACCTTGCCCAATAGTGATTGTAAATGGAAAAGTGCAGCAACACCTGCCTGAGAAGATTATTACCAGGGGCTCAAATTTCTCAGGAATTAGGGGTTTTGACACCACCAGTTTAATCACAGAGACCAGCAGAGGTGGTAGCTGAGAGTAAAGGGGATTTAGAATAAATAGTAGACAGATGCAATGAATTCAGTTGTGGCTCAAGACCAACGGCAAAAATGGAAACTGTACTTCATCCCACTAATTTCTCTAAGTTTCTCTTCAGGAAGAGAGGCCACTGGAACCCTGGAGGAACTGTTCCCTGAATGCGTACAGACAGTGGATCTACATGGTACAAGGAGTGGACTATGACCAACACAGAGATGTGCTGCTCAGGTACCTCTTCAAGAAAAGGCTTTCTGTCTAGCTGTGAGGAGCGTGGTTAGGTGACAGCCTTCAACCATTAACATTTTCAGGTCCATCTCAGGTTTTGCGTCAAGGCCATACTCTTCTTGGGAAAGCTCCAGCTAATGACTGAGCAAGACTGTGTTACAAGGGCCTAGCCATTTTATCTCTGTGTGGGACTCTTCCTTCTTGCTCTGGAGCTACCCCTGCCCCATCCAGTTTCTTCCCTCTTCCTTTCACCTTTTCACACTTTTTTTTTTTTTTGAGGAAGATTAGCCCTGAGCTAACTACTGCCAGACTTCCTCTGTTTTGCTGAGGAAGCCTGGCCCTGAGCTAACATCCGTGCCCATCTTCCTCTACTTTATAGGTGGGACGCCTACCACAGCATGGCGTGCCAAGCGGTGCCATATCCATGGCACCTGGGATCCGAACCAGCGAACCCAGGGCCGCTGCAGCAGAACGTGGGAACTTAACCGCTGTGCCACCGAGGCGGCCCCGACCTTTTCACATTCTTAACTCTAGCTCACTGTTTGCTTCCTAGAGGCCCCAAATGGCAAACCTAGTCTTTTCCAGCTCCATCCAGCTCCCCTAGGTTCAGCTCTAACCTTTCTATTTCTACTGATAATTGTAGAGGTGGTATGGTACTTTCCTCAGATATGGATACAAATGTTTACCAGATTCACTTCTTGTGCCCTGTATTGGTACAAATGAAATTTATTCACTATCTATTCCTACCTAACAGATCAGGAAACAGGCACACAGTGTGCAGTAACCTGCCCAAGGTCCAACATCCATGAGTATATCAACAGATTCATGATTTAAACAAAAGTAGTCTGGCTCCACTGTCTTTATCTGTAATCCTTATACTCTTGCCACTAGGAAAGGGTTAGTAGCACCAGCATCCTAAAACTGTAATAGAGAAGTGTTTGGAGAAGCCAGGCCTGGTTCATACAAGGTTGGGGAACATAAAGATACAGTTGTTTTAGGAAAAGATAGTTCCCAAAACAGTAACAACTAGTATAAGTGTTAGGTTTTGTTACTATTGAAAAGTAAAGCTTAAGAAAACACTTTCATGATTACCTCTGACGTCTGTATAGACTGCTATTTCCCAGTTGGTCAGGCAATCTCCTTATCCTCACGATGTCTCGCCAGCTGGATCTTAACCTAAAAGAGGCATCATCTTCCCTACAGAATTAGCTTCTCTTCTTTACTTCACTCTGTTTATGTTTCAACATTCTCCCATTCACTTGGGCTTCATCTTGGAAATTAGTGGGCACTTTTTTTGCTTACAGGTTCTTGGTCTAACTATTGTAAAAAGTCTGAAAACCGTGTCTGCTCTTCTTAAGATTTTCACGAAAAAGCGACTACTAAGGTCTACTTTCTTGCAAACTGTAGAGAAATTATTTTAGATTAAAGTAAATTGTGGTAAATCCTAACCACTACCAGGTTTCCGTCGAACAGCCTGGATACACTCTCTGGCGCTTAACCAAAAGAACTACAATTGCCGTCGTACGTTGCGGCGTTCTCAGCCTAAAACTACAATTGCTCACGTCTTTTCCGTCCTCACATACGGTGGATGCTGGACTTTGTAGTTCCTATCTTTTGTCGCTGTCTTGAGAAGGGGAAAGCGTGGATGGATCGACTTCTCTGAATGTGCTATTAGCATACAGTACTTAAAACAAATTAACAGGATAACGTATCAAAGCCAGTGTAGGGTCAGGTTTTTATATTTCACGTTCCGCCTTCCTCCTACTGCCGGGGCCCGGAAAAGGGAAGTGACGTATTTCCGGTGTAATGGCGGTGCGGTGGCGCCTCAGGTAATTACCGACCTCCGTAGACTCGCGGCAGGCAGCGAACCAGAGTGGGGGTGGCGTGTTGCTGGGCCGGGTGGGAGGTGAAAGGGACCCAGGAGTGGGTGCGGGTTCGCTGGCACGGCCGTGGGCGGCGCCGGGGTGCGCGGGGCTCTCCGGCCGCGCGGCGGCCCGCGAGGTTGGAGTGTGAGAGCCGGTCGGGCGGAGCAGTCTGAGCAGGTGGGGAAGCGGCGACTCTGAACTCCCTTCCCGCCCGCGCGGACTGGCCAGCTTCCTGGAGAGGTTCTTGGGCTGTGTCTCCGCAGTGTCTTTGTTGCTTGAATCCGGCGTGGCTCATCTCTCTTTTCGTGTGCGGTGTGTTTCGGCCGCGGATCACTTAGAGCTTCTGGAGTCACTTGGGCTTCTTAAGGCCCCTTACTTAGTGCTCCGGCCCCAGGTCATGGGAGTGGGATTAATGAACTGTAGTTAATTAAAAAATAGTGCAAGTTCCGCTCTTATGCCTCTTTCCGACGTAATATCTCTCAGACTGCTTCTTTAAAATTTCCTTAGTCTTTTCTTTTTTCATTCATTTACTCTGTAAATAATGATGCTTCCTAGTGGTTACTCCTGGGGACTCGTCGTCCCTCTTTATGTGTGCTCATCATCTGTCATCCTTTATCCTTCCATAAGTTGACCTACCTCCGATAAGGTGATAATTTACAGACTTGGGTCTCCAGTCTCCGCCTCTGTGTCGAGCTCCGGGTTTTACAATACAGTTGCATATAACGATAGTGTATTAGTTAATTCACGGAGCCTGCGAAAACCGCTTTACCGCTTTTCACTTAATCCTCACAACAAATCTTTGAGATAAATAAAGAAGGAAAAAATTGAAGAAAGGCTATTCTAGATGCAAGAATTAGGTGATTGAAAGTGCAGTAGAGTTCCCTGTGCTTTTTTAGGTATCTACAGACTAAAAGTAGAAGATAGAAAATCAAGCGAACTTGGGATTTAGGAGTGCAGTTGCCCTGCCTCTTCTTTATCTGTTTAACCGTGTTTTGTTTTAGGATTGCCTGTGAACTCGGGAGTTAACTTCAATTATCATACTATGGAAAAGCGGATTTAGAATTGGCGTGAAAAGTGTGGGGTTTTTTTGGTGAGGAAGATTGGCCCTGAGCTAACATCTGTGCCAGTCTTCCCGTATTTTGCTTGTAGGATGCCTCCACAGCATGATTGATGAGTGGCATAGAGTCCACGCCCCAGATCCGAACCAGTAAAACCAGGCTGCGGAAGTGAATCCTACGGAGCTTTAACCACTTGGCTGTGGCCAGCCTGTAAAACTGTAGTTTTGGTCCCAAGAAGCGTTGCTCCAGGCAGCATCTGGAGGAGGAGGAGACCTTGTTGTGTTGATGCTGGGTGATGGACTGGTAAGCCAAAGATTCTAGTCTTGATTCAGCATTTATTAGGTATGTCACTTGGGGCGGGTTACTAACATCTCTAGTCTCAGCTTCCTCGTCTGAAAAATGTGGATAATAATAATACCTGCCTCAGTGGATTGTTTTCAGGATGAAGAAAAATAATGTATATAAGGCAGTGTGCACAGTGCCTGGCAGACAGTGTTAGCTATTACTATGTTACTATTACTACTGTGATATAGTTGGTGAATTCTCTCTGAGCCTCCGTTCTTTCTTTGGTTCTGAATGTTGCCCTTCCACTTTCAAGTGCCCATGACACTTTTACGGATCGTTTCCCACCTCATTTGCCTGGGGCTCTGAGACTTCAGTGGCCAAGAACCTTGATCTAATACTCTGGCCCAGTGGTTCTGAAAATGTCTCCTGAATCAGCAGCATCACTGTCTCCATGGAACTTGTTAACAATGTAAATTATTGGTCTTCACCCAAGTCCTGTTGAATCAGAAACTGGGTAATGGGGTGCCTCGAAGTTTCTTTTTTCCCAAACCATCCATGTGATTCTCATGGCAGTTAGTTTGAGAGCCACTGTTCTAGCCTGTCTCCGTGGGATCTGCTCTGGTTCACCCTCACCCCTGCCTCCAGCATCAGATTTGCTGCTTTCCTTGCTCCAAAGTATTTGATCTATGGCCAGCCAGTATTTCCTTGTTACCACGCTGCCACATCTTTCCTCCTTTTGGATAGTTTAGCTCCAGTCACTTCTGTAATTCTGATGCTTCCTAAACTACTTTTCTGTCTTTCCTCAACCAGCTTTTTTAGCTCGGTCAGCTTTCCTAGCTGCTAAATTGTTAGAGGTTGACTCTCCTCCTTGATGATTATACATTGCCAAGTGATCTACAGGGGCTTCTTGTACCTGAGACCACCTACGAGACACACAGTGACACACTGCGTATTTATAATGCCCATGCCTTAACTTGAACATTATTTTCTCTTTATTGCCCACTTGTCTTTAGACTGAATTTTGTACTACCTGGTGACTTGGTATAAGTCTTGGCTGGCCTAGAGCTCGTTTAAGAAAGAAGTAGTTATTGGTGATATAGTTGATCCCACTGATGACTTCGAAGGCTTCTTTGTTGCATTTTTCTGCTTTTCTGTTTAAGTCCGAGAATCCTAGCATGGGAGGGTGATGGTCAAAGAGGCCTCTGACATATTAGTTCCAGCATACTGCTAGACTTACTAAACCTGTAGCCTAAATATTTTATCTCAGTATATACATTTCCCAAGTGGACATTGGAAGAGACATTTCAATGCCTAAAACAAAGTGCAAACTTTCAAGGAATATTTCTTCAAAAATAATACATCAGGAGAGGAAGCAATGGATTAAAGCAAACCTTTGCTGTTTATAGCCAAGCTAATGAATCTTTCCCAGTGGACAGATATCAAAAAGATGGTATGGGCTTCCTTGGCCTCGGGACACAAGGGCTCCTGTTATTATGGAATAAGTTAGCTAATGGGAGAGAGAGACCCAGTGGAGATTTATGTTTAACTTGACTTTGAGCTTAACTCATAAATGGATCAGGCTAGACAGAGTTCAGCACTTCCACATGAAAAGTTACCCTGTGAGTCCTTCCCTGATAGTTTTTCTGGACAACTTTATTCTAGACTTGGTGACAGGAGCCTCTGTAGTGGAACGTAGTGCTGTTTCTAGAGACTACATAAATTTCTCTGTGAAGGCCAACACCTCTAAGTGTCTCTAAGACAGAATGTGGTTCACTAAGTGGCTAGAGAACTGATCTTTTTCATCTCAATAGGGAGTTTAATTCAAGCTGCTCTCCAGGTTAACCTGCGGTCAAGACAGGTAGGGGATGGTACTCTTGATACAGTTGATGACAAACAGCTTGGTCGTTCCTAGAAGTAAGCGTTGGTAGGTAGGACAAAGCTGTCTTGGTGAGCAAGTTGTCAAAATATCATTATAGGGAGTTCTATGTGGGAAGAAAGGAACAATCATCAAAAGTCCACACACACCCTTTTTAATTTAATTTTAGAATTGGAACCTAAGTGGCAGGCACTGTCCTAGGTTCTGGATGTGTAGCAGTGACCAAGAACTTCAAGGATCCAGTGTTCTCATCCAAGGTATTTCAGGCTCTAGCTTCATGGATCTCTCGTGTTTCATCTCATTTCTGCTCAGTTTTCTCTGTGTGCCCTTTACTCAACTTAGAATCCCCCAAATTCTTTTCTATCTTTGGGCCTTTTACATATTGATCCCATTGCCTGAGTGACCTTTTCCCCCTTTACGTATGGGAAATGACCTTTCTCCCCTTTCCTGCTTGTCCTTGAAGATTCAGCTTTAAGACCCACTTTCTGTATGCCCCAAACCAACTTAGTTGCACTGCTCTTTTCCAGTAGTGTTGTGTTTTTAACGTTGCTGTAGCACTTAGACTTTTCTTCCCTACCTGAGGATGGGAACTTCATCTCTCAGACCTCAGTGCCTTCTGTGCAGCTTAACATGTCTATCACCCCACCGTACACAGACACTGCCTTTAACCTCTATCCTTAATTTGTGTCCAAAGAATAGGGAGTAAAGTTAAAAAGTAGAAAGAGACTGTGACCATCCTGTTCATTCTCTTAACCTCATACTTTCTCATTTTCTCTGTAAGTACTTTTCAGAACCACTTCTTAATATAAGTATCAGTATGGTTTCAACCTCATCATTTTTTAGTTCTGTTTTCCTGTGCAAGATTTTTCAGTTTTTATAGCCTCACAAAGGAGACTTCTGCACAAACACAAACTTTAACACAAAATGATGGAGGAAGCATTCAGTGGGTGATTAGAAGCACTGAAACTATTTCTTTACCACAAGGCATGTATTAAGTTAGGTGACAGAGTTATATAGGTTTGAAATTTAAAGTTTTGCTTTCTCTTTGTTATTGTGAAAATGGGTTTAAATTTAGCTTAATCACTAGCCATAAGAAAACCCATAATGAAAATATTTATTCAATGAATGAAATGCTGGGTTTGGTGAGGAAAGTTAAATCTTGTTACCAGGCAGCTGAGCTGTGAACCAAGGGATGTATGGGGCAACTAAGGCAAGACAAAGTGGGCTGAGGAGGATTTGAGTACGAGTGATTGAGGGTATAGTAGCAGAGATGTCCCTTAGGACTTGTTTGTGTTCAGTAACTAGAGGGACTGCTACTGAACAACTTTTCTATTAAAGGATAATATATGGAGACAGATTGTTGATATAGTAGGCATTGAGACAAAATTTCCATTTAAAAACTTAAGGGAAATTTGGAAAGTATAAAATAGTATTGAATATATCGCAGTGGGATGTGCCTTTCATTTGAAGGCCTGGGTTTCCCTGTGGGCAGGTTTGCAGATATTTAAAGAATCCTTTTGCCCTGCATGGGTGGAATATAATGGAACCCTACCAGTTAGTAGTATTCATATGTAGTATGTATTTTTAGAGGCAAGTTGGGAAAGTTCTTATAGCCTAGAGATAAAGACCTTGTGAGAAATCTTGCTAGAAAGGTCAAAAACAATTTACCTTCTTCTAAAATGAAACTAAGTCTCTTTGTGGGATCTTCCCTAAACAGATCCTTCCCTCTACCTTCTCCTATATGTAATAGCAAAGAGAATGGGGGGGGGGGGGCGGGGGGGGGGGGGAAATGGGCAGATTTGATTCCGTCTCCTGTTAACTGAGAAGCTAGAATCAATAGGATTTGGTGACTGACTGGGAAGGAGGAAAAGGAAATTGACACCTGGCAAGCTTTATAGGTAATATCTTGGAGGAAGAGCTGGTTTGAGGTGGGGAGGAGGCAATGATGAGTTCCAGTTTGGACTTCCTAAGTTTGGAGGGCCTCTCGGACATCCACATGGAGGTTCCTATAGGCATTTAGACATAAAGATTTGGAACTCTGTAGAGAAGATTGGGCTGGATGAAAGTCTTTCTCTCATATATGTTGGTTGAAGCTGTAGGGGTGGAGATGGTCTTCCAGAGAGAATATGGAGAGAGAAAAGATAAGGACTATTCATTCCACCATTAACAAATATGTATTGAGAGCCTTCTGTTTTGTCAAGGTAGCAGTGCAAACAGACAAAAATCCATGAGCAAAGATTAAACTCTACAGGACACTAAATGTTAGAGAGATGAACAGAGGAAGAGAGATGGGAAAAAGCACATGAATGTGCTACCTGTGTAAGTCTAGAAGTGAGAACTTCAAGAAGAGAGGGTTAGCAGTACCAAATGCTAGAGCAATGTCAGATACAAGAAGGAAGTAACCCCTGGATTTAGCAACAAGGAGGTCATTGTGTAACCTTGATACTACTGTGGAGTAGTGGGAGTGGCAAACCCAATTGTGGTGGGTAAGAGGGGTTAACGGGGGTTAAGAATTGGAAGCATTGAGTGTAGACTCATCTATCAAAAAAATCTTGGCTGTGTAGGGCAAAAGAGTGAAAGTAAAGGAGGGACAGGATAAAGGGAATTTGCCCCATAAATGTTGTGATTTATTTTTAAATGAAGCAGTAAAGAAGTTCAACATGTAGAATTTTTCTCTAAAATCAGCTCAACTGGAAGTCACTATTGTAAATTTAAAAAAAGCTCATAGAAGGGCCAGCCCAGTGGTGCAGTGGTTAAGTTTGCTCATTCTGTTTTGGCAGCCTGGGGTTCATGGGTTTGGATCCCGGGTGCGGACATGGCACCGCCTGTCAAGCCCTGCTGTGGTAGACATCCCGCATAAAAAGTAGAGGAAGATAGGCACCGATGTTAGCTCAGGGCCAGTCTTCCTCAGCAGAAAGAGGATTGGCAGCAGGTGTTGGCTCAGGGCTAATCTTCCTCAAAAAAATCCCAAAAAACAAAAAAAAATAGCTGATAGAAATTGTAAAACAAATAAAACTTGACAAATTCTTGCTGTCATAGAGCCTGCATTCTGGTGAAAAGGAGCATATTAAAAGATCTTCCTATGTACCAGCAAAAGAATTAAAAAAAAAATTTAAGTAGCAGATCCAAAGGATCATAGCATTTTTTAATTTCTTTGGTTACCTAAATACAGACCAACATGGACTGACTTCATGATGTAGGAAATGAATGGGGGATAGTGCCTTCTCCCAATTTATAATGAGTAGTTTTTAGTATGGATGTTGGTATCACTGAATTCATTAAAATGATAAGAACTTTTAGATTTTGTCGTTTTTTTTCACTTATCTGAGCTTACTCTCTTAAGGTGTCCCAAAATTGTTGCTGTCTCTGAGGTGCAAAGAATCAGAGACATGTCAAAGGCTTTTATATTGTGCTTTTTCCTTATCACTTAAAAAACCCAAACAATATCCAGACAGTATCCGCACAGCTTCTAGCCCTGTGCTTGAACGTGGTAATCTTCATTCAAATGGTTCTGAGTCAAAGAGCTCGCCTGCTGTACAGTGGTTTACGAGGAACAACAGGGACAGGTCTGCACTTCTTTGTCATGTGTGGAGTCAGAACTGTTTTGACAGTCAGAATTTTTCAGATTTTAGAGAAGAAATACAGTGTAGGTATATTGATTAAAAATCCTCTAGTCAAATACATTAATATTTCTACACTGCATCAAATGAAGAGTCACATTGTCTCAAGCTGGTGTATGTCAAGTTTGGCTGCCAAATGAATTTACCATAAGCTTAAAAAAAATCTTTGTATTTTCACAGCTTTTCAGATTTCAGAACTGCAGATGAGGGATTGTCACTCTGTACCTGGTGACTTTTCCTGAAAGGGATAGGAGTGTTTTGGCCCTTTTATTTTCTTGAAATTGTGAGAACCTATGCTGAAATCAAATTACAACATCATTGTTCCTTATGTGACGTATCATGGGGCAAATTTCTCACCAGTATGTACGTATCCAAGAAAACAGCAAGATAAAAGTAAGAAAGCAGTTTTCTTAAACAAAGGGGTTTTCCTTCAGTACAAATAGGGAAACGCCATAGCACTCTTGTCATTAATGCTTAAGAACTGTGGCCAATCTGTCACTCCTCTCTGTTCCCTGGGAAGGACAATCACTATTTGGAAGGGTCAGGGGCTGCTTGGGTCCTGTTTGGGGATTTTCCAGAGGATCCCATTACCACCTCTCCCCATTACATTTTTGCATTTAGAACAGATTTAGCCTAGTTTTTGTTTCTGAAGACTGTTTAGTATTACCATTTTTCTCATTGGGCAACTAAGGGTTCTTTTTTTTTAAACTCTGTTATAATGTTTAAAGTTTGCCAAGCCTACTGTTAGTAGGTAGAATGCAGAGGAGCAAACTAAAGGGCATCCACTTTGTTAACTCCCTTTTAACAATTTCATGATAGTATGTTTTGGTGAGTTCCTCTAAGATAGGCTCAGGATACCTAAGGGTCAGTGGTAGAATTGTTCTACTGAAATAATTGAGAAAGCAGTATATGTCAGCCGTTAGTTGAATATTTTCTCATTTTCTGAATTTTTGAGATAATTGCAGAATTTACAATTTCATAGTTTCCAGTTAACAGTCTAAAGTGCTTCTTTCAAATTTTATTAAATATATTGTTTTCTGATGCTTGCTGAAACTGATGGAAAATCATCATTTTTAAACTACATCTCTTTATTATAAAATACTCTCCTTGCTCGGGAGAGCAGGTGCGGTTTTGCTGAGCTGCTTATTTGTGACAAGGAGAGAGAAATTTAATAATTCATCATAAAATCCACATAGTGATGCTAAGAAGAGCAGCGAGAGCTATAAACTCTAGATAAATTGCTCTCATTGCAGGAATTTCCAATTAGTCTAAGTGTCAAGCATGCACATGTTGAACTCTCAGAATTTCCCTACAGGCATATTCTGTATAAATCTGGACGATGATAGCACCTTGTGCATTTTTTTTAGAACTGCAGCAGCAATCTACTTTATGATATTGTCAATTTCACACTTACATTTTGGCACTTGGAAATGTAACAGATTGTACTTGATTGCCAGAAAATTATTTGGTGATGATGGTTGAAGGGTAGAAAAAGGAAAGATGACACTGATCAGAAAGAAAACTCATTAAATTTAAAAGTAAGGTAATTTGAAATAAAATACACTAAAAATTGCTTTGTGTGTTCGTGTGTGTGTGTGTGTGTGTGTGTGTAGGTTGGTAGGTAGGTTGAGAGGAGAAACCAGGTTTAAGACTCAGGAGGGATAGCTAAGGAAAATGCTAAATCTTGCACAGTAGAGTCAGGTGATTTGTTTGCTCCTGTTGTAGCTGGTCGCAGTGCATTCTAGGTATGCTGATTAAATAAAGGGATCCTTAAAATTGTTGTTAGGCACGTTTAAAAAGAAGTAGGGCCTCATTATATTAACATCAAAACCTTTGCTATCTGGATCTTTGGAAGAATGGATCAGTTTAGGATAGGAACTTTTGAGGGGTAGTAGAGACTATCTGTTTACCTTTTATAATTTACCATTTTGGCATCAGTTTTATAATTTACCACTTTGGCATCATTAGTAAATGTTGGCATTTTCATTGGGATGCCGTATCAGATCGTTTTGGCATCAGGTAAACCTTTTGAATTTTGGCTCTGCCGTTTACTAGCAGTAATTTACTTGGACACAGTGCTTTAACTCTTTGTACCTTAGTTCTCCCATTGAAAAGTCAGCCTTAAAAATCACCCAAATAGGGTAATTATGAGTATTGAATGAGAATAAATAAATGAAGTGCCTGGTATAGTGTCTTTGTGACTACAATAATTTATCATTTATTGTTGTTATTGTTATCTTATTCTAAACTACACATTTCTGACTTCTAAAACAGGAAGTGTCGTTAGTTTTTCTCTAGGTAGCTCAGGAACATCGTTACAATGTGCTGTAGAATCTATAGGTGTAGATGGTAAATTAGTTTGTTGGAGAGTAACTGTATACATTGACAGTCCTCCCATTGACTGTTTTGAACAGTGATGGTGAGCCTGTATTCACCGTTGCGCATCAGCTTTGGAACACTCGTTCTCTTATTTTAAAATGACTTGTCTCAGTGGAATACGTTATATAGTTGAGGAAAATGCTTTTTTGTTGTTTTAAAAAGATTGGCATCTGAGCTAACATCTATTGCCAATCTTCTTTATTTTTTTTCCTTCTTCTTCTCCCCAAAGCCACCCAGTACATAGTTGTATATTCTAGTTGTAGGTCCTTCTGGTTGTGCTATGTGGGACGCTGCCTCAGCATGGCTTGATGAGCAGTGCTAGGTCTGTGTCCAGGATCCAAACTGGTGAAACTCTGTGCTGCCGAAGCGGAGTGTGCAAACCTAACCACTTGGCCACGGGGCCAGCCCCAGAAAATGCTTTTAAAAAGTTTGTATATTACTGGCATTAGAGTTTATAATATCTCCTTCATTATCAACTTGGGCACACTATTTAGGTAACAGGTGATTTTATAATCTTATTTCAAGTACATACTAAGATAAGTTCTCTTGGGTAGAAAATATGTATCTATAAGGATTTAAGTAATTCCGAGAGTCCAAGTCCAACCCTGTTCTCATTCTTCTACCAGAAAACCAGACTGTGAATATGATAATTGTCAGCAAGTTCACAATCTTACTGGATTAGAAAGTGTTCTCTTCCATTATTTTGCCCCTCATGCAGAGATAAGAACTTCAGCCCACTTCCTTCTAGAAGGAAGGCTGGGTACAGGATGTTAGTCAATTGAATTAGTGTTGAATTCAACTTCACATAGGTTCTACTATATAAACACATCCCCTATTAGAGTTGGGCAGATTGTTCGACTCAGGATATAAAGAAGGTCCACACATTACACTTGTTAAGTCTGTTATTCTATAACAACTGTCCTCCCTTTTTTTTTTTTTTTTTTTTGTTCCCATGCCATTGAATTGTTGGGGAAACTGGTTCGTTTGTCTTGTGTTTTAAAGCCCACCAATGAAAAAATTACTAGTAACACAGCTAATTTGTAGTGAAAGTTAAGTTTATTATTTTGCTGCAGCAAGAGAGAAAGCATACTGTAGGGGATCGTGGGGTATTCTAAAAAGGGGGGTTAAGGAAGAGTGCTTAGAGAGTTTGTGAGACTCTAGATTTGTGAGAGTTTGTGAGACTAGAGGTAGACTGGCCAGAATTTGTAAACTAGAGAGTTGCAGGAACAGTAAATGGTCATATCTTTAGAATACATGAGTCCATGCAGACGTCATTTTGTGATCTTACTTTGGAACAGATGGATCTGAACTAACTGGAAATAAGAATTTGACCTCAGATAGTCCATAACATACATCATGACTTAGACTGGCATGATTTTTCTGTTTTGCAAATTATGGAATCCATTTTAGAAGTTGTGGTTTCTGTTTCAGTTGTTAATTCTCCCTTCATAGCTGCCATCAGGGCCATTTTTTCATTTTATTAGTACTTCTTCTGGTTACTCAGCCTAAGCTGAAGGATAGATTATCTTCAGGAGGTGTGACAGTCTGTAGCTGCTCTCTTCTTCAGTAAGTCATGATTGTCTGTCAAGTTTGTGATGGTAATAGTATCTCTAGTGCCAAGTTCTCTTGTTTATGTTAAATGATCATTTGGTATCATGGCAGCTGCATAGCAGCGTTTAAGACCCTGGAGATTACACACTGGTGATTACAACATAGGATGAGGATTATTATATTTTCCCTTATTTCCCATAATCTGAGTCTTCCACAGAAAATAACTAAATGACTTTTTCCATTAATTTGGATATGAGTTATTTTACTTTGCTCGTATCTGAAGAATTAATTAGTACCATATCCAGAGACTGTCAACGACAAGAGTCATGGGAGTACCGTGACAAAAAGGCCCGAGTGACTACATTTAGAATTGTGTTGTCCAATGAGGTAACCACTAGCCCCATGTAGCTATTTGTGTTTAAATGTAAACTTCATTAAAATGAAATAAGATTAATTTTCTCAGTTCCACTATGCACATTTGAAGTGCTCTATAGCCACCTATGGCCGGTGACTCTTGTATTGGTTTAGTGGCTACTGACAATACAGAACATGAACTTTTCCATCAATGCAGAAAGTTCTGTACAGTGCTGATTTAGAAGCGTCAACCAGCAGAGACAGGAAAAAATAACCAAGAGGATCAAGAACAAAAATATGCAAAGAAGTGCATGACAATCAGTGGCTTCTAGCATCGGGGGAAGGAGGGCCTTGTTCTGATGGTCTTGGTCAGAAATAGTCTTCAGTGTTTTCTGCTCCTGGACCAAAAAAGTCCCAGAAATCAGTCACAGGTGATGTGTGGTGGTGGTGATAGCAGCAGTATCCATCAGCTTATTCCCTGTAGATAGTAAAGAATACTAGCTAGAGTCTTTACTCAGATTCTTTTGATGTTCCTTCTGGATGATTCAGTTCCTCATGTTAGTTTATAGAAGGGGTCTTTAGCGAATATAAGAAGCACAAACTCCTGTGGACAGTAAGTGACTCTGATTACTTTATCTAATAACATTATTAGAATAGAGGAGAGTGGAATCCTCTGTTGAGGTGTAATACAGTGTCAGTTTGTAAGGACTTAGTCACTGATTATCCTGGGAGTAAGAACAAGTTATGGATAGTAACGGCATTAACATTTCTCTAGGCTTGTAATTTTCCATCAAGTATGTTTCAGATCTCACCAATTAATAAACGTATAGGCAGAAAATTTTTTATTGGAAGTTATTAAAATCTTTGTATATCAAAGTCCTTTTAACTTGAAAGGTATATAATCATTGATACATTTATTGTTATCAAATTTGTATCTAGTTTACCTAGGAAGGCTGAAGTCTCTGTTAATGTAGGTTTTTTTCTCTTCTTTCCCTCTCTCAATTTTTCATGTTTTATATTCACTTTAAAGATAATGAAAGCATTTTATGAACATATTTTGTCATCTGGACAGTCCATTTCTGAGCTTACATTTGTGTTTGTGATCATGTTGCAGTAGTATTATTTTAATTAGCATGGCATATGTCTTAAACACCAAAGAACCTGTGCTGTGCAGTCGGTGCATTACAAGTGAGAATTTGCTCCTTATAAACTGCACCCAGAATTTCTCAGATTTAAAAAGGACTGATACTGATAGTCTTGTACATGTGTGTATGTGGTTCTTACCAGTGAGTTACTAAGTATTAATACATTTGGAATTTTTATGTCCCTTTCCAAATAATTTATGACTAAGTTCTTCACTATTAAGTAGATGGACTGTGGAGTCTCTGTACTTTACCTGAGTGGCTCATGTTTTAAGACAAATTCAGAACCAAGATTTCTCATCTAGAATTGGAAAGCTGAGAAGACCTGGGGAAGAGCTGGATATTGGAATTAGCTTGGGGATGCTTTCATAAAACCAGCAATCCTAGGCATTTCCCCACCCCACACACGTCTCCTGATGTAGTCAGTCAGGTGGGCCCCGATATATGTACAAGTAATTCTCCTATCAGGCAAGTTTTCATAATTCAAATTATTTTTAACATAGTGACTTAGGGATCCAGTTTTACGCTATTAAGTAGTGCTCTGAAATTGGCATGTGCAAAAAAAGCCCAGCTAGCCACTGCTTGAGTGGCTTAGTGTTTTGCTTAGCATCGTAAAGTAACCTTTTATAACTAGAATGTAAGCTCCATGTGGGCAGGGGATTTTGTTAGGGGTTGTTCATTGCTGTCCACCCAGTGCCTAGAAAGATGCCTGGCAAAGCAATAGAAGTGCAGTAAATATTATTTGTTCTTGAATGCGTGTAGTATAAATAATATCGGGTGATAAAAGTGATAAAGATATATTGGAAATGATATAATGATTGTGCTAATAGTGATTTATAAAATACCATTACCTCTGAGCAATAGTTAGTTGAGTAAAGTTCTGAGTTTTGTGGCTCTGTATATTTAGAGCCATTAAAACAGAACTTTTGAAAAGGGTCGTGTAATTTGTTATGTCAGAGTCATCTTGCTGAGGAGGCAAGTGGGACCCGAAATCCAGCCAAGACAAGGTTGCGCCTTCAGAGTTGTATGACCTGAGCTGAGGGAGGAGTAGCTTCTGTTTTCAATCAGAGGTGTTTGTTCATTCATGTTTGATATACTTAACAGAGTTAGATTTATGTTTGCCATCTTATTTGTTTTCTATTTGTCCCCTCTGTTTTTTGTTCCTCTGTTTCTTCTTTCCTGCCTTTTTAAATTATTTAAATATTTTGTAAATTCCATTTAAATTTATCTATAGACTTTTTAGCTATATTTTTTTACATTTTTTTTAGTCATTGCTCTAGAGAACACAATGTATATCTTTAATTCTTCACAGGCTTTTTAGAGTTGATATTGTACGACCTCATAAAAAATTTAGAAGCCTTGCCTAATGTAGGTTCGTTTTGGTCACTCATCCTATATTCTATGCTTATCATATATATTCCTTCTGCATACACTGTATTCCCTCAAGATGTTACAATTTTTGCTTTAAACAAACCTATGTATTTCAGATAAAATAAAAAGTAGTTTTTTATGTTTCCCAAAAAAGTTACCATTTTCATTCACTGTTCCTCATTGCTTTCTGAAAATCCAGATTTCCATCTGGTATCGTTTCCCTTCAGCCTGGGGAACTTCCTTTAGCATTTCTTGTAGCACAGGTCTGCAGGTGATATGTTCTCTTAGTTTCTTGTTTGTTTGTTTAATCAGTAAATATATTTATTTTGACTTCATTCTTAAGATTCTTTTTGCTGGAACTCTAGGTTAACGGTCTTTCATCTTTTAGCACTTTAAAGATTGTTCCACTGTCTTCTGGTCTCCTTAGTTCCTGATGAGAAGTCAGCAGCAATTTGAATTGTTATTTTCCTGTATTAGTGCATTGGTTTTTTCCCTGCTACTCTCAGGATTTTCTCTTTATCTTTGGTTTTCAGCAGTTTGACTACTGATTACTGTATATGACTATGTGTGTAAGCGTGGTTTTCTTTATATTTATTCTGCCTGGGATTCTCTGTGCTTCATAAATCTGTAAATTTATACTTTCACCAAATTTGGGGAAAATTTGGCTGTTATTTCTTGAAATGTTTTTTCTATCCCATTCTCTCTTTCTTTCTTGGACTTTAATTATATATGTATATTAGACCGTTTGATATTTTTCCACATGTCCCTGATACTGTTCATTAAAACTTTTGTCTCTTTGTTCTTTAGATTGGATAATTTCTATCGATCTTACTTCAAGCTCACTCACTTGCCGTTATCTCCATTTTGCTCTTAAGTCTATCCAGTGAATTTTTCACTTCATATATTTTTCAGTTATAATTTGTTTGATTCTATTTTATTGTCTTTTTGTTTTGGGGGGATTGTGTGTGTGTGTGTGTGTGTGTGTGTGTGTGTGTGTGTGTTTGGCTGAAATTTCCTATGTTTTTATTCCTTGCAAGCATGTTTTCATTCGCACTTTTGAATATGTTTTAAAAACCTTGTATGAATATACTTTAAAACCCTAATTCCAACATCTGGGTCATCTTAGTGTTGGTTTCCTTTGATTGTCTTTTTTCTTAAGATTGGGCCAGTTAGTTTTCTGCTAAGTTGAGTTATTTTAATTGTGTCCTGGACGTTCTTACTATTATTTAGGACTTCGGATTCTGTTACATTCCTCTGAGGAGTGGTGACTTCTTAGGCAATTAACTTAATTGGACTTAAATTGCAAATTCTGTTTCTTGGGCAGCTGCTCACATCTCAGTTCAGTTCTTTGATCCTTAGCGGGACTCTGTTTTGTACGTGTGTTGGGTCAGAGGTGGTCAGATTTGGGAGAGTTTGTACTTAGCATTTGGGGCTCCCCTTCTCTGGCTTTCTCCCCTCTGGGACTCCCCCAGAGGCAGGTTAGTCTATTTTACTGCAGCTACAAATACATAAGTTGTGGGTTGTTTTAGGTTGCAGTTATATTTTATAGATTGATAAGTTTGTAAGGAATCTTGTGTATGTTGCTTTTACTGACCTTGACACCATGCTAGCTATTCTAATAGAAACTTTTCTTGACTTAGTGATTTGTGTGCATCCCAATCTGCATTAAATGATAGCAGCTCTACATCACTTTATAGTGTTAATTATTTGGTGTGTTGTCTAGTGAAAAGAATACTTAATTCAGTGTCTTTAGGCTAGGTTTCTAGTTATAGGTCTACCACCAACTGGTATTATAGTTTAGGACATCAAAGTGACTTATCTGACCTTCGGTATTCTTCTCTTTTTTTTTTTTTTTTTTTTTAAGATTGGCATCTGAGCTAACATCTCTTGCCAGTCTTCATTTTTTATCTTCTTCTTCTCCCCAAGACCCCCTAGTACATAGTTGTATATTCTAGTTGTAGGTCCTTCTGGCTCTGCTGTGGGGGACGCTGCCTCAACATGGCTTGATGAGTGGTGCTGTGTCTGCACCCAGGATCCAAACCAGGGAAACCCTGGGCTGCCAAAGCAGAGCTCACAAACTTGACCACTCTGCCATGGGACCGGCGTCCGGTATTCTTATCTTTAAAAAGAAGAAATGGGACCAGATAATCTGTAACGTTCTTTCTGACATTCAAATTAAAACTTCTTCCTAGTTGTATTCAATTATTTTAGTGCTGAGCACAGTTCTTTCTCTATATTCTCTACCTCTTTTAATTTTTTTATCTTCTATTTTATTTTTGTAATTTTTTTACCCTAACACCATATCATAAACCATTTAGATATGCAATCCCCATAAACCGTGAACCATTTAGATATGTAATTCCAGTAAAATACTTGAATGGCAGTTTCATGTGAACATACTATCAATTCAGCATTTTTCAAAAATTCACTTAATAGATAGATATTGAAAGACATGTTATTTCAGCGTTTAGTATTGATGACTAGGTTTATTCTGAGCCAAATACTTAGTTCTTGTACATACATATATCTGAGCCTTGTGTCTTTGATAGATCATGTTAAGACCTGATTATTTCAGTTTAGTACCTTGTATTTTCATGCAGAGTATGTCTGTTTCTGAGTGATTACTATTACAAGAATATTGGATATTTCATTCTTAGTTTATATAGAAACATTGGATATTTTATACTCAGTTTATATAGAATTTCTCTTATGTAATTTTTCCTCTGTTCACTTGTTCTTTATAATGTCACAATACTATTTTATGATACAGGTGTAGGTCTCCCTCACTGAGAACGATTTGAATAGTTATGTGGCATGAGTAACTAAATTAACTTTTGTTCCTCTAAGTCATTAGAATAAAATACTTTATGGTGCTTAATGAGCCCTTGTTATTATTTGCTTTCTTGTTCAGAGTCTTTTCTACTAATATATGTTCTTTATACATCATTATGTGGAACTATCTAAGGATTTACTGAATTTTTATTTAATTATTGATAGTATTTGTGCCTATTGATTAAGAAAAATGAGGTGGTCAGATGTTCAATATGTGGAAATAATATGTTATTTCACATACATTTTATCAGCGTTAACAAAGCTTTCTTTGGTATATTTTATAGGTGACATTTGCAGACAGAAAAAATAAGCTATCAAGGAATTCATACCATTTGGTACTTGTTATTTGGACCAGCTTAAGGAGTCTGATTTATTGGATCAACTGGCAATAGAAGATGAAAAGTAGTGTGGCACAGATAAAAGTAAGTGTTTGAAACTTATAATAAAGAACATAAATTTGTAGTCAATTAGCTGTCCTTTAAACAAGAATGCATGTGTATAATTAGGGCATTCGAACCAGACAATAGTGTGTACACACATCTAACTTACACAATTTCAAATGTAGATACTTGATCAGATGAGATTAATAGTGTGTAAGAGGGCAGTTGAGAGAACATAGAGATGTGTATGTTATACACATATATATGTGTGTGCACACACATGCATCAGTGCATGCGTGAATCAAGAAAGTGCATGTGAGTGAGCACATGCAAAAGAAAAATAAATAA
This sequence comes from Equus quagga, assembly GCF_021613505.1. Lineage (NCBI taxonomy): Eukaryota > Metazoa > Chordata > Mammalia > Perissodactyla > Equidae > Equus > Equus quagga. The sequence continues at coordinate 118,325,269 of NC_060270.1, read as the reverse complement.
CAGGGCAGGAAATCTGCCATTCTTAAAGAACATGCTTTCCTGAGTAAGCATAAAGTAGGAGACAGGTATTTCCTTCCTCAGTTGGTCACAGTTCTTGCAGGTCTGTCTACAAGTGAGCCTTTTGTTGCGTGTTTCATATGCATAAATGAGCTCTTTATTCTATACTGTTCTTTACTTTAGACATTATACGTTCATTTCTTCATTTAATACTCACTGAATGGTTACTATGTCCTAGTGACTGCTCTGAGCACTTTGGGTAAAACAGTCAACAAAACAGAAATCCTTGCTCTCATGGAGTTTTCATTGTAGTGGTGGGAGACAGAAAATAAATCATAATACATAAGTAAATTATATAGTGTGTTAGAGTGTTAAGTGCTAGACTTGTGCTGTAGAGAAAAGAAATAGGGTAAGGTTGATCAGTAGCATTAGGGGTTGCAATTTTTAATAGAGAGGGCCCATTGAAAAGGTAGCCATTTGAGCAAGACTTGAAGGATGTGAGGAAGTTAGCTATGCAGATGTCTAGGGGAAGAATGTGCCAGGCAGAGAGAACAGTGAGTGCAGAGGCAGAGTCTAGTGTGGCTGGAGCAGGTTATGGGAAAGTCAGAAGAGTAGGAGATGAGGGCAGAGCAGTAACAGGAACCAGGCACTCCACGTATTTTCAAAACTGTTCCTCTGCGTACGAGTGGACTTAGTGGGAGAGCAAACCATTCCGGTTCCTTTTCTTTCAACTGCACGGACCTATAAGCAGGCACATCATTTCCTGGGTCCCCGAGTCAGTAAAGGGGAAGGTGTATTTTTATTTAATTATAAATCGAGGCACTTCTCCCTTCCTCTCTTTCACCAGCTCTGTATCCCTAAACCTCTTTCTTTAGAGAGAACCAGTAGACTATGAGCTCCTTAACAGCAGGCATCAGTTACAAGGCCTCGTGTGTGGTAAGTGCTTAATAAACTGAACCGATAGACTTACAGACTGAGGCAGGCTCTGCTGCCATCTTTTCTAAATTCTGTTGAGTTTGAGAAGACACTCTCCAGCCTCCCTGCTGGGTAGACATCCAGCCTGTGCTTGCATATCTCCTTTGGCAGGGGGCTCACTGTCTCCGAAGCTAGCCCCATCTGTCAGTGGATGTCTTCGTATATTGTTCTGCAGTCTGCCTCTTTGGGACTTACACTCATTGGTCCAGTGGCACTTAAACAGCTAAATTGTGGGCCCAGTAGTTGGCAGACTGTGTTAGCACCTGGGGACGTAAAGAAAAGGAGACGTGTGGAATTGGCTCTTGACTGAGCCACATTAGACAAGAGGGCTCAGATGTAGACTGATAACCTTTCACACAGAGGGAAAAGTGTTTACTATTTTTCAGAATCCTCTTCCTGCTCCTCTTAGACTATGCCTCTCCACCTTTCCCTCATTTAGTCCCGATGATGTCCTCCGTGACATCCTCCCAGCCTGGGAGTGGCTGTCTTCAGTCAACATGCCCTTCGTGCTTAGTGGTTCAGCCCTCCCAGCCAGTTCTCAGTTTAGTCCACTTCCCTCTCTCCATCCTGTTAGCCACAAGCAGGTCCACTCGCTGGGGGGTTGGGCCCATTCTGACCTCAAGTGAAGCCCAGCGCTTCCCTTGATGTTCTGAGGATGCATCTGTTAGGTTTAAGAGGCTTCAGTTGAGGATCCCTTGTTTTCTCATTGAGCCTTACTGTGGCTTCCTTAGCTAGCTAGAAGCAAGCTCCCCACCTCTTCCAGCCTTTTCTCTCCCTTGCTCTTTAACACTTGCTCTCTGAGCCTAATGATACCCAGAGCCTCTGGACTCCAGCTCCCTGTTCCACTCACCTCCTCATACAGCTCTTTCTGCATTGTTGGAGACTACTGGTGACTGCATGGTGTACCATATTTGTTTTGCTTAATGAGCAATTTAGAGAATTTTTAAAGATAATTTTGATAATCTGTTAGTCCCAACTACTGCTTTGATTTATAATCTAAACTCTATAATAAAGGAAATAGGGAAAGTCAGCTTATTATTATTTGGATCACACCTCAAAATGATTTTTCACGTAGTGAAATCTTACTCATCCACCAAGCCCAATTCAAGTCCCATGTTACCCAATGTCATCCCTCAGTACTCTGTACCACAGCGACTGTTCCCTACTCAAGATTTCCTATTAGCACATCCTGTGTGCCAGTCGTTTGCTAACTTGACCATATTTATGAAATCCTGATTCACAACTTCAGTATTTTTGGTTTCTCCCTCTTGATCACAACAGATGTTAGTGAGATGTGTTAAAATCATTAGCACAGAATTGAGGCCTTCCCTCTAATGTAATCAAAATAATTGCCATGCATTGTGAAAGTAAAGGTAGACGGTGCAGTTTTATTGTTCTCTCTCTCCTCCTCCTCCTCTTCCCTCTCATCTAATCTGGTATGTTTAATTGTGGAAATCTTTATAACCGTCTCTCTCCCACAAGAAAGTTCCTTAAAAGTTTGTCCTATGTTTTGTATCCTCCAGAGTGTCTACACAGGAGGGGCTTTGTCTTATAATAAATGATCAGTAAATACTCGGTTTATGTCGTCATGAGTTGAGCGACTCTTGTGTTTCATATTTGGCTTCGGATCTTGATGTCAAGTTTCACGGAAACCTGTATCATACATATTGAATAATTCTACTTCGTTGTATTGCTAAGTGAAATAACTTTTTAAACTTTCTTACACACATTAGAAAAGGGATTTTAAGATGATTGCGTTCATTGTAAAATAACAGCCAAACCATGGCTACTGTAAGTTATAAATTTGATCACATGCTTATTCACCTACGTAAATTAGTCTAGTTTGTGTATGCTATTCGAAAACTTCAGTAGTTAATGAGACTTTGGCAGTTTGCTTGTGATAATATTAGACTCAAACTGCTGTTAATTAGATAGTCATAAAGTAAGAGTAAATTGGAGCTTGTTTACATTTCTATACAGTATAATTTTCTGTTTTTAAATGTATCTTTTTCCCATTAATGAAGCAAGCATGTAAGTATGCCAAACAAGTTACTCATTATTTGATTTACTTTTTCTTAGATTTCAAGATGAAGGTACTTTAAAAAACTGTTTTTCCTTTCTTATAGTTATGTTAATTAAAATTATTTTAATTCTTAAAAAAAAGTTTGTCAATATGAATGTTGACCAGTGGTATAAAAAATTTATAGTGATAAATATTTTGGCTTCTTAAATATATTTGCATTTTTAAATTATCAAACTGGATAGTTCATATCTCTGTCTCATGTCACATGTCTCTTCGATCTCATGTTACACTGAAATTATGTATTTGTGTGTCTGTTATTTTTCAGAGGACCTGGCCTAGGAGCTATCTTACGAGTCATGTTTTTCAAATCCTTAGAGCCTAATTTAGTGCCATACTTATCAGACACTCAAATAATGTTTACTGAAAACAAAAGTGAATTTCGCTTCAGTTTCTTCTAGCTATTTATTTTATCTAGGTTTAGTAACCTAAAGTTGTGATTTTTACAAGCCAAAGGTGATAAGGAAGTATGAGCAGTATCATGACTTGAGCATAACCATAAAGGTGAGCTCTTGCTAGAAAACCTCTGGCCCTTGGTCTTGTTTTTCACCAGGAGAAGGCCTTTATAAAAATGGTATTCTATAATTTTAAAACTTACATAGGAATAAAATATCAATTGTGGCATCAAAAATCTGAGAATTATTTTCTTCTACCTTGAATTTTTTTGGTTAAAATATTTGGTTCATAGTGAAAACAGGTATCTGCCGTAGACATTTACCTTAGATGGCCTGCAAATTCTGTTTTATCTTCTGTACTGTTTAGGTAACATGAATTATTCTCATGATTAAAAAAAAGTTTTGAAATAATTTCTAAAGCTCTTCCAATTTTCCAAGATACATGTTTCATTGTCTATATGTTTTTTAACATAATTTTTAAATGCCCCCTCCCTCTTTTTTCCCTTTAAAAGCATTCTTCTGGTCATGACAGAAGGGAAAACTATACTTCATATCAGAGGACTTCCTCTCCAGAAGACAGGTAAACAGTTTTATGTGTTCCAAATGCAATTTAAATTTTTTATAGTAAGTTTGAAAAATTGTTTAGCTCTTAGGTTTCTAATTTTAGGATGAACAGCTTCTTTTTGATTTTATAAACAATATCACTTGAGTGGGCTTGGGGACGAATTGTCCTTCAATGACTGTTGTAGAATTTCTAATAAATAAATGTAGGTTTTATGTAATTTTTTAGATGAGAGGGCATAATTCTAATATCTCAAATCTAACTAGAATGACAGTTTATAAAATGGAAAACTGAGTCGAAATCACATTATTTTGAAGTGCTGCTTTTCCTGTTAGTGCTATGCTCTACATTTACATAACTCTATAGTTTTCAAAATATTTAGATATGTATTTATATCTTGACACAGTTGTATTAAGATGAATGATCTAGAAATGTTCCCGTTAATGTTCATTGTGCATTCAGTTGTTTCACTTAGTAAGCTGTGACCATTAAAAATAATTTTTGAAGGGAGAAGCATCCTCTAAACTTTCTTTCAGTTGTCTAATCTCTTCCTTATCCCCCCGTACTTTCTTCCAGTTCTACTCTGCTGTCTCTAAAAACCTTTGCTTTACGGACATTAAGTTAATTGTCCTGGTTTGCAACTACTTACTACCTTTCATCAATCACCTACTCCCTGTATATATATTAAAAAAAAAAATTCTCTCTCCACACACAGACACAGACATGAATGTGTGTGTCTATATAAATTAATCATAGATGTGTATATAAAATATGGATTGTTACTATATATATTTATTAGGTGTGTATGTATTTAACTTCTCTTAAGCTTCTCTGATTTTATTGACTTTTAAGATTCAAATAGCAGATCTTATGTTACCCATCTGTGTTTGCTAATAATTTCAACCCATAATCAGTGCTGTCCAGTACTGCAGTTTCAAGAATAACAGCTGATGAATGTAGTTTTTTGGAGTGAAGTTAAACTGGTTTTTATGGAGGCCAGCCAATGACATTGGTCTCATTTGTTCAGTGCTTTGATAAAATGAGCCAGCTAAGCAAAGGGAGTCGTTTGCAGGATAGCCTTTTTCATGCCAACTATAAAGGATATCCAGATACATATCTTTTACTAAAGACAGTGTGAGTCAAGATGAACATGTTTGGTTAAGTGAGTTTCAGGACTTGTTCTGTGCATAAGCTGAAAGCTTTTATAATCACAGCTGAATGAATGGATGTCAATAAAATAAGCTGTTTGTTAAAAGCAATTTGATAAAATATCGTTCAGTCATAGAGTTGCTTTAGCATTACTAATATATGATTTTCCTAAGTATTTATAACATAGTTGTTTTCGACTTATAACTTTGCTTTTCTTATTTATGTGTTAGATATGCAGAACAAGAAAGATCCCCTCGGGACAGAGATTACTTTGATTACAGCAAGTCAGACTATGAGCATTCAAGACGGGGGCGTTCTTATGACAGTAGCATGGAGTCACGGTTAGTATTGGACACTTTAACTATAGAAAAATTATATTTCTTTAAATTTTCTTTATGCCTTATAATAAAACAATAATGATTGCAGCTGGCGTTAAATGGATGTTCTTATGTGCCAGGCTGTCTAATAAGGACTTCATGTGAATTAACTCCTTGTAGTAAACATATGAGGTAGATACTGTTATGTCTGTTTTACAAATGTAGAAACTGAGACTTAGAGAAAGTAAGTCATTTGTTTGTGTTTTAGAACCATATCAGTGGCAAGTCCAGGTCTGTTTGACTGTAGAGCGCAAGCTCCTATTTGTTATCGTGTACTACGTGAGGAGCTGGCTTATGTGAGTTTCTGAGATGCTTTACCGAATGAAAGAAAGTAGTTTATATTATATGACATAGGGTGATCTAAATTTACTTTCCTGCATAATATCAGAGGGACATTGAGATTGAAGTTACCAATCTATAGTTTTTATTTAAATATAAATTATTCTTACTTGAGTCTTGGAGAACTTGACTACCCGCCTTAGTAGTGATCCAGTTTCAAAACCTTGTCTACCATGTTTTATCGTAGGCTAAGTTCTATATCCTTTTTAATGTCTCTCTCATATTATCCTCTCCATGACTACCAACATTAAACCCCTACTAGAATTTTGATCAAATTCCTCTGCAGTTTGGAGCTAAGCACATTATTTGAATCTGCTTCCAAACTTTCCTTCTCACTACTTACTTTCTAATGTGTACCCAATCCTAAAATGTCAGATTAAATTCACCTCCAAAAGCCAGGCTCATCTGCTGTCGCCTTAATGACACCTTAATAAGAACAACTGCTACCACCATAATTGGTGAGTGAGGCATTCTATATACTTTCTCAAATACTCCCAAAACTCTTACTACCTAGATATTATTTTTCCTAATTTACAAATAAGGAAATGGGTTTCAAGTGATTAACTTACCTGAGGTTTCAGTTGGCTGTCTGGTAGATGATGAAACTGGGATCTGAACTCAATTCTGACTCCAAAGCCCATGTTTTTTGCCATAACCCCTGACTCTATCACTTTACTGTAACTCTGGTTCAGTGTATGTATGTAAACTCTCATTTGATCCACACAGTCACATTGTGAAGTAAGCAGGCTATGTGTTACATAGAACATAAAGGCTAACAGTACAAAGCAGTTGAAGAGAAATGTTTTCTATTTAGACTCCAAGAAGACACTGGTACTTCTGTGCTCTAAAGGAACAAACACTATAATTATAAGGACATGATTTTATCAGGCAGCTAGCTGTCTTACCTGGTGTTTCTCAGAAGAATCATAACCAGTGTCAGTAAATCCCTGCTGTAGCTTCTGTCTTGGAACATGTTCCATTCACAATAACAAGCAGCTCACTTGCAAATCAGTGCCTAGATTTCAGAGCACCTGCCTTTGTGACTAATTGGAGTTTCTATTTGAAACCACTTTTTCCCGCTCTGTTCACTCTTAGTGTATGCAGACTGTCTATCATCATGGACAGTCACTTAGATCTCGTTATACTTCAGTTTCAAAACTGACTGCTTTTTTTCCTCCAGGTAGGTTTTATTACTATATATTAAGACAGACCATCTCGAGTATACCCTCTAGATTTAGTAAAATCTATCCAGCGGTTTCCTGGTAACACGGCACCTGCATTAGTATAATGATAATACAAAACTTGTTTTTATTTACTGTATATAACTCATGGTTATAATTCATATAACTCATGGTTGTACAAAGCCTGAGCAGAATGATCAGAGTTTCTAAGGCAGTATATGTAAAAATTAGTAAGTGGACAAAGTTCTCTTGGGAAAGATAGCAAAAAGCAAAGATTCACTCTTTCCTCTTAGTCCTTGATAGTTTCAGAGAAGAATACCCTGATTCTTTAAAAAGTGTCAGCTTAAGAAAGGATATTCACCTACATTAGAGAACAGTTATTGTGGCTAAAAATGGTTGATTTTTTTTACATTGTTTTAGATAACCAGAAGCTTCTGATATTCTGTGATTTCTAATAAAAATATCAGTTCTATCAAGAAAGAATTTCAAATATTATATTTTTTTATAACAGTCTTACTCCTAAACTACCTTTATTGGAGCTAAACTCTGGTTTCTCCTTTGTACAATTTATCGTGTACATCACAGGTCAGTTTGTCTTCTTAAAACACTATTTTCATGTCACTATCCCACTCAGAAACTATTAATGATTCCCCATTACTTCTACTATAAAAAACTTAAAAGTCTGGGGCCGGCCCCATGGCTGAGTGGTTAAAGTTCTGCATGCTCCGCTTCAGTGGCCTAGGTTCCTGGGTTCGGATCCCTGGCATGGACCTACTCCATCTGTCAGCCATGCTGTGGAGGCATCCTACATGCAGAGCGGAGGAAGATGGGCACTGATGTTAGCTCAGGGCAAATCTTCCTCATCAACAAAAAACAAACAAAAAAGAAGTTAAAGTCTGTTGCTTGTCTTTTGAGATTTTATAGTCTAACTTGAACTCATCTTTCCAACTACCATCATACATGATTCTTTGTTGTTTTCTGACTGTTGTACTCATTCTGCTCTGAACACCCTTGCTCAGTTTTTCAGTAGTTACTCTGTCTTCTGTTAGTTGTAGAATGCCATCCTCCCTTCCCCCTCCCCCCCCACCCCCCCCCCACTGTAAATCCTGTGAAGCTTTCAAGACCTAGTTTAAGTTACATTTTTTCTGTGAAGCACTTCCTCACCATTCCCAACCACTTTTCCTTGTCTGAATTTGTGGGACCCACCCACTCATGGACTTGCTCATTTGGTATGTAGTTTATTTTAAAAATGTCTTTTATGTTGTTTTTCTCCATTTTTAAAAAATTAATATTACAGAAGTAGGGACCGAGAAAAACGCAGAGAAAGAGAAAGAGATATGGATCGCAAAAGGTCCCGGAAATCCCCATCTCCTAGGAGAAGAAGCCCAGAACCGTCGGTAACCCAGAGCTCGCCTGCTCAGGATGAACCTACTGCAAAGAAGAAGAAAGATGAGCTGGATCCTCTCCTTACTCGCACTGGTGGAGCATATATTCCTCCTGCAAAGCTCAGAATGATGCAAGAACAGATTACAGATAAAAACAGGCATGTTGATATCACTGAGTATACAAGGCAATGATATCCTCATTGAAAAAAAATCAACTATGATCTAATTAACCTTGGTTGTTGGGAATATACTTTAGTCCACAGTGACAGAGATCTCAAATTAGACTTCTTTCCTTCCTTACTCCGTAAGCTCCTTTGGAGATCTGCGTACTATTTGCCCTGACATTACTCATAATTTTTTTTACTTTTTTGCATTAATGAATTAAAAAGTTTGAGGAAAGGTCACTTACTGTTTTATTACTATTTTCAAGCTATTCCTTTCATAGTTGCCTGCATGCCTATTAGTCATGTCCATTTTTCATAGATAATCAAGAGTACTATTGATACTTTAGACTTACAATGGATCTTTCCAGTTGCTCCAAAGCAGGAGTCAGCAAACTTTTTCTATGAAAGGCCAAATAGTAAATATTTTAGACTTTGTGCATTCTTCTCTCTCTGTTGCAGCTACTCAGCTCTGCTGTTAACAGTGCGAATATAGCCAAAGATAATATGTAAACACATGAGTATGGGTGCTTTCCAATAAAGCTTTATTTACAAAAACAGGCTGTGGGCTACATTTGGCCCATGGATATAGTATGATAACCGCTATACTAATGTATGAAACTAAGTTGACAATTTTCTCTTTTTCCTCCATTTCTTAGACTATAAGTTTTTGCTACAGTAAGGCAAACGATCACAATTCATATATGAACATTTACACTCAAAATACTTTCCTTCTGTTTTCAAAATAATTTTGATGGTGGGGCTGGCCCCGTGGCCGAGCGGTTAAGTTCCCGCGCTCCGCTGCAGGCGGCCCAGTGTTTCGTTGGTTCGAATCCTGGGTGCGGACATGACACTGCTCATCAAACCACGCTGAGGCAGCGCCCCACATGCCACAACTAGAAGGACCCACAACAAAGAATATACAACTATGTACTGGGGGGCTTTGGGGAGAAAAAGGAAAAAATAAAATCTTTAAAAAAAAATAAAAAATAAATAATTTTGATGGTAAGGAGCTATCTCGGAAAGTGCAACTAAGTTTTCAAGACCTTTTTCTCTCGTGGAATGAGATAATAACCAGGAAAAGTGCGTGCCAAGATTGAAATGGTCACTCAGTTGCCAGGTAGTTAGTAAAAAAGATTAGGATAGAGGGTAGCTACACTTTAAGAAGAACAGATTGTTGGTGAGCGAAGAAAGAGTATCCCCACGTCTTTCATGGGTATTTTAATGGCAACTTGAAAGTACTTAGGAACCTTATATAAATGAAATCTAAATTTGTTTCGAGAATTAGCTTGAAGTAGAAATGCCGTTTATATAAAATAAAGTATAAAGATTTAAAATAAATTAAAATTAAAAAATAATATGAACTAGAAAGGGACATTAGATGACATTACATTTAAAACTAATAAGTTTCTCTTTATGTGTCATATTCCAGCACTTGGTAGTAATGCCTGGTGTGTTGTGTTGAGAAGGGATTTGGGGGTGGCTTCTGTGGTTGTGGGAGCTTCATGATCGTGTAGGCATTCTTCTCCTTCGAAAGGCACTGGTGGGAACATCACTTTCACCAGTCTAGTCCAAAGCAAGCCTAATTGTAAAAGACTAGAAGCATTGTTAGTCCGAGTCTTATGTCCTTATAAATAAAGTAGGCAGAGGAGAGTCAGCAGTATATGGAATTTTAAGCCAGTTCCTGGAAGGTAATTTTATATACAATTGAAGTCTATTCGTAGGCTATATAGTGTGCAAGGAGGAGTAGATGTCTCCAAGAGAAGTTTATAGTCTTTGCTGTTAGTAGATACTTAATCAGGTGATCGTAGACTTCCTCATTAGGAGGTACAATTGTACTTGATAGAGTCTTTTGACCAAAGTTTAATAGGAGAGGTTGTGATTATGTATCAGCAGTATCTTATTCATCAGACTACTTGTTAAGCCATAGATCTCATTTCTCTAGCAATAGTGGCGTACTAAAGGGTTGGGGTTGGGGCAGTGAGCGTCGTCCACCTCAGGTGCAGGCCGTCACATGGCGCATGATCTGTAGAGAATTTAGAAACAATAACAAAATTAGCTGGACGTCAGTGTGCTTTTTATCTTCAGTGCCTGCCAAGGACGCTGTCAGTGATAAAATACTCTTCCCCACCAGGGCGGACTGTTCTTACAACCCCTCCTTGGTATGCTACTCTAGAACAGGGATTCTTAACCTACAGACCTGCAAGAGGTCTGTGAGTAGAATTCAGGCAATCTGTGAAGGTGAATGGGGAAAAAATTGAATCTTTATTTTTACTAATCTCTATAAAATTTAGCATTTCTTTCTACTGGGAATATAGTCGATAGATAATAGTATTAACAGAGTATTTCTTGCAAATATCTCAAGATTTTGTTTAAAGCCGTACTACTTGGAAATTAAAGAAGTTATTAGACCTACCACCAATTCTTGTTATTTAATATGTCAAGAAGCACATAAAATATTATGTGAAACTTTTGTTCTTTTCATGCTTTGGAAACTATATTTCAGTATGACTGGTATCCTTTGTAATCCTGTGTATTTGTGGCTCTTATTCCAAGAAGTCCATCAGCTTCACCAGACTGCCAGAGAGGTGTAAGGAAGGAAAAAAAGCTAAGACTTCCTGCAGCTTAAATCATATGCCGCAGGGAAATAATTATAAAAAACATAGACTTTTAGAGCTTTAAAAGATCTTAGATACTGGTAAGTTTAACCTAAAGAAACCCAATGAAGCTAAATATTGTACCTAAGATCTAAGTTAAAAAACAGTATAACCATCTAGCATTCAGCTGTGGGACTACTGTCTAAACACAGAAGTGTTCTTTAAAATACTTAGAACAGTCTTTCAACCCCATGATTTTATGTACTTTCCATTTTCATGTAATTATTACCATTTCTTTATAGTTTAAAACATTTAATTTTGTTTTCCTTGTCAAGCTTTTATAGGAAAGAACATAATAAAAATTTTCTTTTTATGGCTTATATTTGGGTATTTCATATTGTAATTTAAAATAAAGAATAATTAAGGCCAGCCCCATGGCCTCGTGGTTAAGTTCACGCTCTGCTTCAGTGGCCAGGGTTCGGTTCCCGGGTGCAGACCTCTCCCACTCCAGCAGTGGCCATGCTGTGGTGGCAACCCACATACAAAATAGAGGAAGGTTGGCACAGATGTTAGCTTGGGGCAAATCTTCCTCAAGCAAAAAGAAGATTGGCAACAGATGTTAGCTCAGGGCAAATCTTCCTCAGCAAAAATAAGTAAATAAATAATGGCTTTTATTTTAAAATACTTCCTTTAAAGACAAGTTTAAGTAAATGAAGTGTTATAATGTAAAATAAGCATGTGTTGAATCTGACTGAGTGTTGTAAATTGCAATATACATGGACATAAGAACAAAACATTATCCTTACATAATCTTATTATGTTATTAAAGGGAAGTGGTCTATAGATTAGCATCATATGTACAGAACATCAAATGTGGTTTAGGATGTAATCTGTGTATTCATATAGTTATATATTTTACTACACTATGGGGTCATTTTATGAAAAGTGTTAAAAATAAAGGAACACTAAGTATTTTTTTATGTTATTATAACCTCTTGTTATTTTAATTGTTGACTAAGTTTTCATCTTTATTAAAATCAATTCTTTTTAGCTTAGCATACCAGAGGATGAGCTGGGAGGCCTTAAAGAAGTCAATCAATGGTCTTATCAACAAAGTCAACATTTCTAATATAGGTATTATCATTCAAGAACTGCTTCAAGAAAATATAGTTAGAGGAAGGTAAGCAGTTATTTTATTTATAGTATCTCAGCAGTTTCTCAATGGAACATAATATCTACATGAACAACAATCATTTTTTGTGCTTTCTTTCAAAGATAATTGAGAATATTTATTTAAAATGCAGTTCTTGTAAAAATGTAAGCTACTAACAAATAACTATACTTCACTGTTAGAGGTTGTGTGAGTTTTTGATTTTTGAGAAGTTTTGATGTCATGTAATGATTTTTGCACAGACATTTGTTTACTGAATACTTTGTTAATTTAAACACATGAGGAATAATGGGTATTTTATTTATTTATGTATAGATAAAAGAGCTACCTCAAACCAGTTTAATTTCTAGTGAAAGCAAAGTGAGAATGTGAAAGAAATGAGAAAGATCAGTAAATTTTAGAAAAGCAGAAAGAAATGACTTACCCATTTTCTGTGTGGTTTTAAGTAATAGTGATATTATAAAGGGCCAGGAAATAGAAATATTCTGTATTCTATTTATTACTTTAAAATCTGAGGGCTGTTTTTCCATGTCATTTCACATGACCTTGAGTCATCATCTCAAAAACACTGGGACTATAAAGCAAGGTATAGTATGTTGTGGGGCTATAGAAAGTTGACCAGGAGGCAGCCATTGGCCTCAAAGATAGGTAGAGCTCCCCCACTTTACTCAGAGAGAAGCAGACTCAGAAGTTGTGTGGGTTGCTTAGGATCTTACAGTTTGTAAGCTGGGTTCTCTTTTCTCATTTTTATTCTAGTGATTCTGTTGTCATACCTAAACCTGATGACTACTAAGGCATTGTTTTCCTGCCTTTTGACACTCCAATAACTGTTTGTCGTTGCATTGTTAAAAATAGTTCTTCAATTAGCCCACTTCACTCTCTCCCCTTATCAACTGCATGTAGAAACATGGTCATTTCAAAATGAGTTAGAAGGGGAACCTTTTATCTTCCTGTCACTGTTTTAGCATTTTTCTTGTAGTGCTTTGATTGTGTCTTTATCTGTCATAGGAGTTTTTCACATCTTCATTTTTATTTCACTAAAAATAGGCTTAAAGATGGAAACCACCCAAATTTATCTTTAATCACAAAATTTTATATAGATGATGGACCCATAGCAGAAATTTTACATTGAGTCTAAGTTTAGTACTTTTGAAGGAGGTCATTTTTCCCTTCACTTTTTTGGAAATATTAAATATAAGGAATTTAAAAAGCTCAAATTCATGACTAGATATAACAAACAGGAGCAGGAAAAGAAGGATTATATTAAGAGAAAAAATTTGAAGAAAAAATTGTAAAATCTGTTTTAGAAAAACACAAATTGAAGTTTTGTTTTCTCAAAAGCAATTTTTATTGCCAAGACAAACTCTTCACCTGGCTAACGTGGTGAAAATTTAGTCCTGATTTAGCTTTTGTGATATTTACAGAGGAGTAATGTTGGATTTTAAATTAGGAGTTTTTTTCGTCTAATTAAATTGGTGATGATTGTTGACTCTTTGTTTTCTTTTTTAAACAGAGGCCTGCTGTCCAGATCTGTTTTGCAAGCACAGAGTGCTTCTCCAATCTTCACCCATGTTTATGCAGCATTAGTGGCGATTATCAACTCAAAATTTCCACAAATTGGAGAATTAATCCTCAAGAGGTTGATTCTTAACTTTCGAAAAGGCTACCGAAGAAATGATAAGGTATGTATGATGGGCTTGAAGTAAACTGCCACACAGGGGCACACTGCTAAACCAGTATCAGTGATAGTAAACAGTGTTGATTTCTACAGAGGAGTTCTTAAAAACTGTGTGTTTCATGGGAACTTTTTGTGTTCTTATGAAATATCCCTGCCTCTGACAATGAGCAACAAAAATGATGACTGTAAGTGTTGAATTATAACCATTTAGCCAGAAATGTATTAGTTTTCATCTTACTACTTTCTTAAAATATAAGAATTACCCTTGTACATATTTTAAATAGTATGTAAGTAAGCTGTAGATTCTAGAGAGAAATGAGAATTGGTTTTAGTTTATAGATTAACTTTGTCTCTGCCTTCACTTTTCAGCCACTTTGTCTGACTGCTTCAAAATTTGTTGCACATCTGATTAACCAAAATGTGGTAAGTAATTATCTTAAAACTTGGTGCCATTCAGTGGCATTAGACTGTGGACTTGATGCCACTTCAGTGACACTTCTCTATTTTTGTTTTGATTTAGTCCTTCAGAAACTATATGGGATAATATTTTCATCTTAAAGCTATAATAAATGCATTTAATGTTCTTTAATATAAAGAGGAACGCAAAATAATTTATCAAATTGATAACTTGGTTACTTAACTGCAAATTATTCCTTCAATGAATGTAATTTAATCATTTTTATTAAAAAATTAAGTTGCTATCTCTTCTACTCCTTTCCCCTGTACCTGATGTTTGTGAGAACCTAATAATATCTGATACTCTATAAAGAAATTCTATTCCCTGTAACTACATAGTATATATAGCCATATATTCTTAGAGTCAATTTATAAAATATAATAGATTACATAATTTTAATCTATTTTAAATGGAAATTTATCATTTTATTGGTTCAATTTGCATTTATTTTGTATTCATTTGCTATTTGAGAATTTTGATTTAGCTTCTGTTTAAATTTGAAAAAATTGCTCTTGTTCATACTCGAAGGTTTCTTTCACATATACATTTTATCATTTTTGACTGTGTCTATACATAAGAGGAAGTATTTTGAAATCACACAATCTTATTTCTCTAACATTAAATAATATTTTCATCCTTCCCTACACTGAATTCTTTCCAGTGTTCACTCATAGAAACCTTTTAGATTTTAGCCTAATTAGTTATATTATTACATTGATAACTTGCTACTTAAGACCATGGAAACTTAATTTCACGTGTCTATAGCAGCAGAGATGTTTCAGTTTTCAAATGTATATAACACTTACATTGGAGATGTTTTTGGCATTGCCACAGAACAGTTAAAATGATAAATATTTTACATCTTCCCCGTTGTGGAACAGGGCAGTATTATCTTGTCACTCATGCAAGACTATTAAACCTCCCCCCGACCCTCCAAAATAAGAGCAGTATGTATTTTTGATGTGCTCAATGTGAAGAGGGTATTTTCCTGAGTTGAGATTTATGTTTTTCTCTCCTCACCTCAAATAAGAGTCTGACTTTAAAAAGACATATGTAGAGTGTTGTGAATATGCTTCCTAAGTTCATTTTCTTTTACAGCAAAGCTTCTTGATAGAACTTTATTCCCGCTCTACCTGGCATTATTTATCAATATTAAATTTTGAACATAGCCAGTATACAGAGTTTGACTTAATAAAAAAAAAAAAAAATAGAGGGAGTATTCAAAACTGTCATTGCATACCAGAAACTACCAGAAAGATATTTCTCATAAAATTGGTACTCATGTAACTTAAGAACCATTTGTTTTCTAACAGAGTTGCTGATAGAATAAATTGGGAAATGGATATAAAGAGTTGTGGTCATGGGGAAGGGTATTATAAAAAGCATATTATTATTCTTCATATAGTGATTATGAAAATATCTCAGATTAAAAATTAGTACATGATTTTTTTAACACATTTTGAGGTTAATTTGCCTATAGATAATATATTTCCCATATATAAGTATAAGAAGAATATTTCTTCTGGAGATGAGTCAAATAATTATATTCAGTGGAGTAAATTAAGATTTTTGGAAAAGTCGTTGGGAAATTCTTAACAGATACATAATGAAAAGTGAGAGAAAAATTTTTTCCCGTGTTTGGAGTATTTCTATGTGTATTATAAACTTTGCACATCATATGTACAATATTATCACTGCAAAAACCAGATTTGCTACTTTTTAAAATTACTATCAATGGGAGGTTAGTACATGTACAAGCATTTTCTCTATTCTAAATGTCTTCATTCTGTTTAAGGCACATGAAGTTTTGTGCTTAGAGATGCTCACTTTACTCCTGGAAAGACCGACAGATGATAGTGTTGAAGTAGCCATTGGTTTTCTCAAGGAATGTGGCCTCAAATTAACCCAAGTGTCACCAAGAGGAATTAATGGTAAGTACGTATCCTTGGTTTGATATTGAGCTTTAACTTGCGTGTTATAACATTTATTGCTTATTTTATTGTCTTTTCTTTCTGTTTAACTTTAGCTATATTTGAACGCCTTCGAAACATCCTCCATGAGTCTGAAATTGACAAAAGAGTTCAGTATATGATTGAAGTGATGTTTGCAGTAAGGAAGGATGGATTCAAGGACCACCCTGTTATCCTAGAAGGACTTGACTTAGTGGAAGAAGATGATCAGTTCACCCATATGCTCCCTCTGGAGGATGACTATAATCCAGAAGATGTTCTTAGTAAGTCAGGAGGTGGGGGTTGGGAAGTGGGACACAAACAAATGTAAATATAGAAAATAAACACTTATTTAACTTTTATTTTTTTAAGATGTTTTCAAGATGGATCCTAATTTTATGGAGAATGAAGAGAAGTACAAAGCCATTAAGAAGGGTATGTAGGATTTTATAAAATAATTTATTTTTGATAAGTGGAAGCAATTTATATAGTTATATAATACTGAGAGAAAGATATAGATCACTGACCCCCACCTAATGAAATCTCTGGTCTTATGAAGCCGTTCTCTTCATTTTTTGCCCATGCATTATTTTTCTGTTTAGTGCTTGTCTGTGGTATTACTTCATTCTAAATTATTTACCTCATTGTCTCCCTCTTCTGTCTCTCTATTTAAATTATGCAACCCTTAAGTGTCGTCCCTCTTAGGAAATATTCATATATTACTAGTGGCCTTTGTTTTACTTCACTACTACTTAAGAATTACTGCCTAAATTGCCACCAATTTAATATTGAATTAAGTGCTATACTTTATTGTTAAGTGCTAGACTTTATTTCTTGAGAGCAGGTTGATACTCTTCTGGTACAGTGCTAGATACAGCATCAGTACTTAATAAATGGATAAATTACTATTATCATTTGTACGTCATTAAATATTGTAAGCACTAAATTTGGACATTGGTTTCTATTTTGTCTTTGCCATTTGTAGCTAAGTGACCTGAAACAAGTTACTCATTTGATCTAAGAGTAAATGTTACCTGTTTGTGTAGGATAAAGAAAACATAGTGCTTTGTATTGCCACAGAGCAAGTATTTAGACGCTGACACTATTTTTTTTTCACGTTTGTATCATTATTTTTCTTCCAAAGCCAATATTCAAGGCTACTTATGTGATTCTATTATAATTGTATTATACAACTATATAATAATTTTATGGGTTTATTTCCTTTGAGTTATGATTTTACCTGAGAAGTACTTTAGCTCTGCAAGCTCCTTAGGAGGAGAGAGCAGAGACGTAGAACTCTGCCATTGCCTGCATGCTGTGCTGTAGTCAGGCTTAGAAGTGGGATGTTGAAGTAGAAAGTAAAGGTGTAAGCAGTTTTCCATTTCTATACATTACCCTAAAAACCTGGTACAATAAGTAGGTTCTCTCCTTAGATGTTCATTTCCTAGGGGCATTTCACTGCAACAGATTCCTTTTTCTCTTTATAATTTAGTTTCCAAACATGGAGAACTCCTTGGACCCATTGTCTTTTTTTATGAACTTCTTTTTCTACAGTCTCCCTAAAAGATGCTAAATGATTTTGTGGAATTCTTCTTACACCTGATATGATGTTTTTTTAAAACTTGGGAATTCCCCATTCATTTCTTTAAGGTCTCGGCTGTTGGCCAATGGCAGAAAAGTAACACTCTCCCTTTTTACAGCACTTCTTAAACTCTTTGGCCTCAAGATCCCTTTGTACTCCTGAAAATTAGTGAAGACTCTGAAGAGTTTTTTGTTTATGTGGGTTATGTCTATTGATATTTACTTTATTAGAAATTAAAACTGAGAATATAAAAAATAGTCAATTATTTCAAAATAGCAATAATAGACCTAGTACATGTTAACATAAGTTACATATTTTTATAATACTAACTACAAAACACAGAAATTTAAGAAGAATGGCGTGGTTTATATATTTTGTACAGTTTAATGTCTGGCTTAATAGGCAACGGTTGAATTTTCATATTGTTTCTGATTTTAATCTATTGCAGTAGATTGTTTTGATTAAAGTATGTGAAGAAAATTTAGCCTCACACAGATATGTAGTTGGAAAAGGGAGGAATATTTTAATAGCCTTTTCATATAATTGTGTATATTTTGCTCCTTAATACTATGTTAATATTTAATAGCTAGTAGTTTCTTAAAGATTAAGTGTAATGTGAAACCTGAAACAACATCCATGAATTTTCATACTCTGTTACATTAAAATTCATTGGCCTATCACTGTGAATGGATCTTTTACCTCTGCATGACTTTGTAACATTTTATTGGTCATTTGGAAAATGCTGATTCACTGAGGTATGCACGTCTTCCAAGTGGTAACATGTTAACATTATCAAACTTAAATTAACGTGTTAATGCAATGTCAAGAAATAATGTTTATTAAATAACCACCTATCTTCTCAGAAAAGTCTAAGTATTGGGAAGCTATCAAGCTCACAGGAGTGGAATCAAGTTTTCCAAAATTCTAATTTTCTCTTAAAAACTCTTAATTTTATCATGTTGGCAAATACTGTTATTTTCCTTGAGATGACAATCTCACTTTGTTTATATTTGAGAAAATGTCTGCCAAATACCTAACAACTATAGTTTATCAACCATTCTTTCAAGTAAAAATGAAAAAAATAGCTAATTCATCATGTACCTTGAACAGTTGCACAAATGCTTTTCCTTGAGATAACCATCACCATTGTACATCTGTCTTTAACAGAAGTGCTATATATGAACTTCATATTTTGTTACTCAGATTATTATAAATGCCTATACTCAAGGGCTGAGATTTAATACAATTAATAATTTTCTACTTCTTCAAGGGTATTCTTAAGTGAAACTGGCTTATTTTCCTACTACAAGAGTGTGGCAGTAAAGAACACAATGACTGCTAGGTGCCTTGATTTGGCTCAGGTTGCAGCAATTCTAACCCCCATTGCTCTTGGACCATCAGTGCAGATGTCAGCACGGTGAAAAGACGGATAATGTTTTGGTATTATGATGAAAATAGTTTTGACCTCACGGACCACCTGAAAGGTCCACTGATCCCCTCAGGGACTCATAGACCATGTTTTGAAACCACTGGTTCATTCAGTTGATGAAATCCAATTGTCACTGCCTAAGTGATTTCAGTAAGTAGATTCTAAAGTGGAGAGATGAGGAGAGGATGATGTAAACGACTAGACAATTCATTTGACCTTCCTTCTTTCATAAAATGTTCTTCTAGAGTTGGCATAAAAAAATGGCCGCAGCAGGAAGTGGGCACAGCTTTAGTAATTAGCACCTTAGAGTGGCCCAGGTGTACCGGGCTTCAGGTCTTACAGCATTTGGGAAAACAGCAGGAGTGCCTGTCTTCCTACTTTTGAATACTAAATAGTTTCCTCTTTTAAAGGTCTAAGTCATGCTATGTAATAATAAACTAGACACTTCAGATTATTTCTTGAAGTCACATTTGTTAGAAATATTCTTGAGGAGATTCGTATGTCAGCTAAGGGCTGAATGACAGCTCTCCATTTTTATAAAACAATTTATTCCTCATGATATTAAGTTCTCTGCTAATATTAAATATTATAAATGACTCCTGACTTATACTTCTTGGTTAGATATAGAGAAATTAGAATTTTCCTAAAGAGGAGTTGGCCCCAAAACTTTGCATTAAAAGTTCCCTGATTATAATAGAGATGCAAAAGTAAAGTGTCGGCTGTGTTTGTAAAATCTTTTGTCAGGCTTAGAGCACAAACCATTGGGCAAAATATCAATTTCAGTTTTTGTCATTTGTTTACTATTAACGTGATGACTGGCTTTATGCAGTCTGTTTACATCACTGTGTTCATCCAGTTTTGAATGTGCGTTGTCCAGTGAGGTACTCATTTTACCAATTTTGTTAGAGGCTTCTGTTTCTCTTTTACGTATGGAAAGTCTTTGGGTTGATTATAATGTTCTATTTAATGGGTAAACATTTTAATAAAAATCTCATTTCTGTTTATTTAAAGTGAACACTAAATTATGCAAGTGTTTCTTCTCCCTGTTTAGTCTTTCAAAAAATGTTCTTAGCCTAAATTCTTATTTTCTCTGTCTAGCCTTAGCTTTTTATAATAGACTGTCTTCTTTCTGATGATGAACTAATATTTTTACTCCGATATGCTTGTTTCCATTCCTAATTTATTTTTCCATTGCTGTTGCTCTTTTGGAAAACCTTCATCTACTTTTTCTTTCTTCTTGTCATCCTTTCCTTGTTTCATAACCACTTTCTGTCTGGCAGAAGAATTACACGTGTGACTGTCTCTCTTCAAATTAATTATAATGTTATCTGACCACCTAGATCATAACAGGAGATCTCTGTGATTGTCTTTGTTGGTTGATAAACTATTACACCACTATGGATTTCAGTGAACTGAAAATTATCTTCTCAGAATGAGGTGCATGTCTATCACTTGCTTATTAATATTTTCCTAAATTTACTTTGTTCTTTTAGAAATTCTTGATGAAGGAGATAGTGACTCAAACACAGACCAAGATGCTGGAAGTAGTGAAGAGGAGGAGGAAGAAGAGGAGGAAGAGGGAGAAGAAGATGAAGAAGGTAAAAGTATAGCTTATTTAAATAATACTGTCAAATACTCTGAAATTAAATTAATTCTAATGTCATCCTCCAAAACAGTGTGAAATTAAATGAATTCTAATGTCATCCTCCAAAACAATGGTTCTCAATCTATGGGGAGTTGGGAAGGTTATTACTGGCATCTTGTGCGTGAAGGCTAGGGATGCTGTTAAACATCCTGTAAGTCACAAGACAGCCCCCCCTACCCCCACCCAGCATTATCTAGTGTTATTAAAGTATTATCCAGCCCAAAATGTCGGTATTGCCAAGGTTGAAAAACCCTGCTGTAACAGTATTAAACAAAGAAATACATTTTTTAACATCAACATAATTTTAATTGGACATAAACTATGAAAAATGTGCATTCATGTTGAGTGCACGTGATTTATGTAACCGTGGCATGAATGTGACAGATGAGAATGCCTAGATATTTGCTCTTCATTTTGGTGGAAATAGAGCAGAGTGGCCAAAAGCTATGTGCAGAAGCAGGCGTGATGTTCTTCCTCTTCAGCTTTGGTTACGTTATTTCACAGAAAAATAAGCTCAGAACTTTACTTTGATTAAGTCTCAGTTAAAACTGGTCATTATTTACTTGTATTATATATTTGAAAATATTAACAGTATATTTTTCCCTTTTAGGGCATAATGTATTTTAGTTCTGTCTTAGAGTGTATTGTTCTTTTGTAACATTTTATAAAAATTAATTTTTTTCCAGTGTCTTCCTTGTTTAAAACATCTTCTAACTATTCATGTACTACATTTAACTTTAGAATTTCTTTGTTTTATGTGAAAATAACTGTTCAAATAAAAACTATTAAATATTTATAAGGAAAGTTTTCATGCATTAGATAAAATTTTGACAAATACACATATTTGTATTGGACCCATCCAACCTGTCATGATGATCTATTGTTCTCTGAAACTGAATTTCTGCCCATAAGTTATAGTTCTTCTAAATTATCAAGATACTTTTTATAACTCTAGAAATAATGTTTTACCAAACAACAGCATGAGTGCAACCTTTTATAGTGTCTAACTGAGCAGATGACACAGAAACAAAAATAGTTTTTCTGATTTGGTTCTGGACTTCTTTGAGCTAACAAAACTTACTAAAATGAGATAGGGCAAAAGACTTGAAATAGTTTTGAATTCTCCAAATACTAATTTACACTGTAGAAAAGAATATTAAACTCATAGATTCTAAATGTATTTATGAAAATATTACTTTGAGATACATTTTCCGTTCTTCTCATTTATTTTTGTAGTTTCGTAATTTTGTTATATTTAATTTCTTTCAGGACAAAAAGTGACTATTCATGACAAAACAGAAATTAATCTAGTCTCATTTCGTCGTACAATTTATCTTGCTATTCAGTCAAGGTAAGATACTGTGGCTCAGTTGATCCTTAGTTCGGTAGGGAATGGGCAAGGAGGTGGGATTTTTAGAATCTAATGACAGAAAACTAGATACCGTTTCAAGGCTTCTCAAGCTACCTGCCTGTCTACCCCCATCGCAAACAAACTACTGTTGGCTCTTTGCTTCAAAAGCACATTGTCTTTACTTATTTGGAAGGTCTAATTGTGATATATAATGAAATGTTTTTTTATTGTTGTTGCTTTTAGCTATGTCATTTCTTAAAGTTAAATATCACTAATAAAAACCTGAAAACAACTCTATATAACAGAGCTAGCACAGTATTTAATTCTGTAGTGGAAATTTAATATTTTTTTTCTAATTTGGTTTCTCATTCTGGTTCTAAGCAGAGAAACACTGTTATGATAACTTTTGAACACTGATTCGTTCTGCAGATGGAAATGAATATAAATGGAAATAGGAATTAGGCTCAGGGAGGTTTTGAGGACTCTTTGAAGTAATGTTAAGAAGTGCTATGATGTCATGCAAACAAAACCTATTCCCTTTGAAGGCTGTGAGTTTGGTTTTGAAGAGAAATAAATGAAATTGTTAAATGCTTGGTACATCTGTTTTGTGTGCGAATCAACCTATTGATTTAGTGGGCACAGTGTTTACATTTCATAAGTGGAGGAGGAATGTTTTCTCAGTTTTGTTTTGTTACTAGGTTTTGTATATTTCCATTTAGTATGATGTAATAGCAATCATGATTCATAAGTGGGAGTCATCTTGTTTTCAGTCTGGCTGAAAACTTTTTGGCTTAGATTCATTTTCAGAAAGAGAAATATGAAACAGCAAAACATTGGTTAGAAATTTTTTTGGCTTGTTCTTACCTATTTTTTTGCCTTTCGCATGAAAGAATAAACTGTTAAATATTTTTTCATAACAAACATCAAGTGGAAGATGAGGAGTTTTTGTTATAGGTTACTTCTTAGAGTTTGGCCTTTCATTTGTTTGTCCTTTTTTAGCAATTCAACAGTAATTAGTTGTAAACAACAGATTCATTCTCTTAGCATTACTATTTAACATTAACTTGGAAGAGTTACAGTTGCAGCTCTTTGAAGAATTATTTAAAAGAAACCTTTTTTTTGTTAGTTGACCTAACATTGATAATCTCTGGATCACACAAAAGACTTGAAAAATTAAAGTCTTAAGAGATAAGTGACAGCCACTATTATATAGTGGTTCCAATCTTAATAGCAGTAACTACTGTCTTATGTGTTGGTATTTGTTAAGAGTTCTCAGCTTCTAAATGCCTGGTAAAAATAATTTGTATATGACAAAGATTACTTTACTTAAAAGCTGATACAAATTTTAGGAAAGAAGCATATATACTTTGCTAGAAAGGTATAAAGACATGGTTGGGGAATTCATGTAATGGGATTATAAAAAATAAAAACATGTTAGTTATCAAACAAATTTCACTCTAGATAAATAAATACTATTATTGGTCATTTAAATAGCTGAAATGGTTTACTTTATTTTTTTAAAGCAGTACTAATTTTTTCACTCAGTACCAGTGATGATTTTAGTGAGATACACATAAACATTATTGGTTGGAATTTAATTTGTTAGACTCTTTATGGAAAGCCTTTTGGTAATATGAATCAAGGGCTTAGTGTTCATTCCATTTGACCCTTTTTATTATATTTCTTAAAGATATACGTATTGACAGAGAATTATATACAGAATTGTTCAGTGCAAAAAATATAAAGGCAGTCTTCTTGTCGAACACAAACAGTCCAAATGTCCAGTTTATGCCACCACTGAAAATTAGGTTAATGGAGAATTGCTATTGATGTGGGCAAGTAGTCTGATAGGTGGGAAAAAAACGTACAGGAGCCAGCCCTGATGGCCTAGTCATCAAAGTTCGGCGCACTCCGCTTTAGCTGCCCAGGTTTGGTTCCCAGGCACACCACACCACTTGTCTGTCAGTGGCCATGCTGTGGCAGCAGCTCACATAGCAGAACTAGAAGGACTTACAACTAGACTATACAACTATATGCTGGGGCTTTAGTGAAGAAAAAAAAGAAGAAAAGGAAGATTGGCAACACATTAGCTCAGGGTGAATCTTTCCCAGCAAAAGAGAAAAAACTATATAGTACCGTGCCAGTAGTATTATCGTAATTATATAAATAGGTGGGCAGATTCTAGAAATAATACATATTAACTGGTTGTCTCAAGAGGAGGAGGATTACAGATTTTTTTAGTGTCTATTTTTTCCAGTGTTTTGTATTTTCCAAGTCTTGTGTTTATAGTATACCAAGCTAAAAATCAAGAATGGACTATAATCTTAAAATCAAGTGGCGGTTAGTGCACTTTATACAAACAGCTGACTTTTAGAGATCTTTTGAACAGAAACTAAGTTCTTGCAACTGAACTCTGGGGATTTTATTTTTTTAATTTCTTTCCCTTTAGACTTTTTGACTGATCTCACCAGTATTCTTTTCTTCTTACTGTTCTGGCTCCTTAAATGACCCTCTTTTACTTAAACAAAACATAAAACTACATAATTATCTTCGCTATTGAAAATTACAGATTTCTGTTTGTCTTGCTTTTAAATGATGTTGCAGTCTGATTTTGTGTTATTGAAGCTGTAGCATCAGAGGGAGGTGGGACTGTCATGTCCCCATCAATTTAAAGTGTCTTAGATTGGAGACATCAGCAAAGCCATTTGTAAACACAGCTTGAAAACCAACTTTACAAATCTTTTTTCTTTACCTTTCCCTTAGTCACTATTAATTTGTGTTAAACCTGAAATTCATTTGGTTTAGCAACCTAAGATAAGAACTAAAATCTCAATTAAATTTATTCATTTAATATTTACATTTAATGCAACTTCAAAACAATCTTGGTGTAGGGAATCACCAAATACTTTTAAATTAAAACAAGAACCAGGAAAATAGTCTGTTATACAGCTCACCTGATATTTCACTTATTACATAAAAGGAAAGTTGTAAAATTTCTCCATCAATTACTTAACTTGTTTTTCAGAAATTGCAGGTCTTTTTCCTAAGTACTATTTCTGTTTTAAAAAAATAAAAGCTATAAAAGAAAGTCACATCTTTTTAAATACTTTTTGGTATTGCTCTATTATCAAACTTTATCGAGTACAGTTTAGTGCTAGATATTGTTTAATATTACTTGTTATAAAAGCTCTTTCATTATATATTTCTTTCTTCATGTTAGTTTTTTTAATTCCATTATGCTATACCATCCTTACTCTGTTGTGCTTATGAAACCCAATAAGTAACAGAAGATGAGGAATACAGATGAGCTATAAAACTAAATTTATAAGCATTATATTTCAGTGGGTGATTATTTTATACTGCTGTTAGCAAAAGAATGAGGCTTTGAATATTGTACAAAAATGCAAATATGTTAGCATTATTCCTCACTCAAGTTCACATTGTGCTCGATAATTCTCTTAGGTGAAACATATTGAAGATATTTTTAATGCAACTTATATGAATGTTGTATAAAAACAAATTTTTTCCCTTGTAAGTGATTTTGGTTATTTACTATTTTTCTACTTAGTTTTTATAAAATGTAGAAGCCCTGTGTTTGGGTATGAATCAAGATAACTCGTAAAAGTGGTGATTAAGCGCTAGATGTCATGCTGGGCTCTTGGAGCATCTTTTACTGTGTCCTGACTTGGATCAGCGGAAAGTGGAAATACTTAGGAGTGCAATAAAAATTTGTGTACTTTCTGTGTCTATGGATTTGCCTATTATGGACATTTTATATAAATGGAATCATACTTCATGTGTCTTTTGTGTCTGTCTTCTTTCACTTAGCGTAATTCAAGTTTCATCCATGTTGTAATATGTATCAGTACTTCATTCTTTGTAGAGTTAAGAACTATGTCATTTTTATATACACAATACAATAATATGAAATTATGGTAAAAAATTATTTTAAGATTCTTGTATATAAAAGTGCTACAGTTTAACTATGCTGCATGTTTTTAACCTAACTGTTGTGATTATTTTATCTCTACAGTTTAGATTTTGAAGAATGTGCTCACAAATTGCTAAAAATGGAGTTTCCTGAAAGCCAAACAGTAAGTTAATACTTTTTTCTTCTATTAGGAAATATATATATTGGTTATAAAAACATTTAAGACAGTTAATAGGTTTCATGAATTGAAACCATAACTCAGTACTAAATATTCATTTTATAAATGTAAATTTTCCGAAATTTTAAAATAACTCAGAACTTAGGAGTCCTGGGGTACTTCATATATGCTGCTCATTCCAGTGAATTAAATCTGCTACTTGAATGGGATGTGGGAAAAGGAGGCAGTGTCTCTGAATCACCACACTTTATGTAAATTTCTGAGGGTTGCCTGCAAATCAAATTGTAACTTAAATACAATAGGAAGTTTTTTCTTTAGTGATTTACCTGGTCTGTCTACTTTATGCACTAAAGCGTTCTTTTGTGGTAGAAATTATAAAGATCACTATACAGGTTGTTACATTGCTTTAATTTGATATAGAGAATCTGTATCTTTTTTTCATTCATTAATTCATTCAGTAAAATGTATTCAGCCTATACTATGTGCCAGGCACTCTGAAAGGTGTTAGGGATTCAACAATCCATATAGTAGCTATTGCCTCCCTCTTAACCCATAGGACTCATAGTCTTATTAACTCAGTGTACTTCACTATTCAAAGTATCATAGAACCGTAATGCCAAGGATAATAAAGACTGGATTGAAGAGATTACCTTTGGTTTTTTTTCTAGTTGTATTCTTGTGTATATTGCTCCCTGCCCATCTGGATTTTAGATCCCAGGAACCTGAACAAGAGTTTCAGAGTTTTGTTTTTCACCCCTTGCTTTACATGTGGTAGACCCAGCACAGATGCTATAGTGAATGTGTCAGTTCTAACAGGCCGTTTGGTTTATAGTTCTTTTAAAAGATCTTGTTAACTATCTGAGCTAAGTTACCGTTAAGTCTGCTTCCTTTGTCTTAAGGCTTTCAAGATGATCTGTTACAGGTGTTGACCTTAAACACATAGACAACCAGTTATTTCTCCAGCAAAAATGGATTTATTCAGGATCAGCAAAGAATTGCAGTTTGAGGTCTGCAATCATGACGAGCTACTTACAAGTCCAAAGCAGCAAAGAGAGGAGAAGCTCTTTTATAGGGGGGAAGAGGACGTTGGGAGGGCTATGGTAAAAAAAAGAGTCTATTGGAGGAATTGAGAGTTCGAATACAGTGGCTTTTCATTGGGTTAGTTGTGACAGTCTCTCATTGGCTGAGCCGTTACTGGGCAAGAAGAAGAAATTTTTCTTCTTCTTGGGCTCTGCAATCAACATAGGATGTGAGAGTTCCCCCTTTTGGCCTTCCAACTCCATTTTAATGAGATTTCTGTTCATTAATTTCCACATAAAGATTGGCAGACTGTATTCCAGGCTCACCGCACATTTTTGTAAATAAAGTTTATTGAAATAGTCATGCCCCTTGGTTGATGTATTGTGTATGGCTGCTACAGCAACAGAATAGTCTAGATGCAACAGAGACTGTGTGACCTCCAAACCGAAAAGATTTATTGTTTAACCTTTTACAGAAAAAGTTTGCCAACCTTTGTTCTTCAATATAGATTTATTCTTGAAATGCCATGGTATGGGATTTTGAGGAAAAAATTATTCTTTTCAAATTTAAAAAATTCTTTTTTGCCGCTTAAAGTTGGTTTATTGGTATATTAGTAATAGTGTACCTTTGTGTACTCTGGGTTCACTTGATGTGTCATCATTGGAAGGAAATAAATTAGTGAATTAACCTTTATAATTGAAACTGAAATTAATGCATGATCTTGTCACATTATTTGAGGAGTATACTTTAGTCATTATAGATTTTATTAATATCCAAATGATAGTTGTTCTAGAACTAGTCTCAACGTGTTTTGATAATATTTGGAAGAGTGTCCTGGTGCATCTTTTTTCATGCGTTCAAAACACTCTCATAAAATCGCTGTAATATTTAATTAAAATGTTAAAATATTTAATTATTATAAGCCGCAGGGAATAACTCTTGTAATTGCATTTAGTCTAGGGAAGAAAGTAATTTGTTTTGCAAGTAGTGCTGACTTTATTAGCAATGCTATCAGCATATTACCACGTTATATTGTTTAAAACCTGATTAACTGTTATGTTATTATAAAATACAATGTTAGAAAAAGTTGAAATGCATTTTAATCTATCAAATTAACATAATATGGCAGAACTCAGAAAAACCTCATTTTAAGTTTTTAGTGCTATTAACAAAGTACATCTTTTCAGAACTTACACTTTTATAAATATTTTATTTAATAAGATAACTTGTGACTAATCTTAAAGAAAAATAATCTGGCGATATAATGACATCTAAAAGTAAACCTATATTGTGAAATGAGGCCATTGAGTAGATTGTTTTGTAAGTAGGTTATCAGCTTCTAGGACAGCTTTGTCCTATAGAACTTTCTGCAGTGGTGGAAATATTAATATTCTGCACTGTCGAGTACAATAGCAACTAGTCATATGTGGCTTTTGAGTACTTAAAATGTGGTTAGTGTTTCTGAAGCAGTAAAATTTTAACTTTATGTAATGTTAAGTAATTTAAGTCTAAATAGCCATGTGTGACTAGTGGCTATCATGCTGGACAGCATAGTTCTAGAGTGTCTGTTTTTTTGGTTCTGCAGGGTCCCCTTTCTCTCCCTTGCACATAGATAGATATATGCAGTGAATACTTAGTGACTTAATTATTAAAAATATTTACAATATTTGAGTTGCATCTCTTGTTAAATATGACAAAATGTCAAAATTGCTAATTGAAAATATAAAGGTAAAATTAAAGTAAAAATGAACTGAAAGAATGTATATTTTACTTTTATAGGCTTGCTTTCTATTTGCAGAAGGCAAATACGTTGCAGTTACTCTATTTGGCAAAACTAATTTTAAACTTTCCAATAAGAAATCTTGAGTACAAAAATATAGTCAGTTCTGCAGCAGTGGTCAGAGAATGAATTTATGCCTTTTTTCATTTTGTCTCCATTGATTTGTCTGTGCTGCCTGAGTTTCTTCATCTGTGAAATTGTCTAATCAATACATTTTCATTAGGATTATTTCAGGAATTAATAAATAATATTTGTTAATTATAAATCATTTGTGATGATGGTATTTCCTGACCCTGGATTTATTCATTCATTTATTTGAACAGAATTTTCGCAGAGGACTTTTAAAGGCATGTAAATAGCTGATTAGGCAATATATTATTCCAGCAATTATAGAATGATTCCATCTATTTGTATAGATCCATCTATAGACAGATCTATATGCATAACATTTATTTTGAAACTAGAAAATTCAGCCACAGAGGTGTTTTTTCTTTATTTCTTTAAATATATTTTTCTTTTAACAACCAGAGGGTCATTCAGGTTAATGTTGAACCTGTGCCCATTTATTTATGCTTCTGGAAAGACTTAGCATGTTTGCCTTTTCCATGCTAACTAAATGTATTCCTTAATAATTGAGTTTAAATCTTTGGAAGATATGTATACTGAATTGTTAGATGTTGTATTGGTGATCTGTATGTGAAAGAATTCTGCATAGAATCTCTTTAAAATACAATACATTCAGTCTCTCTTGGTGTATATTTCATATACTAGGTTTTGTTGCAGTGGTTCATACTTACATGAATTTAGAATTTTATCATCAATCTAATTAGCATAAATGACTATGGAAATTGTCAGCCAGACTAAAGGCTTTAAAAAACTAGGCTTAACATAGATTGAATTTTTTGTTTTGTCGTAATAACTGAAGTTCACAAAGTTTTGTGTTTTTAAAACCTTATTTAAAATTCAGCCTGTCTCTATCCTATTGCTAAATTAGCGTATAGCATGGATTCATTGTTTTTTGAATCATTAATGCAATTTTTTTTCCACATAGAAAGAACTCTGCAACATGATACTTGATTGCTGTGCCCAACAAAGGACATATGAGAAATTTTTTGGCTTACTAGCTGGGGTGAGTTCCAGCCTCATTTTTTTGGTTGGAATTTAATGGAATTACTAAGGGAATTCTTAACATGAATATTGTGAATTAATGTATCTGCTTGTGGTCTGATCTAATAGAATAACATATCTTTCTAAAAGCAAATTGTTCTCCCTTTCCTCAGGTTTCCCACCCTCTGCAGCTTCTTCCTTTCCCACATCATTTTTGGAGTCCCTTAACATTGCCTGTCACACTTCCAGAACTTGTTGAAATTCTGTGTTTTGTAATAGTTTCCCAAAAATAATTTTTTAAATCCAAACTCTTTCCACAGAGAAATGTATTTGTATAGTATACAAATATATGTGTCTGTGATTAGCTACCTGTGTAATTTTGTTTTAGCATTTAAATCCCAGGTGGATAGGGATGATACATATTAACTTCTTTTTTGAGTGTACCATTATACCACACAAAAAGGTTGAGTGATAGGATATCACTAAATAAGTTATTAATTTTTGATTTAGTAAGTTTAGGAGGATTTAATTTGCTTATAGTGGTTTTGACATCCAATTTTTAATAATATTGACGTTCAGTTCGTTTTATTTTTAGCGATTTTGCATGCTGAAAAAAGAATACATGGAATCCTTTGAAAGTATATTCAAAGAACAATATGATACCATCCATCGCTTGGAAACAAACAAATTGAGAAATGTTGCTAAGATGTTTGCTCACCTATTATACACTGATTCACTTCCCTGGAGTGTAAGTAGATGGGTCAATATTTATACTTCTTCCTAATCCCGTGTTATTCTCAAATAGATTTTAAGTATAGCATAGCCATGCTTTTCTTGTGTAGGAAATGTACTTTAAAATGAAATGTATTGCAAACTTTTATTGTAACAGCTATCTTTGAGGTTATGTTCATATAGCATAGGATCGAAAAGCTAAGTAAATAATACATGAGTGTAAGAAATACTATCCCAGATGATATTAACAGTCCAGAAATCACAGTGCTTTTTAATAGTGACGGCTAGGAGTGTTTTCAGGGAAAATATTACAGATTTTTTATCTTCTGTGTGTACACACATGTGCGTGCACACTCATATCCACATACACCAATGGTTTGATGGCTCACGCATCTCTGAGTTACTGCCCATTTCCTGAGGGAGTTAAGTTAGGTCATGAGAGAAATGATTGTCCTAGCAGGATGTTCTTTTTAGCAGACAGTGAATTTGGGTAAGCAATAGAGAGGAATTTCTATAGTCATAGTTAGAACAAGGAAAGATATTCTTGATGAGGAAATATACACTGGATTGGAATTTGAAATTGATTCGTTAACCTGGCATTTATTGTACAACTGCTGTTCATTCAACAGCCATTTATTTAGCCACCAACTATGTGCCCAGTCACTGAGAGAGATAGTGGGCATCCAAAGTGGATTATATATGGTCCCTGCTTTCAAGGAGCTTACTGTATAAGAGAAGAGGTAAGATATACCCATAGCAGTAATACAAAATAAAAAGTGGTAGGTTATAAGAAAAGCACAGTTGTTAAAGGAACTTTTAACGAAAGTAAGAAATTACATCCAGGAAGAAAGAAAGAAGAGGACATGTTGTAAAATAGCACAACCTAATGATAGAGTGAAGCAACAGCATTGAACTTATAAACAGTGGATAGATTTTTGTAATATTTTAAGTATTAAGTATGTCCATCTTGCGTTAAGAGGTATTTTGTAAGTTAACCTAAGAGCCTAATCATAATTTTTTGCTTCATTTTTCATCTCTTTGGGAATATAAAATCAAAATTTAAACAGGTAAGGCAAATGGGCTCTTGGAACACATAACTCATAAAAACTGGAGGTTACTTTTATTTGCCCTAAAACATCTCTCCATGAACTTCAGTTTTGAAGCCTAATCTTAGTATTCAGAACAAGCCATCACCCCTTCTGTCTTTCCCCTTATCGTGTACTGAATGTGCTATGCCAACTATAGTGTAATGTTGTAAGTGGCATTTTGCCCCAAACCCTCACAGACCCATATTTTGATGAGTGAAGATTAGGAGCTAGTAATCTTTGCTACAGCATTATATGCTCAAGACAGAATATATCCCTGCTATAAAAAGCACATTACTCAAGAAAGAAAGTGAACTCTATTTCTGTAGCATCTTAACATTTTGAAAATTAGCATAGAGAAGTAGTCTTAAACTTTGCCAAGAAATAATGCATATCAGCACAAGGGAAGATGTTCAGCAACAATTCTGATTGAAGATGAGAATACATCCTAATTTTATGAGACAGAGGTATAAACATTGGTCCCTTTGTCTTATCTTTCGAACAAAGTAAAATTGTCTTTTTTTTATTTTAATTTTCAGGTTCTCGAATGTATAAAGCTGAGTGAAGAAACTACTACATCATCCAGTAGAATTTTTGTTAAAATATTTTTCCAAGAGCTGTGTGAATACATGGGTCTTCCTAAACTTAATGCAAGATTAAAGGATGAGTAAGTTTATCATGAAGCACTTTTTAGTCTTACTGTCCTCAGAGGTTTTCTTCCACTTTAATGACATAAGTCCACCCCTGGTTGTAAAACCAAGAAGTAAACCTCTAGGACTTTCTTCATCATTAGTTACTACTCTGCATCTCATGTTCTGTGGCACAGGACAGCATGCAATTTTTAATGATGGTTTTTAGTTCAAGTAGAGGAAATAGAGAATTAATGCCTCTTTTGATTTAGTTAGAACACACAGAATTACTTTTGCATGTTTACTGGAGTTCTCCAGTGATGAATATTTGTAATTTTATTTTCATTTTTACCCTAATTTTGAGCCTTGGAATGATAATTAATATTTTTATTATCAATGGACAATTCGAATATATACAGCTGAATATCCATCATGTAATTGTTCAAATTATCACGCTGAACTAGGGTTTCATTCCAGGACTATTAGGTAATCCCTGTCCCCGCTTGCTTTCTTCTCGTTTATTCAGAGTGTCCTTTCCCACTGACTTTGGCTTCTACTCCATTCACACTACTGAAATCATCCTTTCAAGTTTGTTAGTGACTGCCTGCCAAATCAAGTAGTCTTTCTCAGTCCTCATGCCCCTTGACTTCTCTGCCTCACTTACACAGTTGACCACTGTCTCACTGTGGCTCCTCACTTTCTTCTCATTCTGCCTTACTTCTCTCAGTCTCTATCTTCTCCTCAGCCTGCCTCTCCCGTGTTCACCAAAAGACTATCCTGGCTTCTACTACACTCTCTGGGCAATTCCATCCACTTCCCTTGGCTTCATATACTTATTTATTGGTCCCTGTCTACTTTACCAGGCTCATCTACTCCCTCTCCAGCAAGCTGCACTCTAGCGACACCAACATTGCCCAGCTTGTTAAGCACATCTGTCCCGTTCATGCTGCCTTACCTCTCTTTCCAGAGCTAGGAATCCCCTCTCTGGTTCTGTCCAGCAAAAACTCTTAATCATTCTTCATATCTGTCACCTTTTTCTATGAAACAGTTTTTCCTGATTCTGCTGATTAGTCATTCAGTGTGGCACTCGAAAGCACTTGTCCAAAACCACATTGTATTGTTAATGTCTTTTGTTTGTTCCCCTTGCCCTAGAAATAGTAGTTATATGCAGTCTTCATCCATGATTGCTCTCTTTTGTTGATTATTTCCCCCACACCAGTGCCTCCACAGTGCTGTGTATGCATGCATGTAAAATATACAGCAGGTTTTTCCATTTTCTGTATATGCATTCACACACAATATATACATATGTATATAGATACATATGTTTGTATATGTTGTATTTGTATATCTGTTCTGCGTGTGTGTGTGTGTGGTGTGTGTATAAAACAGTTTAAAAACCTCCTCTGTTGAATGATTATGGAAATCAAGTTCAGTAAATTATGACTCAACCCTACTTATTTCATTTAGATAGCATGTAGCCTAGCCTAATAAATGATATAAATCACTTCCTTGGTTGTATTTCACTTATTAATTTAATACATATAGAAAATCTGAAAAATGACTGTATAAGAATTTTGCCTTTTTGTCTTTAAACAATCTGCTTTCTTTGGCTCATTTTTTTTTTCTTTTTTAGAACTCTACAGCCATTCTTTGAAGGCTTATTACCCCGAGATAATCCAAGAAACACTCGGTTTGCCATCAACTTCTTTACTTCTATAGGTCTCGGAGGTTTAACGTAAGGATTATTTTCAGAATTTTATTTTCAACTTACAGAATTATCTTACATTTGCCTTCAAAGCAGAATCTAACAGATAATATTTTTAATTAGGGATGAATTACGTGAGCATCTCAAAAATACACCAAAGGTCATCGTGGCACAGAAACCAGATGTTGAGCCGAATAAATCCTCCCCCTCCTCCTCCTCCTCCGAGTCCTCCTCTTCTGAGTCTGACTCCTCGGCCTCTGGGTCCGACAGCAGTGACAGCAGTTCAGAGTCGTCCAGTGAGGAGAGCGATTCTTCCTCCACCAGCAGTCAGAGCCCTGCCGCAGGTATTGAGACGCGTTTCTAATGGATCGTGCTCTCTCCTAACAAGTATATTGCCGGTGATGTTTACAATGAGAGAAGAAAATCATTTTACTGGTTATTTATTTTAGAGTTCAGTTGTTTAAAAGCCACAATTAATAATACAAATGATCATCTATCACTGCTGTAGTCGTAGTGAATTGCGACATTTATATTGCTAAGATTACCTTTGGAATCCTCCTTATAGAAATGAAGATATTTCATTGGCAAATATTTATTTGAGTGGTGATTGAAATACCATTCATAAGGGCTATAAACTAGTTTGCAGGAGCTCTCCTGAAGTTCATATTTTAAAGAAATTTTACTTTTTCACTTGTGGTAATGAAGCTTTATGTTGGTATTGAGATATACCACACATTCCACATTCTGCATACCTCGTAAGTGTACAGCTATATAAATTTTCATGAAGGGAACACAACCAGGTAGCTAACCCCCAGAACAAGAGCTACCAGTTACCCCAGAAGTCTTCCTTCTTCTCTCTTGCAGTTATTACCATTCCTCCCATCCACTGCCTCATGGCAGCCACTATTCCAATTTGTAATTCCATAAATTCGTTTTGCCTGTATTTAACTTCGTAATTATACATTATGAACTCCTTTATGTCTGTCTTATCTTTCAGAATTATTTTTGTGAGATTCATCTGTATAATTGCATTTAGTTATAGTTCATTCATCTTACTACTGTATCATTTTCCACTATATGAATATACTACAGTATACTTAGCATACTTATTACCCGATGGCAATTTAGATTTATAAATAGTGTTCCCATGAGTACTCTTGTATGTATCTTTTGGTGTCTGTACATTTCTGTTGGGTATGTACCTAGTGGTGGAATCATTGGGTTGTTGGTTGTGTGTATATTTATCTTTAGTAGATACAGCTATCAGTTTTCCAAGAGGTGATTCAAGTTTACACTCCCATCAACCATATAAGAGAGTTCCAGTAGCTCCTATCTTTGGTAACACTTTATAATTGACTGTCTTTTTCTTTTTAGCCATTCTGGTGGGTGTGTACTGGTATTGCACTATGGTTTTAATTTGCATTTTCTTGATCACTAATGAAGTTGAGCACCATTTTATATGTTATTGAGCATTTGGATATTTTATTTTTGTTAAGTGGCTGTTTAAGGCTTTTGCCCTTTTTCGTTTTCATTAAGTTGTCTTTTCTGTTGATTTGTAGGAGTTCTTTATGTATTCTGGATGTGTATCTCTTGCTGCATATATATATATTGCAAATAACTAGTCCCATTCTTGTCTCTCCAACCCTGTGTGGCCAGAGCTCTGCTGGTCTCTGTCCCTCAGCAGCAGCAGCTGAGTCAGCCGATGCTCGCAGGGAGAAACAGGCTGTAGAATGTCAGCTTACCTCTCCATGGTTCTGCCTTCTCTTGAATCTTGGCCCTTCTAGTCCTCATTTTTTTTTTTTTTTTTGCCAGCTTTCTGATGCCGTTCTTTTTTCACTTTTGAAATAATTTTCGACTTATAAAAAAGTTGCAAACATAGTACAGAGAATTCCCATAGAGCCCTCACCCAGCTTCCCCTGATGTTGGCATCTTACATAACCATAGTTCAGTTATCAAAATGAGGAAATTAACACTGGAACAATGCTGTTAACCGAACAACAGATCTTCACCAGTTTTTTCACTAATGTCCTTTTTCTTATTCCAGAATCCTACTTACACTTAATTGTAGTTTTCCTTCGTCTTCTACAACCTGTGATAGTTCCTTTCAGACTTACCTTTTTTTTTTAACAGCTTTGACACTTTTGAAGTCCTCTGGTCACTTATTTTATAGAATGTCCCTCAACATGGAGATCTGTCTGATGTTTTCCCATAATTAGAATGGAGTTAGGCATTTTTGACCAGAATACCATAGAAAAGATGTGTTCTTGGTGCATTTCATCAAGGAGTTGATAATATTGATACATCTTATTGTTGACATTAACTTTGATCGCTTGGTGAAGGCTATGGCTGCTGGATTTCTTCGTGGAAACTATTTTTCTCTGTAAATTACTATTTTATAGGGAAATGATTTGATGGTACGCAAATCTCCTCTTTCTCCTCTTTCACTGTCCAGTCTTAGCTTTCATCTTTGGGTCTTGTCTGCAGCACTTAGTACCATGGTGTTTGCCAAGTGTTGATTTTTCTATTTGTTTCTTTTCTTCTACTTTTAGTAATTGAATTTCTTCTTTAAGAAAGAGTGGTCCCTCTCCCCCCATTATTTATTAATTCAGCTGTATATTTATATCAGTGTGGACTGTGGATATGTATCTTATTCTGTCTGTTCAAGTCAAATACTATCATTTATTTTGTTCAAATCGTTTCAGCTTTGGCAATGAGTATTTCCTTCAGGTTGACTTCTGTGTTCTTTTGACCTACCCACATCCATTTTTTGAGCACTTCCTTTGGAGCATCTCAAGATTCCAGATCTTTAGTGCCTTTAAACAGAAAATTTTATATTTTTATCCAGCATTTCTAGTTGTTTTCAGCAGGACCACTGGTCTTTCACTGGTCTTCTCCATCCTACTTGAAGTGGAAGTGCTGTAGTAAAGGATTTTTTTTCAAATGTGTCATTTTCTGAAAAGGTCTGTGTTGTTTTCCCTAGGGTCAACTCTGCTGTCTTCCATCATAGTATCTTAGTCTGAATTACAGATAGTCTAATTGTCTAAAATGCATGTCATTTCTTGGTTTTTAGTGCATATTTCAAAGAGGCAGCACTTTTCCTGCAGCCTGAGTAAATTGGAAGGCTAGTCATTATACTCTTGTTCCCTGGCTTATTTCACTTCAATGTGTTACATAACTATGGCATCCAAAATTGTAGGACCCTCAGTGTTTTATATTATTAGAGTAAGATTCCATTTGCTCACAGGAAGTGTTATTCTTGAATTGAAACATACTAACATTGTTCATTTAACATTCACCTCTTTTAATTCTAAAGAATTTTTTATTTCATGATATCCGTTTTGAGAACAGATGATAACACAGCATGAATTGCTGCAATAAGGAAGCTTGCTGATTCAAAATTAATTTGCCTCATCATACAATTTCAGTAGAGAGCTTTCAATTTTATTAATAAAACATAATGTAAAAGCAGTACAAACTACCCCAAAATTAGAAAATGTTAAAGCAAACACCAAAGAGAGAGGAAACTGCATATTATTCTATGGCTCGGGTTTTAGAGTCAACACAGTGCTGAGGGTGGTGCAGAGTCGGGTCAGAGAGACGTTGATTTAGCACAGAGCCAGATGGTTTCTGCTTGGAGAGCTGCAGCTCAGCTGAGCTTCTTGAAAGGAACCAGAGAAACAAGTCCTAAGTGGCAAACCAACTGACTGTGCCAAGGGTAGGCATTTGGCAGGAGAAACACAGGTTGGTACAGTGAGATTCGGGTGGAGATGGGACGAGGGTAGGCAGTTTTCCACTATGTTTTCTTCTTTCCGTATACATATGAATTCAACAGAAATTTTGGTCATCTCAGCACCTTTGATTTATGTATTCAAGCTAAATAACACAGATAAAGTGATTTAATTTGTATTATAGCTTAAAATGGTAAGTTATTTCACTGCAGTTATTTAATAATTATATTCATGATTATATCAGTAAAATTAAATGTTCAAGGCCTTTTTAGAAGAGTTTTCTCAGAAATCAAGCCGTCATGACTCTCAGAGCCTATGATTGTCTATCTTAACATAGCTCCTCTTACTGGTGAGGCTAGTGCTTTTCTGGTAGCACTGGAGAGCACAGCAGTTGCTTTTGTAGGAAGAGGTTTTGATTTGAAACTGCATATTCATGCTGTTATGCAGACCCAGTCATCCCACTCCCCCCACCTTTAGGAAGTGGTGTTGCCGACACGTGTCGTCATCATATTTTGATTATGTACCAGATCTGACATAAAGTTCATATAACATAGTACATGCACATGGGCTGGAATTTCTGTTTTTGGATAAAATTTGTAACTGGAAACGTACCATTTTAGTCACTTCATTAAAAATTTAACGACATTTGCTATAGTGTAAAGTTACTGTTTATTGTTTTGAGTCTAAGGATCAAAATAGTACTTTGGTAACTAATGTTGATAGATTGTGATTCTTTAAAATTACACATTTTGTAAAATGTTCTGTCTTCAGACTTTCCATTCAGTCAATTTAACTTTGCATCCAGTTTATCTGAATTAGTAAACTTACAATGTTATCGATAAATGTTATTGTTAAATTATGAAATTAAAATTAAAAGCTCACTATATTTCATTTTACACGTGCAGCTAAAGATACAAGAAAGAAGGGACAAGGGAACACCAGACGTAAAGAAGTAGATAAATTGATCAGGAAACAACAAACAAATGATAGGAAACAAGAAGAAAGGAAACCAGAGCAAAGGCACCAGGAAACAAGGACCGAAAGAGAAAGAAGGTCAGAAAAACACAGAGATAAAAATTCAAGAGATCCAAATTGGAGGGACCCCATAACAAAATACACTTCAGACAGAGGGGTTCCTTCTGAACGAAATAGTTACAGTAGAGTCGTGAATGACAGAGACCAAGAAATGCACGTAGATTTGGAAAATAAGTATGGTGATCCCAGAAAGAAGAGAGAAGAGAGAAGAAATTCTTTTTCTGAAAATGAGCACAGACACCGAACTAAGGACAATGAAAATTTT
Organism: Equus quagga; assembly: GCF_021613505.1. Lineage (NCBI taxonomy): Eukaryota > Metazoa > Chordata > Mammalia > Perissodactyla > Equidae > Equus > Equus quagga. The sequence goes on along the minus strand of NC_060270.1, from coordinate 118,285,611 downwards.
AGAAGAAAAGATAGATCAAAGTCAAGAGAAAAGAATAAAAAACATTCTGGCTCGAGAAGCGATGAAGATAGGTATCAGAATGGTGCCGAGAGGCGATGGGAAAAATCTAGCAGATACTCTGAACAATCTAGAGAATCAAAGAAAAGTCAGGACCGGCGAAGAGAAAAGTCTCCAACAAAGCAAAAAAAATAATTCTACAAAATCACAGAAACTGAACATGCCTTATATTCAGTTGAAACAAATTATTTTTTACATTGACGAACTTTATAGAGAATTCTTGTATAAAGTACTGGTTTGTATTTGTACATTTAAAAAATGTTTTCATTTTAACATGTTTTGTAATTGATACATCTCAAGGCCCTCTACATAAAATTATTTGAAAAGTTTCACCAGAGAGGGATGTAATTCTTGCTTATATTTTGTTAATAAAATGATCAAATGCTCATTGAATCAGTGATTTTCTTCATTGACAATTTTTTTTGATAATGTCAATTGTTTATAAAACTATTACAATGAGTTATTAATGGCTTTTTATTTGTAACTAAAGACCAAAATGGATGGACCATTTCAGTTTAACAGTTCCGCTTTGTTAGTGAGATGCTATGAATCTTTTTTAGGAGTCACCCTCTTTTTAAAGTAGAGAAATTGTTCAAGTTTCATATTATGTCTTGAACAAAAAGGCATGTGTACTTTTTTTCACAAGTGTTTTGGTGAAGCTAGGTGTGTGTTAGTCTTTAAGCAGATACTCAGCTGTATTATTTACAATTAGGACTTCTCTCATTGATAACACTTCTCTCTGGACTGCAGTCTAGTTAATGTTGAATTCAAGTTCTTTGTGATTAGTGCTTTTTCTCAGCTTTGAAGTTGTATCACTGTTGGTGAGTTAATGTGTATTTAATTTTTAAATTGGATTAGTAGGTCGTTGAAAAACATACAGTCATGAGAAATATGAGCAGCATAACTGAAATAATTCTAATTTTTCATAAGAATTTTAAGGGTGTCCATCATTGTAATTCTCACCAATTAATATATGACCATATTATTTATTACTTTTGAAATAAAATATTGCTCTGAAATTTTAGATTTACTGACAGGCGTTTAACGTTACTAAATAGACTACTTGTGCTTGTTCACGTTCAAGTACATAAAATCCACCTTAGCTCCCATCTGGGTTCAAAATGATGGGACCACCATCTTAATGTTGGGCTTTCAGGCATACTCTGATTCAGATTGTCTTCTATTCTTGTGGTTTAAAAACTTGAGTATGAGTAACAATAAAATCCATGTAAATAAGTATTATCCTCTCTTCCTCCTATCCCTCTGTTCCCCCCACACACACACACACAAAAACGTGTTAATTGAATATGTCGGCTTAGAAAAGTTCTTTGAGCGTTTTCTCCTACTGTGGTGGTTAGAAGGTGGTGAGTTGTCGTTAGAAGGAACTATCATGGGCATTGTGCATTTCACAGGACTGTGAAGCTCAGCAAATTGGATGTAAGGAGCCCATAGGCCTCGAGCCCTAAAGGAAGTAAATGAGAATTTGTTTTTCTAACTGAACACTGATCTTCAGGAGTGGTAAAAAGGAAAAAACAGTGGACTCAAAATTTTAGTTTATTTTCTTCATTCTAATGTTAGTTCATAATTTCTCTCCTAAATGTAAAAATGGGCAACCATTCTTTTTATTTAGTACTTAAGACCTTAAAAAGTTATGAAAGTAGCTTACTTTTTTAAATGTAACTAATATGTATTGAGCTTCACTGTGCCCAGGCCTGTTCTAGGAACTAGGGATAAAACAATGAACAAAACAAAGTCTCACTTAGTGGGCTTATGTTGTGGTTGGAGAGAGAGTGCTGACAGACAATAAGCAAATGAATGGTTAATGTATCCGGGGTGATAAGTGCTGTGAAGAAGTTAAACAGTGAAAGGAGAAAGTGCCTGATATGGGGAGGGGGTAATTTTACATAGGAAGGTAGAGAAGCTCTGTGATGAGGTGATGTTTGCCAAGCTGGTTGAAGAAAGGAGGACTTGAGCCATATGGATTGCTGTGGGAAGAACTGAGGCAGAAGGAACTGCTGAGGCATAGACGTTTATTTATAGTCAATATAGCCTGGAAATTTGTTAACATTTCCTATTATACTTACTTGGATTTTTTTTTTTTTCTCCTCACTATTTCACTTTTAACAAAAGCACTTACTGGAAAACTAGACCAACTTCAAGCAGAAGCATTTGAGTGTCAGTGAGTTGTATCATGACCCAGAATAGGAACCTGGGTGAGGACCTGGACCGTCTGCCTTCACGATGCGTTCCTACAGCATCACATAGGATGCGTGCACATGCACTGTCTGCCACTCAGGCCTGTTTTTCACTTTCATTGTTTTAATATGTGGACAAGAAACATGTTGCCTCTGCTTGCTATTTCTAATTTGTTTACTTTCTAGGATTAGCGTTTCTTAAGGATCAGCTGAGTTCCAGATATTTTGCATGCATTACTCATTGTTTCCCCGTTTCTCCATTTCCTTGCCTCCGAGGTTTCTCCATCCCTACTACATCCCTGACCACCTGCTCCCGTGGTCATGCTCTTTGTCTTGACTTCAAAATCCATACCACTGAAAATTCTGCTTAAAGCATCACACTTTGACCACTGCCCGTCCTGCTCACCTGCTTTAGTACTGCTCTTCTAGGAATCTTTTCACTTCATCAAAACTTTGGATCTGTTGACTTTGTTATAATTAGTTATCCCCCTCACCCCATTTCTTCACTTCCCTCATTCTGTGGTCTCATTTGAATGGATGAATGAAAGAATAAACTAATTTTCATGAAACAATCCTGTGAAAATTGGTCTTGTCTCCCCGTATTACAGAAGAGGTGACTGAAGTCCGGAGAAGTTAATTAGGCTCAGGCCACAAAGCTGGTAAGTAACAGGACCAGGTTGTCACCCAGATCAGCTTCATTCCAAAGCACAGCTGGAGGATGGAAAGAAGCTCGAGATAAGTATTTGAGTACCAGCTCGGCTACCTAACAGCTGTGTGAACTTGGGCAAATTATTTCACCTTTCTGACCTTCACATTCATCTTTAAAATATTTATTGCGTCCACCTTACACAGTTATAGAGATGGTTAAATGAAATAATGCAGTCAAAGGCCCAAAGTAGTACGTAGCACAAAATGGGCATTCAATAAATTCTAGTTTTCTTTTTTCCCAGTATGCAGCAAAGACTTAGAAGAAAATTCAGGCTCACTGAGTGTCTGGTTATGATTGCTTTGTTTCTGTAGTAGCTCTTTGTAAAAATAATAATAATTGTGTTAAAATAGCTACACAGAAGACGAATGGATTTTTCTGGAGTCAAGGTGTGACAAAGAGTAATTCTCCATCACTTTTCTCATATCATAGTACTTCCCCAGATGTATATATTCTTTTAGCTCAAGCAGAGTGCTTCTTATACCCCTTATTTCACATTTCCCATATGTTGTCAGAAAGGAGAAAAGAAGTTTTTCTTATCTCTGATAGTTACGAGTGAATTTTTGATTCTTGACTTTAGTACTTGGTTTATGCCATTTTTATTTTGACTCGACTGATGTGGTTTTTTTTTCCTAATGCATGTCTGCCTCATAATTTTCTGCTTTCATACATCAAGATTTTTTACAACCCTGGTGCTGCCTTTCCCCAGTCCAACTCACTTTTTCCAATGTAATCAGGTGCCCTTTTTGATCTTTCATATTCTTTCATTCCGTTCCATATTTACTCCACTGAGTGTCTCTTTGGGCAAGCCAACTCTAACATCCACTGATAGTTTAGAGGAGAGCCCGAAGTGCCCAGTGAGACCTCTAGGAGACCTCTGTTCCCTTAACGTGGACATCTTCACACACACGCTCCCAGACCCTGACTCAAACACTTCCAAATGGTTTTCCTGGCTCTCCTTATTCTGATCTCATGTCCCCTCAGCCTGGAATATGTCCTACAACTTCTATTTATATCCACCCACATGTTCCTTTTCAAATATCCTTAAACACTTTGGGGTATGTTGCGTGTCTCCAGTTAGAACATAACATTTCTTGAAGTTAGTCCTGTCTACTTATTTTATATTTTTTGGAGATAAAAATGGGGACTAGTCTCTTCACCACCACCACCACCACTTGCCCTGCTCACCACCCAGAGGCCGTGTTTTATGGGGAGGGATCAAACTGTTTAGTTGAGCTTAGGCCGGCTCTGCACAGGTAGAAGAAGAGAGGAGATACCCAGCTACCCAAAGTCACATGGGGTGTGCGGGTCTGTGGGTACATTGCTGAGAAGAGCACAAGTCTTGGTGGCTGAAGTGGAAGTGCTTGCTTTTCGAAAAAGACTCAGGTTCATATTGAGTAATTTATTACCATTTAATTTGAACACTGTTTAGCTTACCACACATTTAAGTCTGTCTGGGCTTTTATCTCACCTGTACCTCTTGCTGGCTGTTAAACTGTGAGCAGGTCCTTTAACCTCTGTGTCTCAGTTCTTTTTCATCTGTAAAATGGTAGAAGACGACTAACTCCCTCATCAAATAGTGAGTGATCTCTGTGGCATGCTTAGAACGGGGCCTGACGTAAGTGCACTGCAGTGTTACTGTTTTTACTGTTATCATCATCATTAAAGCTGACATAGTACCGCTAGACCCGGAATTGCAAACTCAAATACCTACAGGGGCCAGATGGAGAGCACAAAGGAGACACATCGAATCGGGTAGTGCATTGGAGTCATTTAAAGGCAGCAACAGTTGCTCAATTCCGTCCAATCGTGCCTGTGGAAAACATGGCTGAAGTTGACCAATCTGCCTGGTTTTCAAGAGAATTAAAGAATAAGTATTTGCATATAGCTTCTGATTTTTAAATGTTGACAGTGATTTTTTTTTAGTTTAAAATGGCTGAAAGTTATTAAAAGTCCAAAAAGATCTCTACAGCTAAATTAACTTTTGAGTAGCTATTTTATGACTCCACTCTAGACCCTCAAAAACTGTTTATACTTAATTTTGAAATGATGCTATTTGTTATACAAAGAAGATTATTGTCTGAGTTTCTGCTCTTCGTAATAGTGAGAGGATTAAGCCTTGCATCCTCCTTTAGAAACCTCATTTGTTTTTCTAACCTCAGCCATCCTCGCTAGCTGAATTGCTCTAAAACTTTTGTCAAGTTTTAGTCCTGCGTTTCATTGCCCTACTCCCCATAATTTCGTGTGTCCGAAATACAATTCATTTTTTCTCAACTCTACACCATTTCTAACTTAACTGCAATTGATTCCACCAATCTACCATCACTTTTGAGTTTTCAAAGCTGATCACTAAATTCTATCAATGTTGCTTTTGAGAATCTTTGGTAAATATCCCTATCTTCCCACCCAAACTGCCACCACCATAATTCTGGCCCTTTTTGCTTTGTGGCTGGATTTCGACAATACTTTATTGATCATCTACTGTGTGTCAGGTACTGTTCCAAGGATACAGTGAAGAGCTGTAGACAGGGCACCTGCTTTTAATCGAACCTAACTTCTTGCAAGGGGAAACAGAAAATAAAGTTTAAGAAACAAAATCTTATACTTTGAAAAATATTAGCTATTCGGAAGAGCCAAAAGAATAGTGCAGTGACCACCTGTATACCATCTACCTAGATTCAGATTCATCTAAAGCATTATTTCATCCTGTCACTCCCTTCTGTGTTAAAGTCCAGTGACTACTCTAGCCTATAGGGTAAATGTAAATTTCTAGACTGTTAACTCTAGTTTCTTTAAGGTTCAAATTCAACCTTTCTTAATGTTTGTTCTAGGAACTGCCATCCTTTCAGCACTACTATGAGGCATGCATTTTAGAGTACCTAATTTTTACAGCAACAACTGTAAAGTAAGAGATGTCTCAAATGTACAGCTTGCATGATTGTGCAGCTACCCAGCTAAGATGTGGCAAAACCAGATCTACCACGTTATCCCACGTAACAGGTGAAAGTTTTTTTTTCTTAGGGTTGCCCTACTACACAAACCCTGCTGTAGCCAGGCTGGTGCTTGACTGCCCTGAAAAGATAATGCTCTTTCTCATCTCTGGATTTCTGCCTCCCTCCTACTTCACCTGAAATATCCTTTTCTGTTTGCCTATCCAAATCTTTCAAGATTCAACACACATCCACCTTGCTACTAACATGAAGGTTGCTCTGATGTAGAACCCAACAATGGCTTTTCCTTCTGTAGCGCTTAGGACAATTCAAGGCACACGTGGGAAAGGCCTTGTAGTTAACCCTTGTATATGGTACAGTGAGATCATTTTTGTTTTTTCTCTTACTCCCCTAAGTAGATTATACATTCATTAGGGGCAGGAATTTTGTCTTAAATATTGCCTTTCTCTCTGCACCTTGTATAGACCAGAGTATCTTAACCTCAGCACTATTGACCTTTGGGGTCAGTTAATCCTTTGTTGTGGGGGCTGTCCTATGCATTGTAGAATGTTTAGCAGCATTCCTGGCCTCGCTAGATGCCAGGAGCACCAGTCACCCATCATCTCTGGTTGACTATCAATGCCATAGACCTAGCACTTAGGGAATACTCTTTAGTTGGTCACAATGATAGTGCTTCTTCTGGGAGCATCACTGTGTCCACTCATGTGAAGTTGTGTCTACTTATACTGCCCTCTTATTTTTGTGAGGGCAAGATTTGTTTTAAATGAAGAACTCATCATTTAATAGAGTGGTGGACAGCAGTATTCCAACTGTTTTTGTTTGGCAAAATATTCTGATGTCTCATTCTAGGGAAGACATCTGGTTGACATTTTAAAAGGTAGGTTTTCTGCAAATGAAAGCGTGATTAGCCTGTTAATATAATTGTCTTGTATAGGTTCTGGTTTCTCACTGTAGCTGTTTATTATAACCAACACATTTAGGAATGGAAAACAACCAGCTATGACTATTGTATTATTCTTAATCCTATATTAGATGATTAGATTATCCAATATTCAAACACCTTGATTTTTGATCACACACTTCAGTGACAGTCAGATGGTTGTTAAAGTGAATTAGCTAGTCATTTAATCAGTAATTTCATGCATTATGAGATCTAAAAGATTGGATAAACAGGACTGAATCTCCTGCAAGTTAACTTCCCTCCTGGAAAAAATCCTGAAACAAGTTTCTGGTATAAATTAGGAGTCCTATGAGTCCCACACTTTTATAGCACCCTATTTTGCTTACCCAGAGATCTTCCCTTCCCTAACACTATTTTTATGACCAAGACATGTGAAGCCCGTATGAGGGCTGTACTGAACATTTACTGTTTTTGTCTGAGGATTATTCCTTCTCTCTGATCAAATTATTCTGATGAACCTGCCAATGAAAGAACTCCCTAACCAGCCATATGTAGTACCTGATACCCCTGGGCAATATAATTGGTTCAGAAGTGAGCATGTGACCTAAGCTGGGACACTCAGAGTCCTTCCCCAGTAGTTTTTCAACTTGGAGCATGACACACAGGACCGTGTCTAAGGGCACACAGAGCCAGAAGGGTGTTTATTGAAGCTGGAGCATCTGCTGCCCTGTGGAAAAAGTTGATCTGCAGTAGAGAGGATAGTGCAGCTCCAAAGCAAGCAGCGCCCAGATGGAGGAAGAGAGTCCTGATGACTTTGAGTCCCTAAATAAAGTGAACTGTGGCTGAAGTTACACTTCCCAGTTATAAGAGCCAATGAAGTCCCATCTCTATGTGATTTGGATTTGTACCACTTGCGCTAAAAGCATCCATATTAATTCAGGGTGATTGCTATTGATGGACAGATTGGAATCATTTGGATGGTAGGGACAGCTCCCCGTCTTGCTGTACTTTTGCTTGCAGCCCTTTCTTTTGAGTATAGATGGAAATAAGAATAGACCCAATAAAGATGACCTGTGAAAATACACAATTAAGGACGTTTGGGTGGCTCGTGATACTTTACAGAAACATCTAATGAGTGATTTTAAATGAGCTTAGTTTTATTACTAGTGATTTTTAATGAGTTAATTTTAAATGAGGCTAATTAGCAGTGATTTTAAATGAGGTTAATTTTATTACTAGTGCTCTATTTTTATAAATAGTAGAAGCTTATTTTTCCTACAGCACTTTTCTTGGGCTTTGAAATATATTGCACAGATGCAACAATTCAGTTCGCAAACAAGAACTGGTTTCATATTACCAGTGAAAAGGACTAACTGCAGCTGTTCTGGGAGCTATAATACCTCTTTTAAGCCACAAAGGTACTTGAACACGTTACCTTAACAACTGATGTATTTTACCGCTCATTTTACTATATAAAGTACCAAATAGTAAGAACACTGCGAACGTTTGCCGTCTTCTTACACAATATAAATGTAGTCTAAAAATCCCATTCTACACAAATACATGCCGAACCTCTTCCTCAAAACACAGAAAAAGCGTGTAAAGTAAATATTGCTACCATTCCTCAAGTTGTGAGGACAATTTTGCTCTTGTCCTTAATACTATTTTTTGTCCAAGAAGAGAGAAAACGAAACTCTGATGGATAATTATCCAAAGAGGGAAAAGAGAAGAGGGAAAATCGTGTTTGTGGTTGCTGAAAGGTCCTGCGTTGCTCACCTAGGCTGGAGGCAAGTACTGGAGAAGTAAGAGGACAGGTGGGAGGCCCTGGAGAGGAGCAGTCAGTTACCGATGACGAGTCATTTGCTGCTGTAGACACTTCTTGGAGGTCAGAAGTTCAGTTTTACATTCCTTTGTAGCCCCAGGTTCAAAGCTAAAACCTCTTCTAGGTGCTGAATAAGCATTTGATGAATGAATGGGGGACTGGTTAGATTATTTTGGCTTATTGCTAGGGAGAATGATACACTTTGGGATTCTCGGGATTTTATGAAATTTCAAGTGTAGGATCAATGACTACTAACCCAATTGGAGTCCAAATGCAAGTATTTTCTGGTAGAGCAAGAGAAAGTAGAAGGCAAGAAGGCATTAGCTTAAAACCTAGGACACCAAAATGAAGATAAAATGTATAAATAAAAGTGTGCTAAACGGGAAAATTGCATAGAAGTGGTAGGAGTATAAATGAATAAAATCAGTTTAGAAAATTGTGTGACAGTATCAGCTCAATTTGAACATACATGTTCCCTATGAGCCAGCAATTCCACTCCTAGGTGCTCAACAGAACAGTGGGCGCTGCATGTTGAATAGGGGGAGGTTGGTAAAGCCTACAAACTTTCAGTCATAAGACAAATAATGGCTGAGGACCTAATGTATAACATGGTGACTATAGTTGATAACACTGTATTGTATAATTGAAATTTGCTAAGAGAGTAGAACTTAAATGTTCTCACACACACACACAAAAGTAAATATGTGAGGTGATAGATGTGTTAAGCCAGACCTGATGGTTTTAGTGGTTAAGATCTGGTGCTGTCACTGCTGTGGCCCAGGTTTGTTTCCTGGTCAGGGAACCACACCACCCTTGTGTCAGTTGTCATATGTGGCAGCTGCATGTTGCTGTGATGCTGAAAGCTATGCCAGTATTTCAAATACCAGCAGGGTCACCCATGGTGACCAGGTTTCAGCAGAGCTTCCAGACTAATTCAGACTAGGACGAAGGACGTGGCCCCCCACTTCCAAAAAATTTGGCCATGAAAACCTTAAGAATAGCAGCAGAGCATTGTCTGATACAGCACCAGAAGATCGGAGGATAGCACAAGACCAGGCAAAAAGAACCAGAGTTCTGCTCTGCTGTACACGGGGTTGATGGGAGTCGAAATCCACTTGAAAAAATGCACTAACAACAGAGATGTGTTAATTACCTTGATGGAGGGAAATCCTTTCACTATGTACACATGCATCAAATCATCACTCTCTACATTTTAAATATCTTACAATTTTATTTGTCAATTATACCTCAGCAAAGCTGAACAAAAAAGAGCACTGCATGTTGGGTACTTAGGTACCTGAACAGTAAGAACACTGAGAACATCTTCAATCTTCTTCTTTCGTAACAGAAATGTGTACATTGTGCACTGAAAGATGTATACAAGAATGCTCAGAATAGCATTGTTCATAATAGCCAAAAATGGGAAACAACCCAAACATCCATCAAGAGTAGAATGGATAAATAAATTGGTGGTTTATTCATGCAATGGAATATACTGTAAAGAAATGAAAATGACAAAACAACAGCTATGTTCAATAACATGGATAAATGTAAAAAGCATAAATGTTGAACAAAGTAAGTCAGACTCAAAGGAACACACACTATGTGATCTCAACTATATGAAGTAGGAAAACAGACGAAACTAATCTAGTCTGAATAGTGGATTACCTTTGGGGAAGAGAGTGGGATGATGCTGGGAGAAGGGATAAATGGGACTACTAGGGTGCTGGTATTTTCCTATTTCCAGACATAGGTGTTAGTGACACAAGTGTCTTCACTTTGTGCTACTGCATTGACTTGTAAATCCTTAGGATTTGTGCACTTTCTGTTCAATAGCAAAGCAAATTAAAACAAATAAAAGTGTAAAATCTCCTACAGTAAACTGCTTTTGACCTCCTTTTCCATCTCAAAAACAGTGGGAATGATTGCCTCTTGTTAACTATAAATAAAGATGCATGATGTGAGAGATTGCATGATGGCCATGAATTTCTTTTTTGTTTTTTTTTTCTAAGATTTTATTTTTTCCTTTTTTCTCCCCAAAGCCCCCCGGTACATAGTTGTATATTCTTAGTTGTGGGTCCTTCTGATTGTGGCATGTGGGATGCTGCCTCAGCATGGCTTGATGAGCAGTGCCATGTCCGCTCCCAGGATTCGAACCAGCGAAACACTGGGCCGCCTACAGCAGAGCGTGTGAACTGGCCATGGATTTCTCTGATCTCTCTCTGCATGCCCCTTATCCTTAAGAGGTGTACTCTGTTTCTCCACTGTTGGAACCCAAGGAGATCCCCAATACTGAATCTGATTTTTTATCTGAACCCTAGTTAGAATTTCAGCACTTTACAATGGGAATATATTTTCACACCTTTGCAAGAGGTTTGAATGTGGATATATGACTTGCTTGGCCAATGGATCATTAGCAAATATGATGCCTGGGGAGGCTTGAATAGTTCTTGCGTGCTGGGGCTTGGCCTCTCCTGATACTGGAAATCCTTCCTCCACCAAGTGCATGAGTCCAGGCTAGCTTGCTGGATGATGAGAGGCCATGGTCATCTTCCTAGCCAACAGTGAGCCAACTGCCACACACATAAGTGAAGTCCTTCTAGACCAACCAACCTGCCAAGCACCAGACATGAGTGAACCCTGACCTAGCTAGTATAGATCAGAAGAACCACCCAGCCAACCCTCAGAACTTTAAGTACCAATGAATGTTTGTTCTTTCGAGCTACAGGTTTTGGAGTAGTTTGCTACACAGTGAAAGCTAACGGACGCACGCAATAAGGATCCCTGAAGCTTTTGCATAGCAGCTAGTATAACACCACATACTATTAAACACTTAACAAATATTTTTAATAATGATAGAGATTTCCTCTTGTTCTTCTAGTCTTTTCTCCTAAGTAGTCAGTGTTATAACAAAAACCCTCAATATTTAGCTTCACAAATGTTAAAATATTTAAAATACTTGTTGTATTGTTTTTGTCACTATCAGGTTTTTTTGTTCTGTTTTATTTTAATGTACTAGCCTTTTTGAAAGCTGCAGGAATGACCTTCAGATATGTTAAGATTTTCCCCACAAACCATGCTGATCGCAGTTTTCTGTTTAGAAGATAATAAAAAATGCGCTTCAGCAGCTACATGATTTTTTTTTTAAGGAATACCTTCCCTGTCAGAGAAATTGCACAAATTTACTATGAGGGTTATGGAATCTCCTTTCCCTTAAGCTTTGAAAGACCTCTCCCTTTTGGGCATGTGTAAAGGTCATCTCTCAAGTCCTTCCAAACCTATGATTTCAGCTTATGCCCCAAATGCACCGTAAAGAAGCAAGCCCAGGAAAAGTTGACATGCATCCCTTTGCAATGTAGTAGGACTGCCAATAATTTTTATAATGTTCCTAACTCTAAGAGATTTGTGGCTTGTAATCTTGTATTTTAGGAGAATCCTATATAATCAATTAGTTCTGTTGGCTGTACCATTGTAGGCCATACCCCTATCTCTTGACACCTGTCCTTCTGCTGTGCATTACTGATGGAGGTGCAGGATGATGGAGACTCTGGTGAATGATTGACACAACTATGTGGCCACAACAGGAAAACCTACCCAAGTCTATGCTCTACTGATAGAGGCTCAAAAGCACATCTTTAAACAACTCCTATGGATATGGCAGGGACGCTGCTATCTCTGTTCTCACTGTTTCTACTGGTCCCAATCACTTTAAATTTGAAAAGGACAAAAATGAGTTTATGTGGTGAATGTTTTGAAATATTAACTGATATTTTTCTCTCTTCACCTCCCTCCCATCACTTTCTTTTATCCAGTGCTCTCTTTTCAGCATTTAAGTCATTAGATAGGTGACCTATTGTCCTCAATGGGAGCTGCCCCAGTAGAAGCAGAGAACAGAGAGGTCAAGTATTGGCTTTTGAGTTTCAAAAGCTATAGTTGAAGAGTAAGGAAGAGATATTTGGAAGAATATGTGATGAGGAGAACTTAGTTTTTATCACCTCCATCTGAGATACAGATTCTTTGAACTTGTAGGGGAAGCAGAGGATCCCATATAAATTTTAAATTCTCAGAGTTAAGGAATCCTGTGCCCTGCTGCCCTTTTGGGTTCCCTGGGAAGATGACAAGCCCCAAAGAATTCTATATCACCACAGAACTGATGAGCACTCTAGAAATGTCTGAATACAATGAATAGACAAAAGAATCTTATGAAGCCTTATAGATTCCTTGAAAGACTCAAACAGGAGAGGAAAATATCCAAAAGATTTTTCTGTGAATATGACCCAGAACCTGTGGATTTGTGGTTTGGGACCTCAAATGAGGGAACAAGATGCCACAGCAACAGAGGCAGTGTGAAACTCACAATTAGAGGCTAGACAAGAACTCAGACATCACAGAATTTGCGAGGTGATTAGTGAAATGTTCCAAGATGGACCCATGACAATAAAGAATGAGAAACTCAATCTAAGGGAGAAAATGGGTAGCAAGAAAACCATGACTTCACTGGATTTACCCCAAATTGACTAGATTAACTTTTCTGCCAGTAAACAAAGTAGAGTTCAAAAGAGACATGGGATGAAAATAAAATTGCACATATTGTGATCTAGCATGGAGAGATTATAGACGTAGGCAGGGCCAGATCATAAAGAGTGTTGTCAACTGTGCTGAGGGGAGCCATTGCGGGGCTTAGAAGTTAGTTACACGATCAGCTCTGTGTTCCAGGAATTCTCTCTCAGCAGTGTGCTGAGTAGATTGGAGAACAAGCAAGATCAGAGGAGGGAACTTGGTGACAGAGAGGATGATTGAGAGGCACTGGGGGGAGAAGAGGATTCGCAGTTGAAGGACTTGCTTAGGGTAAGTTTCACTTATATTAGACATAATCCCTATGATAGTACATGAAATTTCTATTATATGGAAAGTAATTTCCTCAAGAAGATTGAGGCAGCTAAAGCTTTGCTTAAAGGTAAATTTATAGCTTCAAATGCTTATATTAGAAAAAAAGAGAAAGATGTAGATTAAATGACCTATGTTTCCAACTTAAGAAGCTAGAAAAATCAGAGCAAACTAAACCTGATATAAGTAAAGGAAGGTATCTAATGAAGTAGGAGTTGAAATCAGTGAAATAGAAAATGGACAAAAACAGAGAAATGAACAATGTCAAGAACTGGTTCTTTGAAAAGATTAATAAAATTGATAAGTATGTAACAGGACTTATCAAGAAGAGATATAAAGCACAAATAGCCTATATTAGGAATTATAGAGGGTACATCATTACAAATTCTGAAGACACTAAAGGACAAAAAGGGATATTATAAACAATTTTATACCAAACGTCAAACTACTTAGATGAAATGTCAAATTCAAAGTAGATACAAACTACAAAAACTGACATGACAATATACAGAAAACTTCGATAGCCTTATAACTGTTAAAGACCTCAAAATCTTGATTTAAAACATGAGTATAAAACTTCCCACAGTTCCAGAAAATACAGGAAGAGCAAACACTTCCCAGCTTGTCTTATGAGACCAGATTTCTCTGTTATCAAGACCAGATGAGAAGAACCACTTTGGAGAACTCTTTGGTAGTTTTTAAAAAAAGTTGAACATATTTTTACTCTATAACCCAGCAATTTCACACCTAAGTATTTAATCTAAGAGAAATTAAAACATATTTTTCACCAATGCCTTATACAAAAATATTAATAGCAGCTATATTTGTAATAGCTAAAAACCAAAATCAGCCCGGATAGACCATCAACAGGAAAATGAATAAACAAATTGTGGCATACGATAAAATAAAAAGCATGAAACAGTCTTTTAGAAATTATGCTGAATGAAAGAAGCCAGACACGAAAGAGTGAATGTTACATGATTCTTGAAAAATCAAATGCAATGAATGGTAATGGAAATCAGGACAGTGGTTGCATGGGGTTGTGGGTTGACAGGGTAGGGGCACAAGGGAAAGTGCTGGGGTGATGGAAATGGTCTATATCCTTATGTGTTTGGGTTACACAGATGTATGTATTCATTAAATTGGATTAAACTGTACATTTAATATCTGTGCATTTCATTGTATGTGATTATTTTCAAATATGGCTGGAAACCAAAAGAATACTTATGACAACTTAATTTAGGCCACTTAAAAATACTTAAAATAAAGGTTGCAAGCTAAGCTATCCTTTTCAAATAGGAAACAGTATTCACCCTTAAGCATATCATAAAATAACTTATTTTTTTATGTTAGAAAAACCGAAGCAAGTTTCAATGAGATTTTTAAACAATTTTATGTCATTGTTTCCCTTACATGATTTTGGAAACCGTAATTTTATAGTAAGTTAAATTCAGCACTTTAAAAAAGCCTTTTTCTTTTCTCTTTAGGATTTGGTTATTCAACTAGTTATTAAAAATGCTTTCAAGCCTAAGCAAATTCTCTATCTAAAAACCCACCAGTGTCATTGCTTCTCTTACCAATGGGCCTTATTCTAACCCTTTCTTTCTATAAACACATTAAATGAAAAATTAAATCTCTCTTATCTCTGCCACAGACTCTGTTTGAAACAAATTTAAATCTCAGCAGTCTTCTTATAATTTTACCAGTCCCAGATCTCTAATTAATTTGTCATTAAATATAATTAAGACACTGATGTAATTCAGTTTAAGAACCTGCATAAGTTCCAAAGAGTAATTAAAAAGCTTCCTTAATTCATTGGCAACTTGGTATTATGTTTTTTACTCTGGTGAGTAAAAAGGCTCCCAAAGGAGCCTTCCCACTTCCGTATATAGCATTTAAAAAATTTGCCTATTTATCTGTAAATAGAAGACAAGATCCTAGATAATAGGATCATCTGAGTTGCTATTTTATGCCAAAGATTTTATCATGTTGGGAAACCATATGCTTCCTTTTTTAGGTGTGTTTATTATTATATTTTTATTGTAAATTTAACACAGTTTCATGAAAGAAAATTTGAAAGTATCCAAAAAGATGGGAAAATAAAAATTCTCATAGTCTCATGACTCAAATGCAAATACAGTTAACACTGTGGAGTATTTCCTTTCAGGCTACTTTAAAAATGTCTTTTTATTAAATATTGACAACACAAAAAAGAATATTTATAATATATTTTAAGCCATAAAGAATAAAAATAAAAAGGAACACTTGTGTGTCCATCTCCAATTTTTTTCTTTTTTGCCACCATTACCACCTGTGCCCCAACAGACCAGCCCAAGTTAAGCCAGGCCACTGCCTCCCCAGTCCACTGCCACCACTGCTGCCCCTAGCAGCCACCACCACCATCCCCACTACCAATCTTAAGAAACAAAATGTTACCAGTATTTATAAAGCCTTATATGCCCCACATGAGCTGATGCTTTATTCCATCCCACAGGTAACTGGTATCCGAAATTTAATACTTAGCATGCTCATGCTTTTATTTATAGATTTACTACGTGTCCTCCCTAATCATTCTACCACATCTCTGAATCTCTCTTACATATTTGCCACTTTTTTAACAATTTTTGCTGCATTCTGGATACTTTCTTTAGATCTGCTTTCTGATTTTTCTAATGCTCTCTTCAGCTGTGTCTAATATTCTGTTGGACTTGTCCCTGAGTTTTTAATTTCCGTTGCTTCATTTTTTATTCCTAGAAGTTCTATTTGTTTCCTTCAAGTCTGTTTCTTTCTTCTATTTTAATAGATTCTCACTCAGTCCTCATATTTACAATTATTTCTTTTATTTCTTTAAATATATTAAACTTGTTTCTATTTTGTGCCTCACTTAAATATTTAAAACTTTTGCAGGTCTGATTTGCAATCTTGTTCCTTACTGTCCTATTTTCTTGGGTATTATTTTCATTATTTTAAATGTGAGCTAATATTTTTTACTTGTACTAATCTTTGAGACTGAGCTATAAGTATGTTTCCACAGAAAAGATTTGTATTTGGATCAGCCAGAAGCCTGGAAATACTACTAACTGGGACCACTTTTGAATTTTGGCTTAAAAGTTTGTGGGGCACATAGGTAGTATGAATTTTAGGTCCTAAAACTTTCATGAGGTTGATCTTTCAGGGAAGATATTTTGTCCCCAGCTTAGCACCAAGTTTGTTTCCTTGATGATTCCTTCTGTGGAGTAGGCTTATTTCTGCTTCTCTCTTGTTCTAAGTATGTAGCTCTTTGGGGTCCCAGCTTTTTGTGGGGTCTACAATTAGACTCTATCTTCTGTAGACCCTAGGATTTGTTTCCCAAACTTTGTGCTCAGTAATGTGTTGGTAAATGCTTAAGGACTGGCTCACTGGAAAAAAAAAATTCCTGATTTGTACCATTTTCCAGTTTCTGTGTTGTACATACTCACATGGCCGATTTCAGATGGCCTTTGAAAGGTGGTTGAACATGAAGTTGGGAAGAGATGTGTACAGTCAGCTCTTGGGGCTGGTGGTAGGCAGCTCCACCACTTTACTGCTTACACTCTACATGGCTCTGAAAACTGAAGCTCAATTCACCAGAATTTGGTATATCCCTCAGAGTAAAAGACAGTTGAGTACAGTCATACTCCACATAATGACATTTTGGTCAGTGATGGACCCAAAAGATTAATACCACATAGCCTAGGTGTGTAGTAGGCTATACCATCTAAGTTTGTGTAAGTACACTCTGTGATGTTCGTTCAATGATGAAATTGCTTAAAGACACATTTTTCAGAATGTATCCCCATCATTAAGTGATGCATGACTGTAATTGCCTGGGTCTCCTTTTTGATTTTGTTTTACGTTTGGTCTACCTCCATCAGCTTGACAATATGTTTTAAAAGGAAGGGTTTTATTTGTTTGCTTTATTTTTGTTTTAGCCCAAAAGTTCTTGGTTTCAGCAAAAGGCCTGTTGAGAGTGCCTGGACACCTCATTGCCAAAAATAGAAGTTCTCTTCATTTTCATCTTTTTTTTTTTTTTTGCTGAGGAAGATTATCCCTGAACTAACATCTATTGCCAATCTTCCTCCTTTTGCTTGAGGAAGATTGGCCCTGAGCTAACTTCTGTGCCAATCTCCCTCTATTTTGTATATGTGTCGCTACTACAGCATGGCTGCTGACGAGTGATATAGGTCGATGCCAAGGAACTGAACCTGGGCTGCTGAAGCACAGTGCACCAAACTTAACTACTAGGCCACAGGGCTGGTCCCTTCATCTTCTCTCTCTTTTTTTTTTTTTGAGGATGATTAGCCCTGAGCTAACATCTGCTGCTAATCCTTCTCTTTTTGCTGAGGAAGACTGGCCCTGAGCTGACATCTGTGCCCATCTTCCTCTACTTTATATGTGGGATGCCTACCACAGCATGGTGTGCCAAGCAATGCCATGTCCACAGCTGGGTTCCAAACTGGCGAACCCTAGGCCACTGAAGCGGAACGTGCGAACTTGACCACTGCGCCACCAGGCTGGGCCCTCCCTTCATCTTCTCTTTTAAAAATACAATGTATTGTTTTTATTTTGTAATTGTAAAGATCTTACGTGTTAATTATGGAAAATTAGAGAAACATACAAAAGTACAGGAAAGAATATTAAAATCATCCATAAGCTCATAACCTAGAGCCAAGTACTGATGACATTTTGGTACTTATCTTTCCCATCTTTATATTATGTCTGTGAAGTGAGTTTCTCTGTGTGTTTTTATCTAATTTCCATCATGCCATATCTACCATTTTGTAATCTGCTTTTTATTTCTTTATAATATTTAATGAATTTTTCTCATGTCATTAAATATTCCTCGGCATCCCATTTTTATGGCTGCATAGTGTTCTCTTACATGAGCGAACTGTAGTGGCTCATCATTTATATTGTTTCTAAGTCTTCGCCATTACAAATGATGCTGAAATGAACATAAAGATGTGCTTCTGGTCAGTTCCCTGGGGCAATGAAATTTTTTCTCCTATCTTGGAATTGAAACGGTCTTCCTCTATGGTATTAGACCATTTTTCTCTTCTCTTATTTCTGCCTTGCTCAGCTCTATCTCATTCTGCAGCAACTCACTTTTTCCTACTGTATCTCCAATTCTTCATCATTAATAATCCTGTATAGATCTATATTTTTATTTTGTCAGCTAAATATATTAACCATTTCAGAAATGGTACCTTGAAGGGAAATATAGTTAAATGCAGTTTTTATAAAAACCAAAGGAAAAATCTGCTAAGTTTTTTTTTTCCAGTTCTATATTCACCAAAGTCAATTTTACTCCTGGATATTGATGACTCTATTAATTATTGATATGGCCACCTTGTAAACTATCAAAAGTATTGCTTCCCAGCAGATAAAGATATTGCCAGTCCATTGTGGCCATCTTTGGCAAAGGTATAGAGACAGCAGAGCAGAAGTACTCAGTGAAGCCAGTGTTTGCAACAAAAGTGAGTCATCCGTTTATGAGAAAATACAATGTAGGTCAGTCCTTGCTCGCTGTACACTCTTCATCTCTCCTGCTGCCCTGTGACTTATTTTGATTGAATCTCTTGTGGGTGAATCATCTATCAGGAAAGGACAAAGTAAGAGGAAGTGAAGGATGGCTGCAGGTTGACCCCTGGGAAAGGATAAACTATTTAACATAATACAAACTTGAGGTAGGAAGAGTAGGTGATGTTTCCCAAGAGATTTCTGGTCAAAAAGAGTACATTTGAGATGTTATTTTTAATAATCCAATAACAATGGACTATGGGATATCTGAATATCTCTTATATTAAAGCTACTTCATCTCAAAAAATCAAGTTGTAAAAATAAAATAAAAGCAACTTCACTTCTCCAATAGAAATGGTTGACAATCTCATATGAAATCAGAAGCTATTTAAATGTCAGGCTTTAGTTCTAGAAGGATTACAGATAATATTTTTGACTGAATTCAATTTTCTCTCCTCCAGGTGAGTGCTACATCCAGAAAGACTCTCTTCTACCTATCTCTTTCTCTCCTACTCCACAGTAAGTATTAAATTATCAGTCAGCCATATCTCTGATATTCAGTCTCATGTACTCAGACACATGGTATATAATAATGATATATATTTTCTATTTGATCAATTCTTGTTCACCCTTTACCCAAAAGCAAAAATAATTTTGTTAATGTCACTTGCCCTTGCCTAGTGTAAGGACAATGTAACGGTGTAGTAGATAAGAACATAGATTTTTTTTTTTAGACAATTTGGATTTGAATTCCAGACTGCCACTAGTTGTCTTTGTGACCTTGGTCAAATATTTCAATATTTCTTCCATTTCTTCATTTGTAAATGGGCATAATGAATTCTACTTCACAGGTTACTGCCAGGATTAAATGGAATAATATATGTAAAGCACTTAGTACAATACTATGATAAATGTACCGAATACCTGATTAACCATCAACATCTATCTCAAATAGTCACACTCATTCCAATTCATCTGGTATTTATTGAGTACTTGTGTATGAGATAGTGGTTTAGTAAATTGGAAGAGTATGTGGTACATAATTGTATGGATTTATTTACTTTTTACAAAAATTATATATATATTTAAGGTGTGCAACATGATTTGTTATACATATATGTAGAGAAATGATTATTACAGTCAAGCTCAATAACATATTATCTCCTCACATATCATTTCCTCCTCTTTTTTTGTGACGAGAACACCTAAACTCTACTCTCTTAGCAAATTTCCATTGTTCAATATGACATTATTAACTATATTTATCATGTTGTTCATTAGATCTCTAGATTTATTCATCCTACATAACCGCAACTTTGTATCCTTTGACTAGCATCTCCCTATTTCCTTCACCTCCTGGTCCCTGGCAACCACCATTCTACTCTCTGCTTCTATGTATTTGACTTTAATTTAGATTCTACCTATTAGTGAGTGTTCAGCTTATTTCACTTAGTATAATGTCTTCCAGGTTCATTGCAAATGGCAGGATCCCTTTCTTTTTTAAGGCTGAATAATATTTCATCATATATATCACAATTTCTTTATCCATTCATCCATCAATGGACACTTTGGGTTGTTTCCATGTCTTGACTATTGTGAACAATGCTGCAATAACCATGGGAGTGCAGATGTCTCTTTGAGGGATTGATTTCATTTCCTTTGGATATATACCCAGAAGAGGGATTGCTGAATCATATGGCAGTTCTATTTTTAGTTTTTTGAAGATTTACCATGGTGTTTTTGTTAACAGCTGTACCTATTTACATTCCCACCAACAGTTTACAAGAATTTTCTTTTCTCTACATCCTCACCAATGCTTATCTTTTATTTTTTTGATAGTAGCATGGCACATATGAGACACAAGCCTACCTTCATGAAGTTTACAGTCTAATTGAAGCACAAAGTTTACACACTTGTACATAACAATAAAAGGCAGTATATAATCAAAACTTGATATACATGGAAAAAGCTTTGATTTAGAAAAGGGAACAAGATTTGTGTAGGCTGAGGAAGTGGGAAGATCTTTTGAAGGAGATTTAACACTTTTAATCACTCTCATAGTAGAATGAGTAAGAGCTCAGGCTTTTGAGTCAAATAAATATGATTTGGAGCCAGCCCTCATGGTCTAATGGTTAAAGTTTGGTGCACTCTGCTTTGGTGGCCTGGGTTTGGTTCCCAAACATGGAACCACACCACTCATCTGTCAGTAGCCATGCTGTGGTGGTGGCTCACATAGAAAAACTAGAAGGACCTACAACTAGAATATACTACTATGTGCTGGGGTTTTGGAGGCGAAATAAACAAAAGAGGAATATTGGCAACAGACGTTAGCTCAGGGTGAATCTTTCCCAGCCAAAAAAAAAAAAAAAAAAGATATGATTCAGATTCTGGCTCTGCCACCTCTAACTGTGTGATTTAGGACAAATTATTTGACTTCCTTATGCCTCAGTTTCCCCATCTGCAGCATACTGAGCACTTAACCATAGAGTTGTCTGGAATGCTAAGTGAGACTATGAAGTAGAGTGATTAGTGCAATTGTGCACCCGTGGAGGGTGCTGTGTAAATGTGGTGATGTGGTAAGAAATGCTGTAAATGAAGACAAGGATGAGAATGAATATGGAAGCTACACAAAGATCAATTTTTAATGCACTCCTATTTTGTTATTAATATACTTGATATGATTTTAAAGGAAGCAGACAGGAACTTAATAAATACCACTTGAAGATTGTAATGGTCCTGTTTTATTTCTTTGCTATTCATTATTGAACTTTTTAATAAAATACCAAAGATTTTTCAGGCTGAATTATTAAACTTATGTAAGTTTCAGAGCCAAAAGATACTCACGAATCATTTTAATTCTTTGTAGGGTATACAAATTTTTAAAAACCTTCTGTACCATTATTTTAATTTTAAAATCAATTTATTTCCTAAAGCTCTGTTTCTATTAATAATTTTTACTTTATTCCATTCCCTTTAGATATTCCACCTTATATAATTTGTCTGTTATAAAATTATATTTATTGTTCTCATAATAACAAATATACAGCTGAATACAAAACACAAAAGTCATCGACAGTGAAGTTATTAATGTACCTACAAGATACACATGACTGAATTAGAGGCATTTATATCTCTGATGGATAATCCAGAGGCAAATATGTTGAATAATAAAAACTTGCTTTGATCCCTACTAAACTATTGAAAATCTGAATGGTAAATGTTAGTATATTATAAGGCTTAAATATTCATTATATTCCCCCCACTTTTGTATTTTTCTCTCATTTGACAAAAATATTATCATTTCCAGAACCCTGACTATACCAAATATCATAAAGAAGTATCTTTGAAGAATAATTTCATCATCAGAACTCAGGCTGCTTTTTTCTAAAAAAATCAATTGATTCATTTTTTAAAAGTTTGAGTAATATCAGCATTTACTCCCCAATTAATAAAACTCCTACTTTGGAAACTGAGAATGAATTCATTAATCACAAGGTTATAAGTGGCACTTGAGCAGATAAAGGAAATTCAGCCAGGAGATGTAAACCAATGAGTCAAGGTTAAGACACAGCATGGATGAAGGAAAATGAAGAGAAATAAGCCACTCATAGGCAGGGCTTGAGCTAAAAGCTTTGAGTCCTAGAGGGTAAAAGTGACTCCTCGTTCAGAAGGGCAGCATCATGAGTAAGACGCATGGAGCCT
The DNA here is from genome assembly GCF_021613505.1 of Equus quagga. NCBI lineage: Eukaryota > Metazoa > Chordata > Mammalia > Perissodactyla > Equidae > Equus > Equus quagga. Next base: position 118,262,852 of record NC_060270.1, on the reverse strand, counting down.
CCTTGGTGAGCAGAGTCAACACTGGCCACAGAGCAGACCGTAGCTGGACCTTATAGGTGTTGCTTTCACAGGAATTCTCAGTGAAGAGCTCCCCTTTCACTGTGGCAGTTCAGATATTTCTTAGCCTGATCTCTAGTATTGGCTTTTAGGCTCTGACTGTTCCCTGACCTGGGATGGGATATTCACTCTCATAAAAGGAAATCTTTGATTTCAGGGTGAGTGTAGGGGTCAGAGGGAGTCCTTTACATCTAAGGAGTCTAGTTTTCTATAGACTAAGTACAGGCTGATTTCTTCAGCTCTTTATTATCTGTTGGGAATTATCTTTCTCTGAGGCAGGCCCTTTCTGGTGATAGCTGTGTCCTTGAGTTTGGCATTGACAATTGTTTCTAAAATCCTGGCTCTAAGATACTCCTTGGTAATCCATTAGACACACAAGGAGAAACATTACTCTTTCAGGTTACTGGGACAACATTTATTGAATTTCTGTTTTAAGGTATTAAATGCATAGTCAGTAGACCTTTACTGAGCACATATTGAGTATGCAGCACTATGTTAGATGCTGTGGGCAGGCAGAAAAGATACAATAGATGAGTTTCATGCCCCAATCAAATTTCAATATAGGAAAAATAAATTTAAAACACTAAAGAGCCCTTGAAATAAAACATAAAAATGTAAAAGTTAATATAGCGCACTGTGTATGTGCCACTGTCTACCAATGATCTCTGATATCATTCATTTAACAAATATTTATCACACACACATGATGTGTAAGACCCTAGGCTGATGCTATGATGTAAACTTTGAATATAGCACACATATAACTTTGAATTATATGATTGTAATATTTTTAGTGTACCAAGTAACTGGTACAGATCTGAGATTGGTGTAATAACTAAGAAAAACATTATTAGAATAGGTAATATTTTCTTGTGCCTTAAAAGGTGAGGAAGCTGCAATGGGAGACATATACAGAGGGATTTCACACAGAATAAAACTCATACTAGAAGACAAAAGCATAGCCTCTCTGTATTAGTTATCTAATGCGGTGTAACCAAGTCCCCTCCCCCTGCCCCCACAAACTTACTTTCTTAAATCTACGATAATCGTTCATTATCTAGTGTCCCTGGGTGAGGAATTCGGTATTGTCTTGGTTGGCAATTCTGCTGGAGATCTCTCATGAGGTTGTAGTCACATGCTGGCGAGGGCTGCACTCATCTGAAAGTCTGACTAGGGCTGGAGTATTTGCTTCCAAGGTGGTCAACTCATGTGCTGGTAAGTTGATGCTGGCTATGGCCAGAGGTTTCCATTCCTCTTCAAGTAGTCTTTCCATGAGCCACGTTAGTGTCCTTGTAGTATGGGGTTGGCTGGTGAGCAATCCAAGATACCAATGTGGAAGTTGAGATAACTTTTATGACCTCAGAAGTCACTTCTGCTGTATTTTATTGGTCATGCAGACCAGCACTGATTCAGTGTGGGAACGGGCCTTATAAGAGGATAACGATCAGGAGGTGAGGACATTGGAAGTCATCTCGGAGACTGGATACAACATCATTCAAAATGAGGATGATTTAAAAATAATATATAACATAGTTAGTTTTGGAAACATTTGTGACCTCTAACAGGGGTTTCTTTGTCTACTTTCTCAACTAGAATGTGAATACCTTGAAGGTAAAAATGGTGTCTCTTATCTCTGTTGTTTTCCTCAGTGCCTAGAACACCACTTGGTAAACAATAGACACTTCATACATGTGTCTTGAAGAAGTGAATTAATAATGATATGAATGAATATGATCTGATAAGTCAATTAAAAATATCGAAACCGTAGGGTGAAGTCTTGATTCAGGAGAATGTGAAAGCTACATAAATGAGTCAGGGTCTGCATGGAACCCAGAAAAGAAGGTAAGGCAGATAAAAAGAATTGTAGGTGTTAGCCCGTATGAACCAAGGCTTCGTCTGGCAGACATGGTTATTCCGGTTACTCAGAAAGTCTACTTTAGAGTGTACATGGGGGATTTGATGGATTAAATAGTCCTCAGAACAACCAGAGGGTTTAGATTATCAAGACAGATCTCTGAATCGCATCCCTGAATTAGCCATCAAACAAGCCTTGCCTCTAAATGTTGTCACAGGGGTAACTGCTCTGAGATGTTTATTGTGACAGATTGCTACTCTTCACCTTAGGATTTCTCTGGTGGAAATGACAAAGAATTTGGAGTCAGTATTCGTTCTCTTATTTGTTCTTCACAACCACAATAGGCCATGGCTGGGCCAGTTGCACTGAAGTCCCAAGTAAACCCTATAGCTCAACAAGAAGCAAAGGAGGACATGGGCAATAATGTAGTTGCACTGCAGCAAGATATCCTGAACCTGAAACCTGGGCATCAGGCCTGAGTGACTTAGGCTGCTCTGCCCCTGTAGCCCCTAACAATCCCATCCCTTTTATAAATGTGTAAAAGTCAATGAGCACACCTATGCGTCCTCTGACTTGGTGGATTCCTCACTCTGCATGGCTGCCAGGACTCAGATTTGGGGAATGCATCCTGAAGGACAGAGGAGCCCTGGGAGCCAAATCTACTCACACCATTGTGTATCCTTCATGTTGCACAGCGTGTTTGCTGGTTCCACACTAAAAACAAGAGAAAGCACCCTTAATGGGGCCTGAGTCAGCATCAGCCCAGCACTCAAATCTGGACCGACTAAATTAAACCCCATTCATGTACAAAGCGAACTGTAAAGCTTCCAGAAACAGGGAAGGCTATGTATTATCTTTTCTTTTTCCTTAGTTTACTTGAAGAAAGTGTTTACAGTAGTTCTTAATAACTCCATTAAAATGGGAGAGGTGAAATACTTGCCTTCTATGTATGAGCTGCTACTGGGAAGCTGGCCAGGATGGCATTTGACACACGAAACCGGGCTTCCCACTCATATGCCTCCCCCATAAGGTGTGCTAACGAGCCGCATCCGCTCACAGACGCAGCATAACCGAACAGAGGCAAGGCCAGAAAGAACGTGAATGCAGCTGTTCTGCTGGGTAGAGATGGGCCCAGGTTAGAGTAAATATGTGCAATCGTTAATACTAAAGCTCTATATTTTCTTCCATTGCTAACTGTTGAAATCTTTTCAAATAAAAGGGCTGAACTTTGGTTTTGACAGTATTATTACCACTTTTTAAAAGAAGGGAGTCCAAAAGCAGCGCTAGTAGTGTGCATTCCAAGGAGAGTGCATAACCAAACCTGGACGCAAGGTCAAAAATGGTTTCCTCTGAAACTGAAATGAACAGAATCAGCATCTGTTCCTCTACGCCCTCAGCCCGCGCCCACGCACCCTCGCTCAACTCTTCCCTGCAGCCCACTCCGCGCTGGAAATAGATCGATAGACTGCTCTGTCAGACTTATGCAAGCTTGCAGGCTCTCAAAGCTCTCTCACACTGATGTTCAGAGTGGGAGTTTACCCAAGGGGTTAAGAGTTGAGGTTTCACAGGGTTTCTCTGTACACGAAGAAAATCGATGGGGTTGAGACATTAACGAAACAAAGCAGATTCGGCACTGTTAACAGGCTTTGGGTTCTCCATTTCCTGAGTCACCTGTCAGGTGTGCGTCCCTAATCTCTCCCCCGACAAGTTCAGCTTTGTCCCAAATTTTATCCTGTACAGTGTTGGGAAAGAGCACCATTTAAATACCTCTGACTTAGCGCCGTGTCAGTGATGCTGTTGATCCTTCTCTGACTTTGGTGACCCAGCCTTGCAGTGACTAGGTTCCTGCCACTGCCTCTCAGCATCTCAGCCTCTGGCATGAGTTCCTGTCCTGGGTCTCCCGGAGTTTCCCGCCTGGCCATTGACAAGATGGTCTCTTCCGTGGCTTGCCTGACCCGCCTTAGCCTCCGGAACTTTCGCACTGGCTATCCCTGTCTCTCACCTTTATGGCATATCAGTATTGCCCAGGTTGTTTTTATGTTTATTTTTTGTATTTCCCCCTAATTTTATTGAGAAATAATTGACATACATCACTGTATAAGTTTAAGATAGACATCATAATGGTTTGATTTGCATATATTGTGAAATGATTACCACTATAGGTGTAGTGGATATCCATTTTTCATTTTTTATCATGGCAAAATATATACAACATAAAATTTACCATTTTAACCACTTTCAAGTGCATAATTCAGTGGCTTTAAATACATCATGGTGCAACCATCACCTATCATCTATCTCCAAAACATTTTCGTCTTCCCAAACTGAAATTCTGTACCCCTTAGACACTAAATCTTCCTTCCTTCCTCTCCCCAGACCCTGGAAACCACCATTTTGCTTTCTGTCTCTATGAATTTGACTATTGTAGGTACCACATATAAGTGGAATCATACAAAAATATTTGTCATTTTGTGTCTGGTGTTATTTCATTTAGAATAATATCTTCAAGTTTCATCTGTGTTGTGGCAAGTGTCAGAATTTCCTTGCTTTTTAAGGCTGTATAATATTCCATTCATTCCATTCTCTCTCTCTCTCTATATATATACACACACATATATATACATATACATATATATATATACACACACACACCAAATTTTGTCTATCTATTCATCCATTAATGGACGTTTGGGTTGTTTTCATCTTTTGGCTATTGTGACTAATTCTGCTATGAACATGCCTGTACAGATATCTGTTTGAATTCCTGCTTTCAATTCTTGCAAGTATATACCTAGAAGTGGCATTACTAGGTCATATGGTAATTCTACATTGTTATTGTTGTTTTAAGAAGGACCATGCTATTTTGCACAGTGGCTGTACCATTTTACATTCCCACTGGCAATGCACAAGGGTTACAATTTCTCCAATCCTTGCCAATACATATTTCTGTTTTTTTTGATAATAGCTATGCTAGTGGGGGTGAAGTGGTGCCCAGGGAGTTGAAAAAATTACCAGTGCCCATGGCTCGGTCCCAGAGACTCTGATTTAATTATTTGGAGGTGAGGCCTTGTCAACAATATTTTTTAAAGCTTCCCCAGGTGACATTAACATGCAGCCAGGGTTGATATCTCTAATATATTCTTGGCTTCTGCTACCTGACTTCTGTCCCATATTCCCAGGCTGCCTTCCTGATCTCATATGAAGAAACAAAAGCCTAGAGGGACTTGCCAAGTACTCACAGCTGTAACTAACAAGGTCTGTCTGACTCCAGACCCTGTGTTCTGTCCACTGTACCCCAACTGTGCCCTAAAGGGCGATTTTCACACGGTTCCCAATGCAGTCTGCCAGCACAGAGCACACTAACCCCTTGGATCTGGAAGGTGGGCTGTATTAGTTTCCAAGAGCTGCCATAACAAATTGTCATACACTGGATTGCTTAAAACTATAGAAATTTAGTCTTTCACATTTCTAGAAGCCAAAAGTCTGAAATAAAGGCATTTTCATGGTTGGTTCCTTCTGGAGACTCTGAGAATCCCTTCCATGACTCTCTCTTAGCTTCTGGTGGCAACCCTTGGACTTCTTGGCTTGTAGATGCATCACTCCAATCTCTGTCTCCATCTTCACATGGCCTTCCCTGTGTGTCTTTGTGTCTTCTCTCCTTCTGTCTCTTATAAGGACACTGGTCATTTAATTTAGGACCTACCCTAAATCCAGGAGGATCTCATCTTGAGATCTTTACCTTATCATATCTGCAAAGAACCTTTTGTCAAATAAGGTCACATTCACAGGTACCTAGGGTTAGGAATTGGACATATTTGGGGAGGTGGACACATAAAACCCACTAAAGGAAGTTTTCTGTTGGTCTTCCAAATTGTAATCAGTTCCATCATGAGTCAAAAGTTCAGCATTTACCACAGCTCAATCTGTTAGAAGCAAAGCTGGAACAGGACTTGCACTGGAATCAGAATACCAAAGTGGGCACATAAATCTTTTGCCTCAGGCCAAAGAGGCTGCCTGACATCTCTAATGGGCTCTGACAGCAAAGTCTAGTCCCTAAGATAGTTTCAAGACTGCCATGGAGCCAACAAAGTGGTGCCAAGACCCTAAGTTAAAATGCCTCAGAAATGCCCAGATGGAACACACAGCCTGCTTTCTCCCCAGCCTTGAAAAGACCTGCCAGGGCACAGGGCATTGAGAGTGCCCTAGGATGGAAGAGTCTGGGGCAAAAAGCTCAAATCATTGGAAGGGACTCTCCGGGTAGCATTTAACGCCTCCCTCATAGAGCTCGAAGTTGACCACGCTGCCATGATGTCCTCTCTCTCTGTCACCTTGCTCAAACTCACCCATCTATCCTTCAAGGTCCACACTGCCTCCTGAAGATTTCAAGCTTTCTTAGAAAGGAAAAAAAAACCAATGACAACAAAATAAACCTCCTTCTCACGGAAAGGCCAGTGCTGCTTGCTCTTTGGTGATTTGGGAGGGCTCCTTCCAGTGCTATCTCATGCTTCAGAGCATTTATTATCCTGTTTGGATCAGAAAGGTCCATCCCTAATGGCTAGTCTCTCCAGATCCTGTATAATCTGTAGGCAGTTTTGGGGAGAAGAAGTTGAATTTTGTCTCATAAACACTTCCACTGTGTGCCAGAATCAGGGCAGCCCCATTTTTCCAACTGTGCAGGCATATGGAACGTTGGGTGTAAAATGTTGGGTGAGCTGAATCATTTTCCGTTTTGGAACATTTGATAAGGTGTCTAAAGTGAGAGCATTTTGCTTCTCAGCTTTGCAGAGAATTGCATGCTTCTCACTCTCGTTTTCTTTTAATATTTGGAAGGATTTTATTACAAACTCTGACTCCTTTATGAGTGAATACATATGGGAAACCAAATGCAGTCTCCCAGTGGACTCAGCCATTTGTAAAACCATCAGAGAATCTACAGGCAGAGGTATTAAGAAGTGAGAGAGGCAATTCATCAACTATTCATGCATATTCTCCTGACTGCCAAGGAAATTAAATTTGTTTTCACCTACTGAAGCCTCAGCACATTTTTATTATATAAACCTAATATATGTTTAATGCTAACATGCAATCAATTTACCCATTATGGCAAAAATCTAGTGCTATGTTTTTTCTCATTGGAAGTTTTGCCTTAGCATATCCATTGATGATCTAACTTATGGGTCTGTATCCTAATGTTTTTGTAACTTTACAAATTTTTTATGGAGCTGCCAAGTTGGTCAGTTTTATATTTTAATTCTTCCTGTGAGGATGCTTCGCTAATTATACAGAAACACTACAAGTTCAGGGACAGGATCATATTACTCTTTGCCTCCAAGGGCTTAGAGGAGTCCATCGTTCATAGTAAGCATCCCATAGTTGCTTATTGAAATGCACATATGAAGTGGGTTTGTGCCTTATATACAACACAGAAGCTTAATCTCCCCCAAAGTTTCATTTTATCCAGTTTTAGTAGTTCTACCTGTGTTCTATTATAAACCCTCTCAAATCTTCATAGGGTATTTTTGTTTACATACACAAAACAACATGAGTATAAAAGTTGTCATTTACAAATGGCCAATGGATTCATGTAAAGATGTTCTATCTCATTAATAATTAAATAAACACAGGGCCAGCTCCAGCAGCCTAGTGGTTAAGTTTGGCATGCTCCACTTCAGTGGCCTGGATTCGGTTCCCAGGCATGGACCTACACCACTTGTCTGTCAGTGGCCATGCTGTGGTGGTGGCTCACATACAAAATAGAGGAAGATTGGCAATAGATGTTAGCTCAGGGCAAATCTTCCTCAGCACACACACACACACACAAAATTAAATAAATGCAAATTAAAATTGCAAGATAATTTTTGTCTATCAGTTTGGTGCAAATGTAAAGGTCTGATAATATTTTGAGAATTTTGAGCTGATGAGAGCAATGCCATACGTTGCTGATGGGAATTGAAATAGGTATATCAATTCAGGAATGAAAATGTTGATTTCACTTGAGAGTCATCTCAATATTGAGAATCTAGCCTACAAAAAATAATTGCACACACCTGTAAGTACACATGTACAAAGGACTTTGTAATAATAAATAATTTGAAATAATCTTGATACCATCTGTAGAGGCATGAATAAAGAAACTGTGATTAATACAATGGAATATAATGCACCCTTTAAAATAACAAGGTAAATCTACATAGCCCAGAAAGACTGGCCAGAGTATTTTGCTACGTGAGAAAATGAATTATGGACCAATATATATATAAAACGATCCTATTTTTTGTTATAAAAAAGTGGATGTTCATATACACATGTAAGTGTGTTTGTAAGTGTATATGTACAAAGAAGAAAAGTAGTGGAAGGTTGAGATAATATAACTCAAATTTTGTTTTCTTAGAAATTCTCTATTTCCCACCTTTCAACTTCAGTGTTAGAGAAATAGAAATAATTCAGAGCACATGGCTAAGTTGGTATAGTGATTATTTGATATTTGATATTTTAGGTAGTGATAAAACTTGTGAATAAAATAAAGCAGAGACGATGACAGAAGTGACTGAGGTTAATGGGATTTATGTGGCTACTTTAGACAGGTTGACCAGGGAAGGACTTTCTGGGAAGGGACATTTGCCCTGAAATCTGAATGCTGAAAAGGAGCTAGCCCTGAGAAGAAGGGAGAGAAGAGCATTCTAGGCAGAAGGAAAAACGTGAAAACCCTGAAAGTGTTGTGGTCAGATGCCATGAGCTGAACTGTGCCCCTCCCCCTCAAAAGTTCATATTTGAAGCCCTAACCCTCAATGTGACTGTAGTTGGAGATAAGGTCTAAAAGGAGATAATTAAGGTTAAATGAGGTCATAAGGGTGAAGCCCTCATATGCTAGGATCAACATCCTTATAAATGAGCTCTCTCTCTCTCTTTCCTGGCTATGTGAGGACACAGCTAGAAGGTGATTTTTTGTAAGCCAGGAAGAGAGTTCTCATCAGAAACCAAATTGGCCAGCACCTAGATCTTGGACTTCCTAGCCTCCAGAACTGTAAGAAAATAAACATCTGTTCCTTAAGCCACCCAGTCTATAGCATTTTGTTATGGCAGCTTGAGCTGACTAAGACATCAGGTTTAAGATATATTTAAATTAGAACTTACAGGACTTCCTGACAGATTCAATGTGCAGAGTTGGGAAAAAAGGATTAAAGATAACTTTGAGGGTTTTTGCCTGAGTGAGGGGGAAATGGCGATGCATTAATTAAGATGGGAAGATGGAGTAGGGTGGGGAGAGTACACAAAGGGAGGAAGCAGGATCAGGAGTTTCATTGCACACTTTAATTTTAAGATCTCTGCCTGTTAGACATTGTGATGGAGTTGGACATAAAAGTTGGGGCTCAGGAATGGGGATGCCAAGTTGGGTGTCATAAGCATTTAGATTGGGTTTAAAACTGTGAAACTGAGACGACCTAGCAAGATGTGTCAATAGGAAGCCCAGAGGCATTCCAACAGTTTGAGGGGAGTCGAAGATGGAGACGACAGTGAAATAAGAAGAAGCTTGTGAGACAGGTGGAGCACCAGAAACCAAGAATGGTCAAATTGCTGTCAAATGCTAGGAGGTTGAGAGAGATGAGAACAGAAATTGAAAGTTGGATTTGGCAGATAGAGGTCATAGGGCATCTGGATGGCAGAAGTTTCAGTGGAGTAGTGGGATGCAAAAAGCCTTATTGGAAAGGGTGAGAATGGGAGGTGAAGAAGTATAGACAAGTCTTATGTGAAATGTTGCACCAATGAGGAGCAGAGGAATGAGGCTGAACATAAAAAGAGATGCAGGTTCAAGAGACAATTTTTAAAAATATTTTTATGATGGAAAATTTAAAACATAAAAAAGTAGACCCGAGAATACAGTAGACCTCATATACCCATCAACAGCTTTAGGAATTAGCAATCTTGTTAATCTGTGCTGCTATGCATTTACCTACTCCTGTATTATTTTGAAGCAAATCCTAGATATCGTTATTTCATCTATAATATTGGAGAGTATATCTCTAAAGGATAATCTAGGACTCTTTGCAAAGAAATATAATCACAATGCTTTTATTACACCTAAAAACAACTGGTAATAATCCTTTAATATGAAATATCCAGAGTGTTCAAAATTCTAATTATCTCATAAATGTCATAATTTTGTAGATTTGTTTGAGTTAATTTTCAAAGAAGAGCCACACATTACGATGTTTTTTGGCTTGACATTGCTATGTATTTTAAATCTCTTTTAGTCTAAAGATTCTCTCTCCATCTTTTATCTCCATTGCAATTTATTTTTGAAGAAACCAGGTTGGTTGTTCTGTACAATTTCCTACAGTCTTGGTATTCCAGGTTGAACTTTTCTGGTTTGTTTAATATATTCCTCTTCTTTTGTATCTCCCCAAAATCAATAGTTGGATCTGAAAGCTTGTTTAGATTTAAGTGTAAATTTTTCAGAAAGATTATTTCGTAAGTGGTGGCATGTTTATCCATCAAGAAAGCATAATGTCTGGTTGTCTCTCTTCTTCTGATCCTAGCAGCCATTGATGCTCAATGCCTAGAAACATTAATTCATTAGAGATTGCCAAATGGTGACATTCTAATTCTATCCTTGCTTCTTTGTTTATTAGCTGGAATACTTCCCTCATCACTTACTTGGTTACTTACTTTACCATTGCTTTAGGAAATATAGAATAAAAGGTTGATTCTTTCTCTTTAACTGTTTTAAAGATAATCAGTTCTTTAGTATCCTCAAACAATGAATAATTTTTAAGATAATATTATGAACTCATAGATTTAAATATATTTAATATGTGTAGTTATTATCCTTACTGATGCTCTAATTGTCCCCATTTGTGTCCAGTGGAAGCTTCTTCAATTTGACCCCAGATTCCCTTTGACGTACCGTGGTAGTTTTTTATAGCTTATTTTGCTATCTGGTATAATATGGTATTCTGGGATCATCTTGTACAATCTCTACCTTACAATAAAATCAGCCACTTCTCCAAAGATGAAAATTTTTACTGTAAATGTGAGATATTGAAATATCTTTATACATTGATGGGGATAATCTGGATGGGAGGAGATAACTGCAGGAGCACAGTGATTGCGTAGGTAGGAGCGGATGGGGTAGAGGGAGGGGTTGGCCTTCAACTGGAACAGAGACAGTTAATTCACTGTACTGGTACACTGGGCAAAGCAGTATGCTGTAGAATAGAGGATCCAGAAGGGAGACCAGGAAATAAAACTTCACCTGTATGATTCTGGGTAAGTGGCCACATTTCCCACTTATAAATACTACACTTAGATGTAAAATTCAGCTAGTCATTTCTCCAATTGGTAGATATGTTGTACACTTTTGTTTTCCGGTAAGTAACTTCCACAATCAAGGAATCACAAAATATAAGACTAGCAATACACTAAACTTTTGAGATTTCCCATGGATTGTTAAGAATTATTTCAAACTCAAAAGAAAAATACTTAACTCTCAAGATTTGCAAATTGTTTATTTCCAATTATTTTTTCTTTTAATTTCCAAGCTGAGTATTCATTTACTCCCAATATATTTGAAATATTGAAAAATATTGATCTTGTGGTTTATTTGCTTTTGCTGGTTTGAATGATGACAATAGGAGGGTCTCACATTAAGTCACAATTTCCCAACTAATGAGAATTCCTGACGTGCAAACGGCTATCCCATCTTGTCTGACTTGGCTAGAGAGTTATCCCCCCTCTTTTCCTTCATAATCAGTGCTGCTGGCAGATCTATTCCATTCCTCTCTTTGCAGGGGCCATAGCATTGTCTCTTCTCCCCATTTCCTTGTCATATTTGTTTCACTACATTATTAATGCTGTCAAGAAATGTCCAGATATTGGGGGGGAAAAAAAGCGAACTCACTTCTGTCATCTTTAGGTCTGTTAGAGATGTGCTGCATGAGATTGGCAGTCGCTCCTCTTCCTCCCAGAGTCTATGCTCCCTACGTTCTCGGTTCAGCTGGATGGGAGAGCAATTTGGAAGAGAGAGGATGGTTTAAACCATCTTGAAGCCTAAAACACATCTTTGAATGCCATCCAAGCAAGACACTACAAAAAGAGAATCTTAGGGCAGGACCCTGAGGATGGAAGTGGATAGGAAAGAAAAAGAGAAAGGTAGGGAGTAGAAGATACTGATGGCAAATCCTACAGTTTTGAAATATTTCTTAGAACCACCCAGTAAAAATTGAAGAAGGAAACTGTTCTCCATTCTCTTCTTTCTTCCTATGACATCCAAGGCTCTCTGGTACCAGAATCGTGAAATTGATCTACTTATTAATGGTGCTAATGTGCTACAGGTCACCAGCATTAGTTTAAAAGTATCACTTTGAGGGAGCCAGCCCAGTGGTCCAGTGGTTAAGTTCACATGTTCTGCTTCAGTGGCCCGGGGTTCGCTGGCCCGGAACCTGGGTGTGGACCTATGCACCGCTTATCAGGCCATGCTGTGGCAAGCATCCCACATATAAAGTAGAGGGAGACAGGCACAGATGTTAGCTCAGGGCCAGTCTTCCTCAGTGAAAAAGGGGAGGATTGGTGGTAGATGTTGGCTCAGGCTAATCTTCCTCAAAAAAAAAAAAATATATATATATATATATATATTGCTTTGGGGAACTTGACTAAAATCACTTGGATGGAAAAATTTTATTCCAATTTTTCAGTAATCAATTTTCAAACTATCTTTGGAACCAAGTGTAATCATAAATTGCAAATACATACATGAGCTGTTTATGCAAAGTTGAATTTTCAAAGTACAAATTAGAATCTAATCCCCCAGTTTGCAGAAGTATTCACCCTAGGATTTCTTTATAACAGGAACTTTTTTAGTGTTTGTTTCTAGATCATTAATTACTTCATAGAGATTCTATGAATGGGTTAAGCAACCTAATGTTCAAAAGTTAGAAATTGTTAGACAAAGATGGATGAGAAATGAATGTTAAATAAATTATAGGGAGACAGGAAAATAGAATTGATTTATTGATCTACACATCTTACGAATAAATCTATTTGTAAAAGTGAGGTAGAGCCTTAATTGCTGCTCGCCAGGCCCATGGTATAATTTTGTTGGAGCTGTTACAGAGAGTAATCAAGTATTTTCTTCTTCCAAGTTGAAACACCTACCAATATTTTCTTATTCCATTCTATAGATTTATTTGCCTACTATTTTACACACTTAATTGAATTGTTTATATATCTGCATGTTGCTTGTGAAAGTGCAGTGTCGCTGTCACATATATCCCAGAGAGTTATTAGAATTTAATGAGCATCAGTTAGTGATAAATTCTAGAGTGATAATGTAGAACGAGATGGTAAAGTAAGGCAATTATCTAGGTAATTTGGGAAAATGCAGGGTTGTTTCATTTGATACTTCTAGATAGTTTTTAAACGTTCTTCTAGAATTTGATCTAATATTTATACCACTGAGTGATTTCAATGGGGCAGAATTTCAGCAACCCTGTCCACAGAGAGCTTTTGATCTAAGCTGACAACTGAATCACATGAATTGAAGGAAACCTCTCTCATTTTACATGACTCTTTGGCTAAAGGTTGCAAGCCATAAATACTTAGTATTATTAAATTCAACTCAACAATAGTGACCTCTTATCAACTGTGCTAAAGGCTGAGATTACTAAGTCTTTATAACTTATGATACGATATGCTCTAAAAGCAATGTCTAAATAAAATTTCATGGGTATGAATCAAGTGGAGTGACTTGCTCTAACTGAGAAGTCTTTGTGAAAGATGGAGCTTTTAAGGCTGGCCTTAAAGGATGAAGACATTTTCAACAGATGATGGAGAATAATTTTCTGAAGGAAGACTATGGAGGCAGGGAAACACGAGACATCTTTAGAGAATTCTGAAATATCCTCTGGGATTAAAATTTAGGCTATTGCAATTTGCTGCGTTATTTGGGAATATGGTTCAAGACCACAATTACAGGGTTTTCAAACTAAGACAAGAAGACTGAACTTTCCTAATTGGCAATAGTACTGGGGAAAGTTTTTGAGCATAGATTGTTCTGTTTAATGAAGGTAACTCCTGTACCATTTTGTAAGATTGGAAGGGGAAGAAACTGGAGGGTTGGAGATAACATAATGTGATGAGATCAGAAGCCAGATTGGAATGGGTTGAGGAGTAAACAAGAAGTGTTACCTTTGAGAAAAAGAGTAGAGAATTATTATTATTATCATTTTTTGCTGAGGCAGATTAGCCCTGAGCTAACATCTATGCCATTCTTCCTCTACTTTATATGCAGGTCAGTGCCACAGAGTGGCTGATGAGTGGTGTAGGTCCATGCCAGGAATCCAAACCAGCAAACCCAGGCCACTGAAACAGAGCACGACGAACTTAACCATTGTACCACGGGCCTGGCCCCGAGAATTATTTTTGAGAAGTGGTGATTAAGTATAAATGAGAAGGGGTTATAACTCTTTGAGGAGAATAAGATTGGAAAGAAAGTTTTATTAGGATAAGGCAAGCTGATTCTAAGGAGACAATAAAGAAGCGAGGTGGTCGTCTGTTAGTTTGGTGACCCCTCATTGAGCTATGTCTCCCAGTATTCATGTCCTTGTGTAGTCCCCTTCCCTTGAATCTGGGATGGCCCTGTGATCAACAGAATGTGATGTTCTTGGACAGGCTTCCAAGTCAAGGCATTCAGAAGACCTGGCAGCTTCTGTTTTTGTCCTCTAGATAAGCCAGCTGCTGTATAAGAGATCTGAACCTGACACCATCCATCCCCACATGGAAATGTCATATGGAGAGAAAGAGAGAGAGATTCCAGCCAGCTCTCAGCTGTTCTCAACATCCTAGCTGAGGCACCAGACGTGAGTGAAGAAGCCATTTTGGGCTATCTGAAGATGCCCTTGGATCACTGAGGAGCCCTGCTTTGGCCAAATTGCAGGCTTGTGAGCAAATAAATGATTGTTGTTGCTTTAAGCTCCTAAAGTTTTTGAGTGCTTGTTATGCAGCAATAGGTGACTGGAACAGGTGACTTTTTAAAAAAAATAATGTTAGACAGAGAGGTTTAATGGATGGAATAAGGCCCTAAGAAGATGAGGGGAGATAAGCTCAGTGGAAGAATTGGTCTTGAAAGTGAGTAGGGACACTTCTCTTTTTGAGGCAGAAAGAATGGAGGAAAGGATGGGTAAAAATTAAATTTAAAGTTAGATATGAATGAGAAGGAAATTGGACTGATTCAAGTTAGACAGAGAGGTGCTGTGTTGAGACTGAGGGCTGCACAAAGGACCTGAGAGCTAAAGAGGAGGATAAAAAAGTTTGATTGTGAATGGAATACCGATTCACCCTGGGAGGAATAAGTAAATGGCAGAGTGGCAGTAAGAGCTCCGCTGAATGTAGTGGTCAGGAATTTGTAACGAGGCCAGCAGCTCTGTGATTATTTGCACCCATCCTTGCTGAGATTGGCTTCCTTCAGCGATCAAAACTTACTGTTTAGATCAGTATTCTCATCTTTAAACTTACTGTTTAAACAGTCATTCCTATTTGGTTTAGGAGATTTGAACTCCAATATACAAACAATAGAAAAAAATGTAACCCAACCGGAATTTTCGAGTGTTTGAATTCTTTCAGAGACCCTTCCCACTTTTATAAAAGAATCCATGAAACTGCTGCTTGCCCATTTACGATACCGGAAATGATTTCTATTAGCAATTGCTGAATCGTATACCTGAGATTCCAGACAATGCTATTTATAGTAAAGAAAGTAAGTGTACATCTATTTTAGCTTCCTGTCCTATTTTCATACTTCCATCCAGTTGGATTTTTGTCCCATATGTTGTCCTCAGCACTCTGTCTTAAACTGCTGTCTAGTCACAGCTCAAAAAAGCTTCTGTTCTAAATAGGACTTTATTTCAGTAGGGGGCTATAGTTTCTTTTAGTGTATTACTTAACTGACAGACACTGTGAAGCTTAATTAGTCAATTTTTAAAAGCTCTCTGTGATGGAAAAAGAAAAAATTTGCTTTTTCATACCCTTGAATAGAACAGAGTGACACTTCTTTATGGCTCTTTATCTGAAAGGTAAACTACTGGTGGGGTTTGGAATGTGACTAGTGTGGAAAGCCAAAACTAAGCAACCTAATGACTTTGAGACACTAAAGGGAGTTAAGACACACCCGTGTCACTACTAAATAAAGTCCAGTTGCTTCCGCTTGGTCCCGTACCTTGTCTTGACCTCCAGGAGTCCCTGCTCCCTGACCTCTCATTTCTCTGAGCCTCAAATTATTGGTTGGCTTGAGGATTGACTTTGAACACCTGATTCTACTTATTTTTGTGCCAGGACTTCTTCTCTCTGTTCTGGCTGCTCAGTCTGACTCCGTGACACACTGCAATCAATGGGCTTGGAGTTTCACAATGTGACATACTTCCCACCAACTAGTATGTGGCCCCACAATAAGGAAAGAATTTGCCAACATGCAGTATCCATTGATCTGTGCCATTGCAATGCCTAGTGTTATGGCTGAACAGAGAGGGTACCCAAAGGCATTCAGGTAATTGTAGCAGCTACTAATTAGGTTTGTTCACCAGAAAGTTCCCAAAGGCCTTCAAAACATGATAAGACAGTATGGGTTGTCATGTCAGGGTTGATAAATAATGTTCCACTTGCTTTCAGTGAGAAGATCTGAGTTAGAATTCATTACTAGTTTTTCAATCTTTAGCTGGGAACTGATTTGGAACTGCCTTATATTCATACCTATGTGCTGGAATTTAGCACACATTAGGACAAGCACAGACTCACTACTAAGTTAAATGTATATCAGGCTGAAGGAAATGGAGGTTATATATCATGGGATGCACCATGGACAAGGAAACAACCGAAACAAAGCCACATTTTTGCTATCTCAGTCAAACTACACGCTAAATAGATTGGGAAGGAGAAAATAGAATCAAACAATGTATGGTTTGGAGACTGGATTGGCATCAACATAGCTGGGGAAATTCAAGTCAGGTTTGAGATGCGCTGAGAACTAAATTTCCTAAAGGCCCAGGAGACTGGCATGTCATGTTGAGCAGTTAAATTCTAGAGCTATTTCATTTGTGCCAGCTACTTACCACCACCAACATCAAACTTACATAACTACCCTGCAATTTTACTGCCGAAAATGAACTTTCCTTGGCTTGAAAATGTGCAGAGGGTAAATGGCAAGAAGAGATCCGAACTGATGTGCAAAAAGCTAAAGGGAAACATTCATAGGAAGAGGCTTGAGCATAAAGAACTCCTCAAAGACGTTTGCCAGAACGATTTCCATATAAAGGAGCACCATTACCTGGTTTAAAACAACAGGCTAAGCAAACTCACTCTGTGTGAGGTCTTCCAAAACAATAATTAGGAACAAAGATGTCCCAAAGTTCATAAAGTGAAGAGTGAGGATCATAGATAGCAACATGGGGACAGATAATTCCTGTTATCTGGTAGAAAAAGACCACTTTTAATGCCATGCTTGTAGTGGATGCTGTTACCTGCCACTAGATGCTCCTTCAGGGCCAAGGTTTCTTTCCCTCAGCTGCATGGGACACTGGCTGCTCTCAGATCATAGCTCATTTCCTAATCCTCTGCTGAAGAAAGCTGCCTTTCCCAAGGTCACGGCCCCTCCTGGGCAGCCCACATCCAGTGACTGTCAGTTAGGGGGTACAAAAACCTGGCCCCCTTGTCTTGGTTCTGGACCACTCTAAAGGGCCATCCCAGGTTCGTAGTTCCCTATAGGACTGTGGGGGGCCTCCATTATATCTGCCTCACATTCCTTCTCAGTCTCCCTTGTTGTCCCACCTTCCTCACTCTCTAACAGCTGTTGTTTCTGAGAGCTCTCCTCAATAAACATCTTGCAGGCAAATCTCTGTCTCAGAGTCTGTTTCCCCAGGAATCCAACCTAATACGATGCTAATCTGTTACGAACACTGTGTGATGGGACAAAAATGATCAACGTGCTTGTGCCCAGCCTTCGTTTCCCCTATTCCTCTACAGGGGAGTCAGACTGGACCTGTTTCATTTCTTGCCCCTTCAGTCTCCTCCAAACAGCATAAAGGGGGAAAAGTGGTGGGGAGAAGGATTAGAGGGCTGATGGGAAGAGAGGTAGGAGAAGCTGTGGCAAATAATGAAAGTATTGGGGATGCAAGAGGGATTTCAAGAAATATCATTGTGCTCAACATGGCCCCTTCACGGTATTTAAGCAATACAAGAAAAGAACTTGAATGGTTGGGAAATTAATTTTTGTGGCTTGACTGCCATTCCACTCTGAGGTTGGATTACGTGGGTCACAATTTTTAAGCTTTACATTTGAATACAGGCATCCTTATCTTTGGATGTCAATGATTATGCCAGTAAAATCCTATATTTTAGGCGTATTTTATGATGAGACATAGTCTGACTATAGTCCAATCCATATTCTTTAAATCCTATGAATTTAAATCAACAAAAATAGATTTATAGGGTCCTGGGCTTAAAGCAAAAGAATTTTTGATAATATAAAAATAATTAAACTATTGTTTCAGCCTTTGTCATGAGAGACATCTAAACAACTTTAAAACATTCTTCAAAAACATCTATGAAGTGTCATATATATCTACAACCTATCGTATGGGAGATAAAGACAGAAGACTCTAATGGTATAATGGTCTCTGGGAATTTGGGGCAGGAGGGTTGAGACACCCCACCAATAAGCATTTTAGATATTCTGTAAGTTGCAAGTTTTATTTTAATGCCCAGTATCAATAGCACATCAATAGAATTTATGAGCAATCTTGTTGGGCTGGGGCACCTGCAGAGATGACAAGCAGAGGTCCCTCTCCTGTTACACTCTCTCAGCCCAGACACTACGTCCTAACTAGACTCTCTTGAAGTGGTTTTGGGTTGGTCGTGAATCACAGCGCCTTGAGTTACAGGATGGATCTTCTATTTTCTTACTTTTTTCAATTAAGAATTGTCAGTAATTTTTCTCAAGGGTAAAAATTTCTCAAGAATAGGCCTTAAAAATATAAACAAGAGGAGCCGGCTCAGTGGTGCAGCGGTTAAGTGCACATGTTCCGCTTTGGTGGCCGGCGGTTCACCGCTTTGGATCCCAGGTGCGGACATGGCACCATTTGGCAAGCCATGCTGTGGTAGGCGTCCCACGTATAAGGTAGAGGAAGATGGGCATGGATGTTAGCTCAGGGCCAGTCTTCCTCAGCAACAAAAAGAGGAGGATTGGCAGCAGATGTTAGCTCAGGGCTAATCTTCCTCAAAAAAAAAAAAAATATATATATATATATAAATAAGTATCTTTAATGATAAACTTAGGACAAGTTTTCCAAATATATTTCCATTAGTATAGTTCAAAAAACTGGTGGTGATCATGAGCTGTTAGCAGTCTAGGAGTCAGATGTACTTATGCTCCAAATCTACCAAGATGCTCCAATCTGTCATCCTTGGACTTGTTCTCTCCAGACCTGATAGATAAGTTTTCCTCTTGAGGTTTTCTGTTTCTTAAGTTCAGTCAGTTGCGAATACTCTAAATCCAGGGACACAAGGCCATTTGGGGAAACTCAGGATGAGAAAATGAAACCTTCTTTAGAGAAAAGGAGAGAGTGTAGAGTGTGTGTTCAATTCCACATTGAAAGTTGTAGGTTGTTCTGAACCCAGTTGATCACATTTGTATCCTGTGCCCATGCCTCTGGCCACCTTTGAAGCTGATCTTCAGAAATAAATAACCTATGAGTTTTGATTTTATTTTTGTAATTTATTTTGGAATCCAAAATTTTAAAAAATCAGTCCAGAATCATTGACACATCATTTTTATAATGTTATTTGGTACACGATATGAGTTTGTGTTCCAGAACAGAAATATGTAGAGATTTGATCCTTTGAACCTTACTTTTCTTTACGAATTCTTTATATTGAAGTGTAACATATATAATGACAAGTAAAGATTTTGTAAGTGTATAGCTCAATGAACTTTCGCATGAAAATTGAAACACATCCAGTTCAAGAAACAGAACAAGACCAGCACCCAGAAGCTCCTCTTATGCTCCCTTCCAGTCACTGCCTTGAACCAAGGGTACTTGCTATCTTGACTTTTACTCCTTGGGTTGGTTTTGCCTGTTTTTGTATGTTGCAGGCAATTAGATGCGTGAAATATGTACTTTTTGTATCTGGCTTGTTTCAATCAATATTATGTTTACAAGACTCATCCTTATTGTTCCATGTAATTGTACATCATTCATTCTGATTGCCTAGTATTCCATCATATTATTAGACCACAACTTACATACCTTGTTCTAGAAAAATTGCCACTATGACCAGCTGCAAAAATTTAACTTCCATTGCTTTGTCTGAATCTCTGGGCCCAAACAATGCTCTATGGAGGGAGAGGCTGTCCTTTCTCAGTCTTTCTAATCCCTTCAGTGTCAAAAAGCCACTCTGGCCCTCTTTGATAGTCCAGAGCTGCACAGTTAATATAGTAGCTTCTGGCCATATATGACTACTGAGCATTTGAAATGTGGCTAGTACAAATTGAGATGTGCTACATGTGTCAAATACATATTGGATTTCAAAGACTTGGCATGAAAAATATCATGTAAAATAAGCCAATAATTTTATATTGATTACTTATTGGAACAATCATGATTTGGACTGAATGAAATATATTATTAGAATGAATTTCACCTGTTTGATTTTTTTACTTTTAAAAATGTGGCTACTAGAGAGTTTTAAATTATCTAAGTAGCTTTCAATTTATTTTTATTGGCTAGTGGTGATCTAGAACATTATCTTATACAGGTGGCTCAGTTATTCTTCTGTTAAAAGTCAGAATGTTAGACCAGGTGATCTCCCAAGTTTTTTGTCCAGAAAATTCTCCGAAGGTCCAGGTGTCCGTGGGAGCTGGTACCTGGACGCTCAATCCCGGGCAGTGCCCAGTTGCCACTTCAGCAATTTGAGGTTGGTCCAAGTGGGAACCAGTGCCTGCCTGCCCCGTGAAGAGAGTGTTGCACGTATGCCTCGGGTGGCCAACAAGCATGAGTATTGCATGAAGCGCTGACACCGCTTTCATTAAAAATGTGACAAGAGATGTTGGTTATGAAAGTATATGAGGCTAAAAATCATGAGAGATTTCACATTTCCAGCCGCCATAGGGAAACCACTTTTCACTTCACTTAGCACTGTTTATAGCTGCTGTTGGTTTATACGGAAAATGTGGCAGCTAAAGTTCAAAGGATTTATAGACGGCAATATCATTTATAGAGAGCCATTTTGGAGGCCAGCTGAATATTGAAAGTGTCAATTAATTTTAAAGCTTTTAACCACGTGTTAAGGTCTTATCATCCACAGACTACATTCTAGATCAATCCTAAGCATTTGAATTAACGTGGTCCTAGAAGTCCCAGAGCCGTAAAAAAAATTATGATGATCCCAGTGAAATAGGAATATAATATGTAAGAACTTTTTTAGTGGAGCTATGATTCCTAACAACTTTACTGAATCCCATATTCCACTCATATGTGAGATTTTATTCTGGCTGGAAGAATTCAGGACTGTTGAACATTTCATTGGATAGCTAGCTTTTTAAATTTCTCTGCACATCTAAGTTGTCATATTTTTTTACCCATGTCTTCCTATTCTTCTTCAATATCATTATTACTCATTGTTGGCAAATACACCCACATACCTCTTATCTTTAAAGTCATAAGAGTTTTAAATTATTAAAAACCTATAGAAATATGGCGTCTTGATTGTGTATTATATTATGTTTCTAAATCCCCCATTGCCATAATCCTTTAATTAAAACTGAAGCAATTTAAATCATTGCAATGATGTTTTTGGGATTATATTTTAATTGCATTTAAATGAAGAATATTTGATGCTGTATATTTGTCAGACAAATAGAAATAAGCACCCTAATTACCCAAAAGAAAGTTAACCATGATTTAAAGCTAGGAAAGCCTTGATTAAAAGAATTAGGAAATTAGACACACCTGTAAATGTGTCCAAGGGGCAAATTCAGGGACTTCATTCTAAACACCTTTATGGGAAAAAGAAAAACCATGCTGATTTCAGAAAGGATTAAAAATTGAACAGGCCCAGAGTTTTCATCAGGAAATGATCTGGTTTTAGAATCTCCATTATTTTTTAAGCTACTTTGGGGACTATTTTAGAAACAGCTCAGCTTCTGTAGAATGATCCTCTGAGTAAAGCACTGACTAGAATCTGTTTTTCTATCATTGGATCCTCACGTAAAATCAGCCCATTAAAGTCCTTCTCACATAATGCTGAAGAGGAATATAAAGCATTTCTTCAAAGCAAGAATGGGAGGCACGGAATAAATGTCCTGGGTGCCCCTTGGTACTTGTCACCCACAGAGCAGCCTGCTGTGCTAGTTAAGTTCACGCAAGGCCACTGAAGACAGAAAGCAAAGGATGCAGCCATTTGGCATTCTTCTGCAGGCATGAAAATGACTGTCCACATAGAATCCAGAAATGTTAGAGCTGGAAAGCGACCTTGAGGTCATCGAATCCAGCTCCCTCTTTTTATTAGGAAGCTGAGATCTAAAGGGGAGGTAGCACGCTCATTGCTGGCAGAGCATGGTCTGCTTAGAAAATACATTCAGACAAAGGTAGGAAAATGTGCATACACACACAGTCACACGCGCGTGCATACACACACACACTGTCACATGAGCATGCTCACACACTCCTGGCCCTCTGTCCTCAGTAAATTCTCCCTGGGTGATATGCTTGTGAGGAGAGGAGGGAGCTCTTTTTTCTTTGTATTTTTTCTTTGGTTTTTTCCCAGTTTTATTGAAGCATAATTGACAAACAAAAATTGTGTATATTTCTGGTATACAATGTGATGTTTTCTATACATATACATTGTCCAATGATTATTACAATCAAGCTAATTAACATATCCATCACCTCATGTAGTTACTTTTTTTGGTTATGAGAATACTTAAGGCGTACTATCTTAGCAAATTTCAAGTACACAATGCATTATTATTAACTATAGTCACTGCACCATACATTAGGTCTCCAGAACTTGTTCATCTTATAAACAAAATTTTGTACCTTTGACCAACATCTCCTCATTTCCCCCACCTCCCGGTAACCACTCTTGTACTCTTTGTTTCTATGAGTTGAACTTGTTTCTATGAGTTTGACTTTTTGAGACTCCACATATAAGTGACATCATACAAATACCGTCTTTCTGTGTCTGGCTTATTTCACTTAGCATACTATCCCCCAGCTTCACCCAAGTTGTCACAAATGGCATAATTCTCATGTTTCTAAGGGTAAATAATACTCAATTGTATATATATTATACACACACCCCCCCACATTGTTGGCAAGGATGTGGAGAAAAGAGAACCCTTATACTTTGTTGGTGGGAATGTAAACTGGTGTAGCCATTATGGAAAACAGTATAGAGATTCCTCAAAAACTTAAAAACAGAACCACCATATGATCCAGAAATCCCACTTCTGCATATATATCTGAAGGAAATGAGATCACTTGAAGAGATATGTGCACTCCCATGTTCATTGCAGCATCATTTACCATGGCCAAGGTGTGGGACAACCTAAGTGTCCACTGACGGAGGAGGAAGCTCTTCACATGGGTCTGGGCCTATCTTTGAAGAGTCACCCCTGAGAAATGCTTCAGGTCCACTGTGGCAGACTTGAGGGGCGGGAAACAGCTTATTTATCTTAAGCCCACGGTTGTGGACAAAGTGCTGTAAGCAAAGAAAGGATGTGTAACCTATTTAATCAACATTGTCTGTGGCACAGAGGACCCAGGTTTGCTTCATTTACAGCTTGTGCGTGGTCTCCTACCATATGGGCCGTGTGTTTGCATTTGTGTTGTCCTTCTCTTTACATACACACTACACACAGAAAAGGAAAGACTCACATAGAGGGTGAAGTCATTTACTCCAAGCAACCAGAGGAGAATACTCCAATTTTTACCAGCACTTTGATACTATTGTCTGATTCTGAAGTGAAATATTCGGTCAAAAATATCCTGCCCTATTCTGAAATCTTCAAAGCCTTTGAGGCTTGACCGAAAAGGCCAAACTTCTGCCACTATGGGGTCCTCTGCTGTACTTGGCTACCATGCAGTCCACTTCTCCTGTCTCCTAAATCTCCACAGCCTCGTTCCCTCCAGCACAGCGTTTCTCAGCCTTGGCACTATTGGCATGTGGGGTGGACCAGTCTTTGTTGGGGAGGGGGTTGGGCTGTCCTACGCATTGTAGGGCATCGAGCAGGATGCCTGGCCTCTACCCACTAGTTGCCAGCAGCACCCACTCTCTCAGTCATGCTAATCAAAACTGTCTCCAGACATCACCCCCAGTGGAGAACCACTGCTCTAGCGTGATCATTCTGTGGGGAGGGGCTGACTGTATAATCCATAATGTCTGCATACCTTTGCCCAGTGTCCAGGCGCAGCACCGCACACACCTGACAGGGGTCTGCAGCAACCCCAGACCTTCTAGATATGCCCACTAAGAAACTCGGCAAGTTTCTTTCCTGCTCTCTGTGGCTGCTGTGTTTTTCTGTAGCATGCTAAGGATTTCTGATTGGAGTTGCCCTCACTAAGGACAAGAAGAATCTCCTTCTTCTTCGAAGAGCTGGAGAGCATCGAAGGAACTGGAGCATTGGTGCCCTCCTCAGAGGACCTCCCTTCTCTTCTGCCACCGGCAGAGCACTTTTCAAGCAGGCTGAGCCCTGGCTCCCAATCAGAGGAGAGGAAGACTTCTTTTTGCCTAAGAGTCTAGTCCTTGATTCTCAG
This sequence comes from Equus quagga, assembly GCF_021613505.1. Lineage (NCBI taxonomy): Eukaryota > Metazoa > Chordata > Mammalia > Perissodactyla > Equidae > Equus > Equus quagga. The sequence continues at coordinate 118,238,141 of NC_060270.1, read as the reverse complement.
GGGGCGGCCCCACCTCCCTGATGGTGACACAGTTCAGTCCCATAAGGCACCGGGGACACATTTATAAAAACACAAGGTGTCCCCATATCCCCAATACCATGGATTAGAAATGTGTCACATACCAACATGTAAGGGCTGTGGATACTGCTTTGTTAAGGCAGCGTTGATTTCAATCATCCTGGGCAAATTACCGTTTCCTTCCTAACTAACTCCTTTGGTGAGAACAACCAGTTCAGAAACTGATGTGGCTAGAGAGGAGGGTGCGTGGGAACAGGAAAAGAGTGGGAGAGGCATTTTGCACTTTATTAAAATAAGGATGTCAGCACCTCTTTTTTTATAGACAAAAACAAAAAGCAATGTCTATACGCATACTTAAACTCTTCTTTCTCCTCAACCATTTCCCAGCAGTAAAGATGTATCATTTTATAGATTTTTTTCATCTCGGTGTTTATGTTCAAATTCATAGTGCTGTTGGTAGGTTAGCGGGTACACAGATGAGAAAAATATCAGCAGGCAGAATAGTTCTTTTTCTCTCTCTTTAATATCCTCCTTTACATGCTGGAACAGAGCTTAGTGCTTACAGAGAGATTCTAGACGCTATTCCAGGTGAAGAAATGGTAAGACAGAGGAACACCCACTGATACGAACAGGGAAAAGAAGCTTCTTTCTAAGACTGCTAAGCCTGTTTGCATAATTCAGTACTTCTCCTGGAACCAGGGCTCCTAGCAGGCTCACAGATATGCTGCCAAGGGGTCACAGAGCCTGTGCCCATGTTTGACAGTGGCATCTCCAAAGGCAGATGGTCTGAACAGGATGAACCCTCTCCTGATGCTGAATTGTGTCGCTAGCTCCCTTCCCCAGCTCCAGTCTCTGTCTGCTCTGATGTCAGGAGGAGATTAGATTCTGATTACTGAATTGTAAACTGTGGTGTGTTTATAGTAAATGAAGACGGTAGAGCTGTAACTCTGAAGTTTTAGGAACATTAGTGAATCTAAACATGAGATGTTTTTTGAAGAAGAAAGTTTTTTTTCTTTCATAGCAGATATTCGATGGGCTTCCTGGGGTTTATAAACCCCTGGAAATTGAAAACATATGCATTTTCCTGAGGCAGATTCCCTATGTTTCATCAGATTCCCCATCTTTCATCAGATTCCCCATCCTTCATCAGGTTCCCCAGAGGATCCATAATCGATGCAAAGTGAAGAATCACTGCCTCAGAGGCAGTCATGAAGGTGCTATTTTTCGTTTTGTCAATAATTTTTTTTTTTTTTTTGCTGAGAAAGATTAGCCCTGAGCTAACATCTGTGCCAATCTTCCCTCACTTTATATGTGGGTTGCCACCACAGCATGGCTGATGTGTGGTGTAGGTCTGCCCCTGGGATCCGAACTTGGGAACTCAGGCAACCAAAGTGGAGAGCACCAAACTTAACCACTATGCCATGAGACTGGCCCTTGTTTTGTTGAGAATTTTGACTTGTTTTTTAGTATGTATGTGTGCGTGTGTTTGGTTTTCAATTTTCTGAGCCCAGATAGTTTCATTGGTGTTTCTCTATAAGATGTTTTCCTAGATGGTGAGCCAAGTTGGGGTTGAAAGATCTCTGGAGACTCCATTCTTAACCGTAATTGGTGTAGGTCTTGTAGAAATTCAATGGTGACTTTCTGTGCGAGATGATGTCAGGCTGAGAAGAGATCTTGGGGGAAGAAAGGAATGGGGAAAACGAAATACTCAGGATGCACAATCACTTTGGTACCTTTCCTTAATTATGCCTATTGTTGTCTATTAAGATTACTGCCTCCATTCATCTTCCTGGAAGAAGTGTGTACATCAAATTCAACACTGAGAGCAAGGAGTGAGGACTGACGGTTACAAGGCTGAATCCAGACCTGGAAAACAGGGCTTTGCTCTCCCACACTGCTGTCCTTGATCACAGCATCAATACTTCCTTCTCTAAATGCCATGTCTTCCCATGCAGTCCTGAAACTCGGTTGGGAAGCTGGGTCATCTTCTCTTCTTTAAAATGAGAGTGATTTCTCATCACCCTGTTTTCTGATCTCAAGTCACAATGGCCTCATTACTGTTTTTAGACACCCCAGGCACTTCCCTGCCACAGGGCCTTTTGCCTTTGCTGCTCCCTTTGTGTAGAATGCTTTTCCCCCAGACAGCATCAGGGCTCACTCTATCACAGTCTTCAGATCAGTTTGTCACTTCTTCAGAAGTCACTTTCTCGGGGAGCCCTTCCCTAGTCACCTTGGTACATTGACCTCCCTCTATATTTCACATCCTTCTTCTGATTTATTTTTCTCTTTAGCACATACCGCTATCTTCCCTGTTCTATAGTTTACTTATTCATGTGTACCTACGGGAGATTGGGCTCCTGCAGAATGTAAGCTCCATGAGGGCAGGAATATTCCTCTGTTCCATTCGGTTCTAAAGGTATAGCATTTAGAACAGTGCCTGGCTCATTGTAGATACTCCATAAATATTCTTTAAATGAATAATCCCCAGAGATTTGGGGATAAAACTTGCTTATGAAAAGGAGTACTGTGTGACCTTTCAACACACTGATTTTGTGATCAGGCAGCCAAATTAATCAGAAAGGGTGGTTTAAGTGACCCAGTAGTCCCTATGTTTACATGTGTCAAAGCACTTGTCACCCCCATACTATAATCTATAAGGTGGATGTTCTCCTCAGCAGGTTAAGCTCTGCAGGGGAATAAGGACTATGTCTTTAACTCTGAGATGATGTCTGGAGCATAGAGCAGATGCTCTATAAATATGGAGAAAAATGAGTGAACAAAAGAAAATACAAAGACACTAAGACCACCCACGAGGCAAATGTGAATATCCAATCACAGGATCAAGCATTTCTTTGTGAAATTGTAAAGCACAGTCCCACTTGCTTTGATTTAAGAACTCTCTTGGAGAGTGGCTAGGCAGGGTAAGAAAGAAACTATGATCTCTGAAGAACTCTCTGGAAGTAAAATTAGCCACAACATATAAGCCACCTTGGATCAGGCTCAGACTCCAGGGAGCAGAAAGGGGCAGGGGCCTTCACAGGAGCCAGAGCAAGAGGTGGAAATGAAAGTGCTGGTGATTTGGTGGGTGTAGACCATCTCGGAGCAGAGTTCCTCGCTCTGGTAGGCAACAAGTTAGGCAAGAATCTTAAGAAAAACAGTGGCGGTGGGGGGGGACTCCCGTTTGGTTTTATGACAGTGGCTTCAACCTTTGACTTAGGGGTTTGGCTATTCCGTCTTTCTCATCCACATAGTGGTCTTTCAACCCCAGTGGAAACCACTGAGACCAGAGGGAGCAAAGCTGGTACATGTTCTCAAACCAATGTATTCTGTGACCTCAACCATCATCTAATTCAGCCTTACAGTCTTTTCAAACTGATTTTATTTAACCAAAATTTCTTGGTGATTTTGTTATAAATGTGCACCCATGATTAGCACATCCACTTTCCCCTACTCTCCTCAGCATTATTATTTATATCTTTGTAAATGACATTTCCTTTCGAAAGTATGAAGCTGTCTTTCACTTTCCTTCTATAAAATTGTCACTCGTGTTTAAAAAACTAACACCTTTTACTCTGCTCTCTTGGTAAAGAAAATATCCACCAGATGCAGAACCCTCCTAATCAAGATTTAGAAATCAGAAGGTGGGTATGTCAATCAAGAAGTTTCTGACCCAATACAGAAGGGTTTTTTTTCCTTCATAGTCTTCTTCCAAGCTTTCTCTTTTCATTAAATCACAATGCCAGGCAAAGTCAGGGGCATGCTGTGCCTGTCATTGTGGTTTATAGATCAAATGAAAGCCAGTATTAATCATCTTGCTTGATTTTGGAACCTATTAATTTTCCAAGAACAGTACCCCAATGACACAAGTCCTTTATTCTGTGATCTTATGCAGAGTCATTTGCCTTTCCTCCTCTGAGAGTAAACCTTAGAAATGTTAGTTACATAACAGCATTTTAAAGTAAATCTTTATCTTTTCACTGGCCAAGTAGATGAAAGTTCAGTTTAACAAAACTATACTGTGCTTCTTTTTTCATCAAGAATCTTTAAAATATAGTTGGTACTCTAGGACTAAGCCTACCAAGTAGAGATAAAATTGAGTCTCTTTTGTCCTTATTACAAAAGACTTTATGGCGAATGGACTAAGATCTATTCTCAGATCTGGGGTCTTCAACTTTTTGGCAATGAGAGTTCTTTTAAAGTTCTCCAAAGTCTTGAAGTTATGCACAGTAAATGAGGCTGACAGTGAAATCCTCAAGATATTAAAGTCCTTAGGAGAAACTCTGTATATGGTAGACACTCAATAAATATTGCTCAGTGAATCAGTGGAGTTAAGGGCAGGGCATACTCTCCATTCTCACCTTTATCCCCAGAGAGAAGAGGATGGTGAAAGAGCTGCGAATGCTACCAGGTAAGGCCTCAACATGTCCTGATCGGAACAATTGTATAACTAGATCAATACTAGCTCCTTCTGTTAAAGCTTATTTCTGGGTAGCATGTTCTCTGGTAACAAAATTTGTACCCTTTGACTTGACTCCAAATAATGTTATTAAATCAAATATTATATGGTGTGGCTTCAGAAAATATGAGTCAAATGTTTGTTCATTACATAGTTAATACAGCTCTTAAGTTAGACAGAGATTTAGATTAGAACCGCACAAACAGATCAGAGGCCTTCTACTTAAATATTTAACCTAAGGGCAATTCTTTATGCATTTGATACTGTATAAAGTCCAGTTTATTGAAAGAAGAGTCCATTTATCTTCCAGAGCTGTCTATGCAAGAAAAAAACTGTAGCTTTGGCTACGCTGCAAGTGTATTGTTTTGTTGAGGTGACCAAGTGGTAGAAGGACAAAATTATCTAATTATGCATCTGGTTTCCATTTTAGTTTTTCTGTCTCTTCATTTACTGTTATGTTTAATGCTAGGTTCCATTTTTAGCCTTGAGAGAGGGGAGAAGTGCAGAGGGTCCTTATAACATCTGCAGCAATGGACAGAAGAAGGAATAATAATGGGAAATGTCTACATACCATCTGGTATAAACACAGATGTGTGTTTTCTTTAAAAATCCTGTACTCTGAAAAGGGAAGATTTACAACACTCTACAGAAAGTCAAGAACCCGTTCTTGAGTGGCTCTTAATTAACAAGAAGCGATCCTCCCTGTTAGTTGCCAATTTATTTATAGAACTCCACTGGTAGGCGCTGCTCATTTCCCCTCCAAATTCTGAATGCAGAGGTCCTGGTGCTCTCCAGCCTCAATGGCAATACCAGATGAATTCTTTCAGGTCAAGTATTACATTTCTTTACCTCTTTATGCACCTAGGATGGGAAATCCAGAATTAAGATATTCTATGTTTCCTCCAAAACCTCATCCTGGAGTCTGAAGCCTTCAAAGAAAAAGGCCCAAGGTAGAATAAATGAGGAAGATGAGGCATATCTTATAAAGTTACATAATTTTAATTCTTAACTCCACAATAATCTGTACATAGTAAGAGAAGAGGATTCTGCAAAACCAACAAGCTACTCATAGGCAAGGTTGTCTTTCTTTAAGCATTTATACAGTTAGCACCAATAAAAAACTTACTAAACCTACTTCATTTTGTGGAGAAGAATTAAATTCTTGGTTTTAATTAGGCAACTCACACTGCTCAAATTCAGAGGGGTCCACAGTGTATCTTAACAGAATCAAAGTCTCTGAGGATGTGTTCTTGGGAGGTCATCAACAAGTCACATTATTCTAGAAATGAAAGTGTAGATATAGTTGTAACTATTGCTATGTTGAGACCATCCCAAGGGCAATCTGGAGGACTTCCATGGGCCGCTCTCTTTGAAAATCACAGTATGATGAAATGTCTGATGAGCATGGAAAACAACAAAAAAGAATTATGAAATGCTTTCTGCTGTGAATGTTTATAAGCTTCGCCCACCAAGGAAAGGGCAGGACCAGTCTTGTATGGATGGAATGTATGCTTAGGAAGGTGTCTCTGTTTTGAACCTCAAAAACTACCTTTCGGTGGGATGAATCCATTTGGCCAGGCCAAAATAAGTTTAACGTCATTTTCAAAGCCTCCTGATTTTCCTCCTCTCTTCCTATGAAAAATAAAAGATGAAATTGAAAAGCACATTCTAGTCACTCAGGTATATTAGCCTTAGCAAAGAGCTATATTCCTTGTACTATTTACTTCTAGCACTCTTCCCTGTAACAGATAATTGATATAATTGCAGCTTCATGTTCTGCTCGTTACCTACAGGAGCAGTTTCTCTGCTCACATGGGAGCACATGAAATCCAGTGGTACCTAGAATTCTCACTTAAGTTAGGAGATACTCGACAATGACAAAAATTGGGCACCCGTCTCTAACCTATTGGCCTGCTACTTTTTGTTGGCTCTGTATTCTAACTGATTCTTTTCTAGGTTGTTCTTCATTTGACAGATACCTGCTAACTATGTGCTCATTTAATGTATTCAGGATTGATCTGTAACACTGACCTTATCTTAGTTCTTGGATTGTCTTGTTTTGCTCTCACTAAAAAAAATGATGCAAGCAAACAAAACCAAATAAAGAACTAACCTAACCGGTCTCCATAGATAGAATTTGTTTATCCTGTTTCTTCAAAGATTTATTTTTCATTGTTTCAAGAACTTTTGATAAATGAGCATTAGAGGAAAAGTGCTGACAATTTCAACTTTATTAGTTCAAATATTATTTTCTCAATTCCAAAAACTTACAACACTTATCTAGAAAAGAAATGATGCAAGGCATTTGTTACAGAATAATTACAGATCGACTCTTAGAGGATGGCGTAATTGCCTATGCACCACATTAAATGAACATAAACTCCTTCTACATAGCGTGGTTAAAATAAACCACACACCTTTTGGAAATTATGAGATTCACTCATGTCTACAGGTTCATCTTGATATTCCTCTGCTAGACCAGGAACGCGAGAACAGGCAGGGGCAAGAGGATCCCCATATTACTGCTGAAGACCATTGCTCTAAGCTGAGTAGGCAGAATAAAGATTTGAAAGGTGGGACAACTTCTAAATTGATGGCAGAGCTATAAATATCTGGGAAGCCACCATCAGAATTCCCAGCCTTGCGAGTAGTTATAAGAAATGGGGGAAGTTCTTTCAAACACAGATTGCTGCCTGCCTGCAAATTTGCAAAGACTTCGCAACAAAGAGTGAGCCTATGAAAGAGTGACCAGAGCCTGGCCTTGAGGAGTTACCACTGTGTGTGTAAAGACAGAAGTGTGGCTGTGCTTGCACTGGCCTTTTCAGCTGGCCGCTCAATTTACTGTAGTATAAGAGCAGTGCTTTCAAATAATTTGGATCACTCCATAGTAAGAAATGTAGTTTATATTATGGCCCAGCACACAACTACACGTGTAAAACCATATAAAGTAACTGAAATAAAAATTTAATAAATGGACACATTTCCTAGTTTTAGTATATGCCATGCATGTACTCTATTTTGCACTTTATGAAACTATTCTCTTCTATTTATATATAGATGATAAATAAATAAATCTATCTAAATTATAGATAAAATTGAAGATATCTATCTATTTATCTATAGCTAGTATGTATATTTTCTATTTAAACAAATGTTGGTCATAACTCACCAATGGTCTGTGACCACAGTTTGACAAACAAGAAGTGGCAGTGAATCCTTCTGCAGGAGGAGAAAGCTCTGCCAGGAGCTCTACTGCTTCTCATCTTCCCAAGGGGCACCTGCTGCCCAGCCTGCGTCCTCTCAGCACCAATGCATACAGTTTGTGCAGAGGCAATTTATGCTTACTACTCCAAGCATTCTGACATTTTTCCTTCGGTTCATTTTGTATTCTCAGCTTGAATGAAAACTACAACAGCAGGGGCCATGACTGCTTGACTCGTCTATCTCCTTTCACAGCTCCTCTCCATATCTAGCACAGTGAGTCCATTCCCCTGGATGGCTGATAAATGCTGCTGACGGTTAACACATCTGCAGGGCAAAGCAGAAGGAATATAATTTGATTAGCTGCATGGAATTGCACATGCAGACATTTTTCTTAACTGAAGAATTTTAGTCTATAAAACTGTTTGAATTAAAGATTCAAATTTAAAAATATATACTTCGTCCATGACGCTCTCTACCATTCAGTCGTTCATCTGTTTATTCATTCACGACTCAAATATTTATCGACTGGCTGCTCTTTGTCAGATATTATTTTAGGTGTTGGGTGTACACAGTCCATGCCCTCAAAAAATGTGAGCTGTAAGACAGGTAACAGGTTTTTCTCATAATTGTGGTTTATTCAAACTACTAATTGAATTGTTTAATTTTGATTTGGTTGGTGCAGATTTCTTGTGTTACCTTTGTTTTCCTCAGTGTCATTCATTATATAATTTAATACATGATCTGACTTAAAAAAATGCTTTAACAAAAATTCACTCAGTAGCTTCCCATTTACTCCCTACCCACAGCAAACCTTGGACCTCAAGTGCGTAGAATTAGATTAATCATAATCCTAGGTTCATGAAAACTATCATCATTGGTCCATTCCACGCTAATCCATCAATCTACCTACCTGCCATATGCAAATTTATCTATAGATTTAATATTGTACCAAATATATCAATACATTATAATTATTGTAATTAAGATGGCATTTAAAAGTGTCAGTGGTCAGGGACATTACTTTTTAATTGGACAGAGGAACAGAACAGAGAACCCGAAACAAACTTGTGCAACTTTCAGTATATGTCAGCGGGGCTATGGCAGGTTACTGTGAAAAGGAAAGGTAACTGAATCAATTGAGCTAGGAAAAAGTGTGGATCACCAAGGTTGACTATAGATGGATTAAGAATTTAAATGTCAAGACCTAATCTTGAAAACTTTTAGAAGAACATATAGGGGAATACCTTTCTAACCTTGAAGTAGAGAAGGATTTCTTAAACAAGAAACAGGAATGCTAATCATAAAGGAGAAGATTGATAAATTTGACTACTCTAAAATTAAGAACTTGTACTCATCAAGCCATCTTTTAAAAAAGATAGAAGACAAGATAGAAACTAGAGGGAAATATTTGCAGCACACATAACTGACAAGGATCAGAATCTAAATTATGTGAAGAATTCCCACAAATTAAAAATGATAAACATCCCTCTTTCCTTCTACTTTCACCAACTTGCCCCCATGCTCATTTTGCACTGACTCTGATTCTTTCATCCAGCCAACAACAAATTAGATGTCGTCTGAATGAGTTGTTCATTTCTACCTCTGTGCCATTTCATCCAGGTGGAATCCTGCCACCACCAGCTGGACTGCTGACATCCTAAACACTTCCCTGAGCAAAGGCCATCTTGCCCAAGAACCTTTCTTGATGCCTCGACCTCATCACTGCTTATCCCCTCAGAATTCATAGAGTCTGTTTATACTTGGTTACTATATTTACATATTTTTTCTCTGATTTTTTATATATCCTATCTACCCTGTTACACTCTAATTTTCCCTGAATTTAGGGACTCTTGTATTCCATCCTTTTTTCATGGTCTTCCTTCTGCCTGGTTTTTCCATCCCACAGCTTAGCACAATGTTGTTCATGTAAGGGGTACCCAGCAAGTGGCTGACTGATTGCAAACATAAAGATTTTACTCAATTTCATCATAAGCTCTTCCAAAAACAGATGAAACACGATTAAGGTGGATTTATCCAAGGAAACAAAAAGAAAGAAAAATACAGAAGTTCAGACAAATAAATGCCTAACAAAGATCTTAGGCTAGTTATAGAGACATATGGAAGAGATTTAAAAATATCCATTTACGAAGAAATTGTGAAGGAGGAAGAAAGCTATGTAAACAAGCCAAATTAAGGAAAAATTACATATTGGAATAGAGAAAGACAGTAAGAGGCAAGTTTCAGAAAACATTTCAAATGGCAGTAAAATGTTCAAATAGGATGGCAACAAATACAAGTAAATGACTGGGCTAATTAGGACTAGAAGGAAGAGATTGTTTAGAAGATAAAAACCCAGATGTGTTTATATCTCTCACTTTAGAAAAAGCAGGTGGAAAGCTACTTTTATCAGACAACAATTTTCCTGGGACAACAGATGTAGGCAGTCAAAAAAACAGTTACCTGCGAACAAATTAGACGAGGCAGCAATTCTAGATAGTCTGTGTTCACAATTTTTATAGGAAAGAAGCATTGATTTAGACATTTTTAAATGCTACCAGGATCATAAGAGTTTCAGAGTGATTAGAATATAACAAGGTGGGAATTAATGCATTAATTAAAAGTTATGTTGCTTGGGAAATCAAAGTGAATTTATTTGGGTATTGAAGATGCTCCAATTTCTTTCATTACTCAAAACTACTTGAATGAAGGTGATTATTTGTAAATTAGAACCTCACTGAAACATTACTCTCTCGTAGTGAAATATGATAAAATGAGAGATCATCTGCTCTTGAGCCTAAGGCTGTTGAGTTACTCAGGCACTAATAGATCCTAATTATAAGCTGATTCACGTATAAGGTATGCTCGTGACAGGAATCCTGAGGACAGCATTTCAGTACAACTTGGTATCATCTTCCCCATCCAGGTGCCTAAGGTCGGCATGCGTTTTGTGTTGAAACCTACACAGCAACAATTACCGGACAGTAATTCCATGCCTAGAGCTGTCAGATTGGGTCAGAGAAACACAAATGTTTCCAACATTCTGCATCCTGTATGCATGCAGTTAATTAATATAGAAGCACCCAGTCATTCTTTAGTCAGTCATGGAAGGCTCCTGGGGATAAAGTAAGAAGCATAGAGGCTTTGGAATCTGAAAATATGAGATCAAGTCCAGGTTCTGTCATGCACTTGCTGGGTGACCTTAGGTAAATTACTTGCTTTTCCTGAACCTCGGCTGATAAATGAGGGTGGGAATTTGGGGTTGTGGTAGGTATCTCATTTACAGGGTTATTGTGAGAATTAACTTTGAGCATACATATGAAAAGACTTTGTCAATCACTAACGTCTTCTAAAATGAGAAAAGTTGAAGAGGATGAGAACTGAGAAGACTTGAGACTTAGGAATGCATAGATCATTGATTTTATTGGAAGTGGAAATTTGAGGAGATGATGGATCTGGTTGAGGAGAAAGTGAGAAAGTGCAAGCAGTGAGTGGAGGCAGTTTTTTCCAAGAAGTTTCTTCTGTATTTGCCTCCTGAAATAGACTGGGCTCTTAAATCAGAGATTGCATCTTATCTATTTTTATGTCTCTGGTTCCACCACAGCGCTACATAGCAGGGTATCGTGGACAAAGAGTCACTTAAAATATTCGTGAAGTAAATGTTGATGACAAAGCAAAAAATGAAAGAAGACAACAGCATTAGGTGAAGCAAAGTCAAGGGAAGTTTTTCTGTTTTTTGTTCTTATTTTGAAAATAGGAGACCCCTGAATATATTAATTATAAGAGGGCAGAGAGAGTAAAATAGGAGAGATTGAAGCTGTTTCAGAGATGCACGTGTTATCTCCAATGATGGAGCCAGGCAAGAGGAAATGAGATGAAGAATACAGAGGAGGGCTATACTGAAAAAAGCAAGAGAAATTGGCATCAAGTGTGCGTGGAGAGGGCCTCACCTTGGAGGGAGAAAAAGAAATTCTGAGGTGTTCCTTGTGGTGAGGAAGAAAGTTAACGATGCTCAAGTCAGATGGTTTCTGCCTTCCAGGAATGCAAGAGTTAAGCTTTTCCTGCTGGGTAACAGGGTGGGTTGGGGGGAGGGGGGTGTTCAGATGGTTGAATGTTCCATAAGAAGTTAATATGAGATGAGAAATGGATAGTTGAAAAGGACCTGGTGTAAGGATATCAGGATATCAGGAGTGATGAAAAGGAAGACTGAGTGTGAACTACAGGTTAGGAATACTAGAGAGGGAGGGCTCAATGGCTGGAGATTTAGTTGTTATTATTGGAGTACCCGCAGGGCAAGAAAGTGTGCCACTGCCTTGCCAAATTTTCATCTTGGATGGCCCAACCTGATGGTATTCTTTTTTTTTTTTTAACAGAAGGGGATAAGCAGGAAGCCTGGTATGCAACTTAAAAATTGCTTAGAGGAAACAATCTTTTGAAATAGAAATGAGAAAAATTAATATGTAAATTTGGAATTGCAATGAAGAAGAAACGCTTAATAATTGAACCTGTCTAGAGATGGCAGGGTTGCCTTGAGAAGGGTAAGTTCCCAGCAATAGAGAAGTTCATGCAGGTCAGGGAATACAATGATTGGGTGAGATTAAAACAAATGAAACTTAGTTTCATGATTCTTGGGATAAGCTTCAGTGGCATCCTATGCTAACCTAGATAGACTATGCCTCTTCAATCCTTGTCCAAATTGTGCTTAGCATTTATTATATTTTTATTAAGCAAAAGAAATACGTAGATTGGAACAGATGAACTTTAGGTTTCAAAAGCCCTCCTATTTCAGCAGATTTTGAGCTAGCTTGAGCATCACCACACTGCTAAAACTGAGTGTGCATTACTTCATCCTCTGCCAACTGCTTTTTGAAAAGCACTTACTACTTTTGTAACAAATGTTAATATCTGAAGACATTATGCCTATAAAACATTTACTTAATGGATAATAGGACAATTCATTTTACCATTCCTCTCTTGTTGGGCATTTAGTTTGCTTCCAGTTTTTTAAAATTCAAACTGTAATGTAATGAACATCTTTGTACATACTGCTTTGTTTAGGTGTGTCAATGTGTCTCTAGGATAACGTGGGGTTGCTGTGTTGAAGGATATGCACGCTAATAAGATAACTTCCTGAGAGATTATATCAATTTACAGTCTCATCAATAGTGCATGAGAGCATGCCCGATTCTTTAATAGTCTCATATAACATACAACTATGTCCTTAGTATGATAAAGAAAATAAAAGGTAAACGCTTTGTCTTCTTAGGCTTTTAAATTAGGAAAACTTAAGATATGTGAAAGAAATTTCAGATGGTATATGCCACAAAATGCAATCATGAAGATACAGCCACGTCTATATTATGTGACCCATATAGTGTGCTTCAAATGTTATGTGTCAATCAAAACTTTTGTAAATCAATTAATATGAATGGGTTTTGCATTTCCTTCAATCTTTTCCTGCATTAATTTATTTTGCTAAGTTTTGATCATGCTATATTACAGTTTCTCCTTTTCTCTCTCTGTTGCAATCAATAATTTACTGCAAAGTCCTAACAAACATCGTTAAAAATAGCTACATAATATTCCTTTAAATAGGTGTGTTTAATCATTCCCCTTCAGTCTTCGGTTTCTCCTCTCAGTAAAGCTAGGATAAACATTTTTTTGTGGCCCATTTTTTCCTCTACATTTCGCATTATTTTGATAAGATGTAGTCCTAGATGAAAATTACTGACTGAGTCAACAGGAATAATCATTTTAAGAGTTTGATAAATATGGCAAAACAGTGCTTGTAGAAAACGTTGCACCAATAAGATACCCATTTCACCACACCTTTGCCACATTGTTTTATTTTGTTAAAACTTTTTGAAAGTCTGCTAATTTGATGTTGTTGCGTACTGTTTTAAATAAATGTTTTTGATTTTTAGTGAGCACAAACATTACCTATACCTGTCCTTTGTCCACACAAAATTGTCCTGTAAATTCTCAATCTTGGCCATTGTTGGATAATTCTTTGTTGTGGGGGATGTCCTATGCATTGTAGATTGTTTAGCAGCATCCCTGCCCTCTACACATTAGGTGTGTGCAGCATCTGCAACTTGTGGCAGCCAAAAATTGTTCCAGACATTGCCACATTCCAGACATTGTCCAGAATGCCATCGGGGACAAAATCAGACTTTCTGAAGACTCTTATTTTTAGCAAATACACTTTCAATAATGTAGTATTTAGTCGCTCTGTTTGAGGTTTAGATGAGAAGTCTAACAGTCTTCTGTTGGAAGTTTAGATGTTTGTATCTAAAGTGAGAAACCTTCATTCATAAGTGCGAACTGAAGTGAGCACAGGCTGAAAAGTAGAGAGCTAACAGAGGCTCACTGAGGTCAACCCGAAAAGCTTCGGGTTGACCTCAGATATAATGCCAAAGCTGAACAAGTAGGGAAATAGAGATTCAGGGAATTTAATTCAACTGCTTAAGATAATTTTCTGAGTAGCTGGGGCTGGAATCAAGTCTCTGTCTCCCAGGCTTTGGTCTTTCCATAACCCCACACTATCGCTCATGCCATCTGTGTTCTCCATTACAATTCAGCTGGGTCTGTCTCCTTCAAGGTACCTTCTTTAGAAAACCACTTGAGCTACAATGATTTCAACACCGCCCTCCCCCACCGCACCCCATATGACTTTATTAGCATGGAGATCTTCAGCTAACGTTTGAGGTCTAAATGATTGTCACTTGTGCTCTAGGCTTGATCCCAACAGCTTGAAAATTTTGGTGGGTCTTTGGGTAAAGGACTCTGACCTCAAAGGCACTCACGAAATACTCTTAGCTAGGGCAGCTTCAGTAGCATCTTGGATTGTTTTCTAAGGATTATGATAGTCCCTCAAACTGGCCAAGTGGTCATGTCCCCTTCTAAAAAGGAGAAGAGTTTGGGCCAGTAGTAGGGAAGTGGAAAATGTGAATAGAAACTATTTTCGAATTGAGAAGGTTATTAGTAGATTATCTTTAATAAGAAGGAGAGATAGGAAAAAAGATTGACAAATTAGAAAATGAGGAGAGAAGTAGGGATCTGAGAGGCAAAGCAAAAAGGCAACACCCTAAAGGGAGAACAACAGGGGGTGAGTATTGGAGTGAAAGGAGAAGCAGCGACAGCCAGACCGCCGTTTGGTCTATAGGAAAACCATCTCATTTCTGTGGGTTGGAGAACTCCATGTTGTTCTCCGCTGCATCCCTGGTGGTGCCTTGAACATCAAATGCATAATATTTAGTGAAGAAATGACTGAGTGACTGCTTACACCTGGTTTCTTGAAAATCACTTCCCGTGCTGCAATAGAGTCAGGTCCCGCCCTTTGCACATGTGTAAATAAGAATGGAAAATCACTAGCTGCATTCAAGCTTGCATTGACTGCCTACAACTGGCTCAGTTCAGTCCTAGGCACTGCAGGTGGGGGATGAAGGCAAAATATAAGAAACGGTCTTTGGCTTTATTGGGAAGATAAGATATGAGACAGCTACCACCTATAAGGAGTTGTTTAGAAAGGTCCAGGTGGCTGTCCAAAATAGAAGGATATTGAGAGGTCAAAGGCTATGATATATTTGGAATTTGTTAAGAAATAGGCGTCTTCCTTCTCAGTCCTCTCAATCCCTTTCCCGAAACCCTGCCATAAGGTGACTAAGTTGAGAATGGTTTCAAATGCTATGGTGATAATAGTTGCAGCAAATGAAAAACAGAAAATTAGAAACAACTCATTCTGCAAACAGATATTGAGCTGCTCTTTGTACAGTACTAGATACTACGTATTACAAGCCACTAAAGAAAAAGTAGGATGTAATTTCTATTCTCAGTGGAACTTAACAGTGCAATCAATACTTTTGATTAACCTCAAGAAGCAGCATATAAAGAGCTGTTCAAAGATAAGATAAACTTGAATTAGAATTTTAGTTCTGTCAGTTTGTGACCTTGGGCATAACACAAACTTACTGATTCTCACTTTTCCCAACTGGGCAAATCTGGTGAAGGGGGTCAAGAAGTGCACACTTCCAGTTACAAAATAAACAAGTCCTAGGATGGAATGTACAGCATGGTAACTGTAGTCAAAAATACTGTATGGCGTATTTGAAAGTTGCTAACAGGGTAGATCTTAACAGTTCTTGTCCCAAGAAGAAACAATTTTTTTATAATTATGTAAGGTGATGGATGTTAACTAGACATTGTGGTGATCATTTCGCAATGTATACAAATATTGAATCTTTATGTTGTACACTTGAAACTAATATGATATTATATGTCAGTTATACCTCAGTTTATAAAAATAAAAAAATTAGAGTTTATCAGTAAAAAAACAATTTCTCTTTCATAGGATTCTTATGACAACAACCTGAGACAACGGATATACCGTATGTAGATCAAAACATTCTTCAATGAGGGCTAAGTGTTGGCTAGTCAGTCACTGAAGCTTTTAGAAAATTATTCAACACACTAAGTTCAACACTAGTAACTTATCTAAAGTTATGACATAAGTTAAAGTGGAAAACTTTTTTAAAAAATACAATTTTAAATCAAAAGCTTCTAACCATTGGAGAGCCTCCCCAGTTCCCAGGCAGTTGTGAGTTAAGAGCACAGGGAAAGAACTGAAGAACTGAGCCTCTGAAATAAATCAACATTTTTGAAAGGAGTATTACCACATGTTCAGATTTACAAAAAGTGGAAGGAAATCAAAATTGCAAATGCAGTTCAAAGAAGATTAATTATTTTATATCTATCTCAGAGCAAAGAGTCAAGCAGGGGAATACATGCGAACCAGGGTAATCACTTTGCAATCTAATCAGGAAAGGATTTGGGGGTATTGCGGAGTTGGTGCAACCTTCATCTTGGGGCCCAAGGCAGCACTGGATTAACTTTCAAAGGGACAGATGCATAAGAAGAGGCAGAGTTATTACTGCAAAGCCGTGGGTAGGTTCTAGAAGGAATACTTTTACAATATTGATCACCCCTAGACACAAAAGAGATTATTGCCATGGAGAGGGGGAACGATGTCACAGCAAAGCAAATTCCACTAGATCTCAAGAAAATAAATTTTTATGAGGAAACGGTGAAAACAAACAAATCTTGGTCACACTGGGGAAAAATACTTAAATAATTAATTTTAAAATATCAAGATAAAGAAATCATAATGTGCTCAGTGCAAAAAGGGAAGACACATATTAGTGACAGGGAATTTAAATACATGGCCATTCTCTGCTGAGAGTATTCAAATAAAAAAGGAAGATGAAAGGGAACTCAATCTCCAATTAAAAAATAATTGTAGGCAAGAGGACAATTCTTTTTCACGGAATACTAGTGATTCACATACAAACAATCCCCTAAGACAGGGAGGGAAAAAAAGACTAGCATAGCTCCTCAAGTAAGCTTGACACTTAGCAATGAGTTTTATATTCCTTCGCCTTCCAAATGCAAATGCTTCAGTTAGATTTAAAAGACAATACAGTTGGCTTAAAAATGCGACAAATGTAAAAAAGAAATTGACAGCTCAGAAATAGCCTTAAGATTTCCATTTAAAACAAACTTCCTATACTTTTTCATATTGATTTTTTTTAGATATAAATGTCTACGTCAAGTCTGGAATTTCTGCACAAAACCAACTCATTAGCCTCAAAGAGCTATCTATCCCATTATTTTTTCATCAAATGTATGAGAAAATGACAGTGGAAATTATGTGACCAAAAAACCCTTAATGTTTGTGTTTCATTTCATTGTTATCCATCTTGAGTAGACAGACATTCTTAAAATAATTAATATCAGTGGTTTTAAACAAATACAAAATTTTTTGCTGAACCTGAGTTGGGGCTTTTAAGAACAAATGTCACTGAAACACTCGTTCCATTAATTTCTCATAATATATGGACATCAATATAAAAGATATTCTGATATTTACAATATTCATGAAGCTTTGTAAACAAATATAATTTAATAGCCTATTGAAAAAATGTTGTACTGTATTCCATCTATTTCTAAGTTACTCTGAAAGTCCTAGATAGATTTTTTCTTTTGTATTTCTAAGACATTTCACATCTTATTGTTCAATATCGAGATAAACCTCCTATTTACTTCCAAGCAGTTGTTAAAGTAAATGACAATGAACATTTGTCAGGTATTTTATAGTTTGCAAAATATTTTCCCATTTGCTTCGGTCCTCAGGATAACTCTATGAAGACAGTATATTTACTTTTTCATATTACAGATGAGGAAACAAGTTTAAGAAGGAATGAAGAATATCACTCAGCTAATGAGTCAATGCCGAGTCAGGGCTCACGACCTGCTCATCCAACACTAGAGCTCATGCTTTCCCCATTATGCCACACTGGAACCATCCCAAAGTAGAGTTATTCGGAAGGATTCGTAGTGGAGATGATTTGAGGGAAAGTCTGCAGAATACCTCAAAAGCAAGGGAGGTAAAGCAAAATATGAGCAAGACAATTATCAACCAATGGTACGCGTATTCCTGTATAATTTCCAAAGTGTTTCATATACATTCTGTCTTTTGAGTATTACAGTAACCCATTGAGACAAGGCTGATACAATTAGTTCTGTCTTACAGATAAAGAAACAGAGTTTTCTAGGCTTGAAAGGGACAGCCGAAATTGGAATTCGAGTCTTCTATTCTTAGTTCAGTTTTCTTCCACCAGAATAGTGGTTTTCAAAGTATGACCTCCAGCCCTGAGACCAGAGTGTGGCTGATGGTCGCAGAGCAATCTAAAATGGCTACAGGACCTTGTTTTATAATATCTTTTTGTGTAAGCTCTTACCCATTTCTTATGGAGTAAAACTAAGTGACTTAAGAAGTCTTCAAATTTGTTGATGTTGTTCTTGTTATCTTCAAGTTCTTTATCCACTGGAAAGTGCGAATTTATGGAAATAGTTAAAAAGAGTTTGTTTAAGTTGATCAATGTTTAGGTACCAATGCGCCACACACCTCATAAACACAAATAGTAGAAAAAGGCTTAGATTAACCCCATTCTTCTACACTTCTCAATGTTTAGGGACCTCTTCTTGCTGCACAATCTGCCTGTGTTGCTGCTATCCTGACAACCCTCCCAGTGCTCCTTGCTTAGGGCGAATAGATCTCTGAGTTGGTTTACTCCTTTCTTGCCAGGAATGAGCAATAACGGTTCTAGGAAACCGAGGCGAGGTTTGAGGACAGGAGGACCCCCCTCCTGCCCCACAGCACCATATCAAACAGCACTGAAAGGCACAGGAGATGCCAAGTTATCCAATAGGCACAAATTTGCAATCAGAAAATCTAGAAAGAAGCTGTTGTTTTTATATGTTTAAATCTTGTGTTGTTTTAGTTTAACATTGTTTCCATGTTGAAGCGGATTTAGAAGGAAGGCACTGCAATGGTTTCAGTGCTTGTGCCTCTAGAGGCCTGAATCCTGCCTTGGCTAAGGACATGAAGGCACAGTTCTTAGTTATGTCGCAGGTGAAAAATTGGGAATTGTCTGCATGTATTTTATGCTTCTTTCAGCTGTTAGAAAATGCAGCCCTCAAATTATTCTCCACTGTAAGTCTTTGCTATAGGTGATTAAAAATAGACAGGGAGGAGAGAAGGACATAGTTGCAGTTTGCAGGACATAAAAATGCACATGCTGCTAAATTGTGCAAGCCACAGGGAACACTTCTCACAGGTGTTCCACTCTGCAGAGGTTACTTATTTGCCTCCAAGTGCAATCCAAGGTGTTGACTTGGGACTTTAAGGGCCCCTTCCCCTTTCCCTCCACCTTAGGTACCTGGAGATGCCAATACTTTGAGCTCAGTAGCAACCACGCTGTTCCCAACTCAGGAGGGCAGGGCACTGGGAGCTGGATGTTTTTCTCTTGAAAGACTTTGGCCTCTGGAATTTCCTGCCTGTCCCAGTCTGCCAGAGCCCCACCTTACTGACCTTCAAGGACTCATGAAAGACTTGTTTTCAATATAACCTGATGTTCTGGAAGAGACCTTAAGACCATAAATTTTTAAAAGACAGCTTAAAGCAACTGAAGCCATTACCATAGCTCATGTTCTTCCGGGTTATAATGATTTAATTTTGGTGCTTGCTTCCTATAGCTATTTCAGATAGGGTATGAAAAAAAACATACTGATAAGTGTCTATGCTTAGTGATGAGTAAGTGGGAATGCCTACCTGCATGTGAAGATATTTAGATTCTAAAAATACAAAATTATCTGACAGATTAATGCTCCTTCTCAGCTGGAACCTCAGGCACACCGGTACCTGCAATAACCCTAAATTCCAAGATAGGTAGTAGACACACCTGCTCCTTTAGGAAGCTTTAAGATGCTGTGCATGTGTGTTTGTCAAATCTCAAACCCACCGTGGAGAGCGGCACTGGCTTTGGCTGGGCGCTAAGATATTTAGTCTGGATGATTACGCCAGGACATTAACAGATGCTGGCTTAATTATTGATGGAGTCAGTGTCAATCTGAGAAGAGAACCAAAGAACAGTATTTTAAAATCATCTGGTCAAAAAAATCTCTGCTGTATAACGCAGCCCTCGGCTTGTCATTTATTACTCTGAACTTCTCCAGCCAAAGAAGTAATCTCAGAAAACTGCTCTTCTAAATTATTTTTCCCTTCCCCTTAAATGTCTTCTTTCCAAGTGCTCTCCCTTTCAGAACCCAGCACCCTGGGTCGGTGTGCAGTGTTTTCAGAAGATGCCCTACATGGGGGTCACCGATGACATCTTTTAGTTTTGCAAACTTAAACACGGAAAAGAAACCCGGAGGAGCCGGAGCCCCCACCCTCCAGCCTTCCAGATCCGCGGCGAGGCTGCGATGCCTTCAGCGCTGCGGGCCTCCCCGACACCGCCAAAAATGCCCAGGCTCTCGGTGTGGTCTTCGAGCCGAGAGCCGGTCAAAGAGGAAAAACAAATAGTTGGTCTGACGGTCTCCAAGAAGAGAGTTTCACTCTGGCTTGACCAATATTTGAAAGATCCGCCCCACCGCGCCGCTTGGCATCCCGGGTTCGGGACCTCTGCCGTTGCCAAGAATCTTTTAGGGACCGGAGCCCCGAGGACGAGGACCGCGAGGAACCCCCCGGGCGGCCGGAGCCTCCTCTCCCTCGCCGTGCGCGCACGCCTGGAAAGGCGGGATTTAAGGGCGGCGATGCTGCGGGAGACTCTGCAGTGGCAACGAGCCCCCGAGCGGTCCCGCCTCATTCGCCCCAGTGTGTGTGCCTCGCAGGTCCCTGCCTGGTAAACCGGCACCAGCCTCGGCGCGCGGGAGTGGCGTTGGCGTGTCCAAACCCCGGGGCGCTCGGCCAGGCCGGCGGGCCCGGCGGGCTCCGGGCACACCCCTCACCTGGGCGAGGCAGGGCGCGCAGGCGCTCAGCTCTGGGGCCGCGGCCGGGAGCCTCAGCCCCGCGCCCGCAAGAGTTGACAGTTCCGGGGCCGAGCTGTCGCCGGCGCAGCCGCCGCGGCCCCCGCCCGCCCGGGCTGCAGCCGATCGCCGGAGAGCGTCTGCGCCAAGCCCAGCGCAGCCCCGGCGGGACGCCGCAGCCGCCCGAGCGCGAGCCCCACGGCCCGGCCGGAGGAGCCGCTGCCCCGCGCGCCGAGGTAAGCTCCGGGCGCCCAGCCCGGCCCGGCCCGTCGCCTCCGACCCGGGCGCTGCCTGCCCGCCCGGCCCCCGCCCGCCTCCGCGGGGCGAGGAATGGCCCGGAGCCCCCTCCCCAGAGAGTTTGCACTTTGTCCGGCGGTCCCACTTGTAGAGGACGCCGCCCAGCCGCCGCCCGCCCGGGCTGTGCGGCGAGGCTCCGTGAGCCCTGGAGTTAGGAATAGGTCGTGGCAACCAGAGGAGTGGAGGAGTCCCCAGCGTGGGCTCCTGGGCTCGGATTCCCGAGCCCGGAGGGGAGAATGGAGAAGGGGAGAGGACAAAGAGAGTGCCCCTCTGTGGTTAGCCGCAGTGCCTCCGCCTCCTGGGCTGGGAAGTTTGAGGCTGGACGTCTCTGTGTTCCTTACAGAGAAATGGGTAGGTTGGGGTCGAAAGTGTGGGAGGAAGATAGTAGTCGAAGCTTGGGGTCCCCGGAGAGTTCTGCAGCTGAATGAAGGTGAAGCAGGGGCGGTGAGGCAGAAAGAAGGTCCCCAAAGTTTGCGCTTGCTGGGAGCCCTAAGGGGGTGCCTCGGCTACCAAGCGGTGGGTGAAGGTGTCGGCGCAGGATGTGAGGACACTGTGGGACTGCGGAAGGGACGAGGAGAAGGGGAGCGGGAGGACCATCTGCTTCGCCACTGTTATTTGCGGGGGCCCGTGGGGAGAAGGGAGAGCTGACAGGACAACGCTTCCCCGAATGCTTCCCCAGGCTCTGGAGGACAAACAGTTTTTATGGTGAACCTGGATGGGGAGTGTTGTGGTCCTTCAAGGAAAGCACATTGCCATCAAGCCCCCCGCCCCCATGAGTACAAAATAAACACAGTTTTGGAATGCTCTCAAAGTTCTTGGATTAGGGAACATCGTCTTCATTTTCATACAGAGATGTGGTTTGCAGTTTTTGGTTTTTGCTTTGCTTAGGAGCGTCACACCAAGGTGAATGCAAACTTTGTTAAGATGTAGCGAAAGATGCTCAAAGAAAAGAAATAAAATGTGTGTTCCAGGGTCCAGCCTAAAGCTTGGAAACTGGCAGCTTCCGAACAATGCGTAAAGGTTAGGAAATGCATTTATCAAATTAAAAAGACGCCTTTTCATGAAGTCAGTAAGCTACATCTTAGATAAAGTTATTTCGGGGCCTGATTTCACGGGTTTTCAGAGAGTCCTTTCATCTTATTTTGATACCATATGTGAATTAAGAATTTGCCACCCCTTTCCCTGTAATAAATACATGCCCTTAGAACGCCAATTCTACAAGTTCTGTTGTTACTTGAGGTTTTTAAGGTGGAAAAATTGTTCATTTGGTCAAAGTGTTGATTGTAGTTCAGGTTCTATATTCTTATTAATCAAATATTTGTGGCTTTATAATTTACGCTGCTACTCATCTCGGAAACTGATTTGAGCAAGCTTGGGATGAAAACCACAAATCAAATAGCTATGCTTGTAGATCTTGGCCTTTCTTGGATGGATTCGTAGTAAAATGCTTTTGAGAAGGTGAATTCTCCTAACAAAGGAAAAATTACCGTCCTTTCTGGAATCATCCTAGTGACATAAATGTCTTGCAGTATAGTTCCTTATGTACTTCATTTGCACTATAATATTTTACATTACATCAGTAATGATCTCTTTATAGAAGTTTAATGACCGCTAAGTAGCATCTATAGTAAAGAAAACAATGTTGATATTTTACCAACATACAGATTCACAGAGCAAAAAGAGCACAGTGAACTTAATGTATCCTCTTGAACTGAGGCAGAAAGGAAACCAAGGAAGGTGTCTCCTCTCCAGTCAAACCAGAGAAGAAACTGCCATTAATACTTGTCACACAAACGTGGCCAATTAGTGAGACCTGTCAGCATCTGGAGGATAACTTTACGAAGTCTAACCATTATTTGAGGCTCTATCAATGTATATCAGATGTCCTCAGCATTTTCTTTTTCAGACTAGTGACCTGGCTCAGAAAAAAAATCCTGCAAAACAAACACAGTTCCCAAAGGTGAATGTTTACATAAAATAAGGCTGTATGGAGCTTCCCCCATGGAAGACACAAGAATCTTAAACCCTTGGACACCCTCTCCCATTAGATTTTTTTTTCCAGCTGAGTTTGAAGATACCATTGCTTGATTTTTAACAGCAACAATTTATGTTTAAAAGAACAAGCAGTTACTTTATATCTCACAGGAGTGACTGCTTCATTTGTGAGAATCTTTGCTCATAGAAATAAAGAGCAAAATAGGCTTATGCTGCTCCTATAAGATCTGATGTCTTCGAAGATCTAAAGAACAATGAGCGTGTTTGTCCCAATTTCCCACTGCTTTTTATTTGCTTCTGGGTTTTTCTTGTGACGCCCCTCCTCCACTATCTCCCTGTCTCTATTTGGCCACCTACCCCACTCCTGTCTGTTTCCCATGTCTCAATATGGTCTTTTTATCCTACCACTTTTTTTTTTATTCTGCAGATTTCTCTTGAGGCTCTTTGCTTTATAGATGATCTCCTTTTTGCTCTTTTGCATGTTATTTTTTATCAGTGGTGTCCTTTTATTATTGCTAGATTATTTTCCTAAAATGACATTCGTATCTCTACTTTTCCTCCTAGATTTCATATTGACATTTTAACCACCTACAAGATGGCTTTATATTACTCTTAGGTGCTTCAAGTCTAACAGATCTAAACTCGAATCAACAGCTTTCTCCTTATGTGAACAGAGGTGATTCTGTCAGTTTCTGTATTTCTCCCAGTCACCCAGGCCCTCCCAATATATCTGCTTTCCACATGTAATTCACAGATAAGTCTCACAGACTCCATCTCCACGATGCCTCATGTTGCCTGCTTCTCCACTTTTTTATTCCCATGGTGACTGTTCAGACTTTTTCTCTCTTTTCAGAGGCTACTGTGATGTCTTCCTGACTAGTTTCCTGTCTCAAGTCTCCCGCATTTACAATCCCATTTTATACTTGGTTTGCAGAATAAGCTTCTTAAAGCAGAGCCAAGCCCAGTCACTGGCTAATAAACGTTTCCCCAGTGCCCTACCAAATTACGTACAGACCTCTCCTCGGACATTTAAGACCCTTTCAGTCCAGCCCCGAAGTAACTCCGCATTTTTCACTTTGATCTCATAGATAGATTGATTCACTCATTTATTAATTTATTCAGAGAACATTTGTCTGCTATATGCCAGGCACAGCTGTAGGTAATAATTTTAGAAGCACCTATGCATTGGCTCAGTATGTTTCAAATTTTATTTCTCAGTGGTGAAATCCACCATTAAGATATAATCTTACGTGGTGGAAATGGGGCCCCAGCAATGCCATCGGCCTCCCCTTCCTACCCTTAGCAGTCTCTGAGGCGTCATTGCAGAGTCATGAGTCGCCTTGAAACAATTCAAAAACCACTGCTCTAGGCTGAAGGCAGTGTTCCCTCAACACACAGCAGGCCTCTGAGTTCTGCATCTTTGCTTGCTTATGCTGTTCCCTCTGCCTGGAACAGGCCCTCCCACTTCGCCATAACCACTTCCACCTGTCAGAGCTGGTGCACTTGCTGCAAGCTTCCTGATCTCCTCTGAGCTCAGCTTTTGCTCCTCCAAACCCTGTCACATTTTGCTTGACCTCCTCTTGGAGCACAAGGCATCCTCTTCCTCATACATATGTGATTTCCACATTTTTCCCTACAGGCACCGCGCCAACCATGCCTAATGTCAGGCCTTCATTTCATCAAATACCCAGCTCAGGGCCTGGCATATCATGGGGCACCAACAAATAATTTAATTAGGCTGAATTCTACTTCATTTTGTAGTCCCAGCTTCCACCCGCAATAGCTGGGTTTTTTGTAACCCTGCAATTCGGTTCCTACAGTAGAGCCAGGGCTCCTCAAACTTGAAAAAGGATCTAAATCATGAGACCTTGTTAAAATGCAGCTTCTGGTTTGGCGGGTTGGGGACGGCCCAAGATCTTGCATTTCCAACAAGTTCCCAGGTCATTTGAAATAGCTGATACTCGAAGTAGCAAGGTAGTAGATGGTACTTCACCTCTGGCAGTTTGAAAGTTTCTGGCAGCCCCTGCCTCTCTACCAGGTGATTTTCCTACAGTTAATGTTTGCTTTAATATTACTTTCTCTTTTGCAAGTAGTTTAGGCCTGGACATGCTTCCCAAAGCTGAGGGGAAGGGGTGGTTATTCCCTTGCATTTTCCCCTTATTTTGCTGATGCAGTATTGCAATGGGCCAGTTCTGTAGCTTTATCTATTCCTTCTCATTTTCCTGTTATTTTCAGATTGTGGCTCTTCTCCTTTCTCGTTCTGCTATGACTTTTTTCCTTTCTTTTGCTCTCTCTGGTTCTTGCAGTTCTCTTCCGATGCCTTATGCCTTGGCTGACTCCTGCCCCAACTGTTTTCCTACTGCTTCCAAATTTTTCCTAGGAAAGGAGCACTGAAATAGGGCGCAGGAGACTCCAGCTCTCCTTCTGCCTTTACTGCTAGCAGGAGATGTCGGGCAAAGCTGCTTCTTTTCTGGGCTTGCCACTTCTAGATGGAGGATGTAGGTCACACAACATGCTGGGTCTACTCCCGCAGTAAGGCACCCAGTGGGATGCTCACCTGGGGTGGAAGGAAGGAGCAGGCTGGGGGAGGAGACAGGCCTCGGCTGGCGACACTGGTGGGGGTGGATGCCCCCATTCAGTGTTTCCGTTCTAATAAGCAATTTGAACTTTTGTTGTTCTCACACTACTCGGAGAAAGAGTCATATGTATGTTTTTTAATTAAAAAAAATTTTTTTTGAGGAAGATTAGCCCTGAGCTAACATCTACCACCAATCTTCCTCTTTCCTGCTGAGGAAGACTGGCCCTGAGCTAACATCTGTGGCCATCTTCCTCTGCTTTATATGTGGGATGCCTACTACAGCATGGCTTGACAAGCGGTGCCTATGTCTGCACCCGGGATCCGAACCGGCAAACCCCGGGCCGCAGAAGTGGAACATGCAAACTTAATCGCTGCACCACCAGGCCAGCCCCAAGAGTCATATTTTTTTATGAAAACACCTGTTCCTTGGCATTTGTTAATCCAGTTGTTTTCAACCCTGAATTTATGCTAAAATCACTTCAGGAGATTTTTAAAAATATATAGTGCCATTCTTGGCTCATCTGGAAGTCATGATGTAATTTATCAGTAGTTTTAAATTCTCCCCAAGTGATTCTAATTTCCAGGCTAGGTGGAGAACTGCAGTACCTGGTCTGTAAATGCCATGTGGGGTGCTGGTTAAGAACATAGCATTGTGCTGAGTCAAACCCTGACTTTGCTGCTCAGCAGCTTTGAGAACTTGGGAAGGTTGCTTAACTCTTTGGATCTCCATTTCTTCATCTGTGAAATGGGTTGACTTGGTTGTTGTGAGGAATATGTGAGAGCCAGCAGTGGAGAAGTGTGCACAGTGTGGTTGTTCAAGAAACAGTGGCAGTTGTTTATCATGACAATCCTCCTATTACAATTTCTACCCCCTGGATCACTTACGGATTATCTTGCCTCAGCAGAGTTAACACTCTCCTCACCCTCTGTTCGGCTTAAAGATGTTCAGCACAGTATCATCAGCTTGAAAAGAAATTTATGATTATATTTTTCAAAAGTCAAGGAAAAAAGACAGCAAATAACATATATATTAATAAAAACCAATCACCCTTTTATTTTTGATTCATTTGGTGCCACATCAACTCTATGATGTCGTAAGTAGCAGAGATGGATTAGAATGCATATAAACTGATACAAAAAGATGACCAGGATTTCTTACCTACCTCATGAAAGATGACTTAGGTTTTTAATGAAGACAATTCTATCATCAACAAATAGAAAGGATTAAAATTCATGGGTCTAAGAGACATTTTATTTTGGAAATAAATATGAATGTGCTAAGCATTTACATTTCTGAGTTTATAATGGGAAATGGAATTTAAAAATGAAAAAGCACACACAGAGACATATCCTGTCCTATGCAAGCTAAATGTAAATCAACTTTTTCTTCTCTTTTGGGCTGAGATTCTAGAATAGCCATTATTCTGTTATGCTATCATTCTATCAGCAAAGCAAAGTTTGGATGAATGGACATAACCAGTATTAACTGAGGGCCCACATCCCTTTTTTTTTTTTTCCTATACACATCTGAAAATAAATAAAAGGGGTGCTCAGTCATTCCAGTGGGCCTGGCGTAGGACCCAACCATGCTTATCATGGGTTTCTGTGCTGATGGCCTTCGCGTGTGAAAGAATTGCAAGTGGGCACTCTTTCTCACCTTTTTCTCTTGGAATAAATATTTCATTTCTGCATTATTTACTTTTTGATCAGAAAGGGTATTTTTCCATTATATCTTTGCTAATGTTTATTTTCCATATTGTGATGTGTACTCTTTTAAGGCAGTTAAGAAGATACTATGAAACTTTAAAAAAGAACTTTTGAGCTACACTAAGAAAAGGCCCATTGTGAGAGATGAGTAGCTAGTTCTTCTAAATCTTTGATTTAAAATACTCGTGTTAAGAGTGTATGAAATTCTGCAGGGAGCCGTGATTTTTGACGTGTCCTCGTTAAAGTGGTCAGTCTGATGGTTACTGGATTATGTAAGGTTTTCAGAGTCCAGAGGCCTGGACTCGTGGTCAGCTTATTCTGGTTGCAAACTGGGATTCAGATTCTAATTCATCTCAGGCTTAATAGATTGCTATTTTTGTGAAATATCAGTTAGGGAGAAAGAAATGACTACTATTCACTCAAGGAAAATCATTGTGTCTTTGGGGTTAAAAGGGATCTTTGTGCAAAATCCTCATTGATAAATTAGAAAAATGAAACCCAGAGAATTTGAAATTTGAGTCTAGGCAAGTTAAACATTACAAGTAAAGAGTAGAGACCTTCTACTGCTATTAACACTAGAATTTAAACTTTACATAGAAATTGGATGGACCCTCTGATGTCCTTAGATTTGATACTTTAGAGGTGGGAAAATTTTTCCTCATAGACCTGGGGAGAGGTATTACCTTATATGTTATGAAAAAATGTAATGCTGAGAATAAGAGTACAAAGCATAAAATGCCATTGTATGTAAATAAACATAGCTGTATATAAGCACAGGCATTTTGATTTTACATGTGTGAAATATTCATATATATATATATTTTTTTTTTTTGAGGAAGATTAACCCTGAACTAACATGTGCCACCAATCCTCCTCTTTTTGCTGAGGAAGACTGGCCCTGAGCTAACATCCGTGCCCATCTTCCTCTCCTTTATGTATGGGATGCCTGCCACAGCATGGCTTGACAAGTAATGCGTAGGTCCACACCTGGGATCCGAACTGGCGAACCCCAGGCCACCGTAGCAGAACGTGTGAACTTAACCGCTGGCCCACAAGGCCAGCCCCTGAAATATTTATATTTTAGTAAATTGGTCATTGTACATGGTCTTAAATAATTTCTGGAAATGATGGTGAATAAATGCATCTCATGCCCTGCATGTGTTGCTCTATTGAAGATGGGAAGTGGTACAGCCTAATGGTTGATTTCCTATTCCAGAGTCAGACTTTGTGAAGGCAAATTCCAGCTCTTCTACTTGTTAGCTGTGTGTCTTTGACCAAGTTACTCAATCTCTCTGTGCCTTAGTTTCCCAAGTCTAAGAGACAATGAGAGAACGATTCATAGGATTTTCAGGTAAAATGACTTAATACACATACTTAGCAAAGTTCTTGGTACCTACAGTACTAATAAATTTAGCCATTGTCATACGTTATACAGGTTAATAATTAATACCAAATACCTGATTTCTTTGCCAAGAGAACTTTTGCAACTCTGACTTTTGAACCTTCAGCTTGAAACTTACTTTGTACTTTTCAGTTATGTATTTTTATTTTCTCATCTACCTTTCCTTGTTTACTTTAGGAGAACAATAAAGTGAAAGGGAAAATAGAGGTGTGGAATTGTAAGCATTACAAGGACTCTTGAAAATTTGTAACCATGTGTAGCACAGACAAATTTTTAATAACAAAATATGTAACTTAGGCTCTAGGATTTTGGGGAAGACCAAGTGGCTTCCCATGTATCTCCTGCGTGAATGTGCTTTATGAACTCGGTATACATGTGTGAACCTGCGATGTCTGGAAGCTACCCAAATCAGAAAGCAATCCGGGTATAGCAACAGCTTATGTGACCAGGGCCCATGTAACCAGGGCCGACTCATTCAAGGACGGCCTCTTCTCAGGCAGCTGAATTAGAGTTGAATAGTCACCTTGATCCTCCTGGGTTCACGGGCATTTGATTTAACACCTGAATTGCATTCTCTACGTTGGAATTTAGACTACAAAATAATTAGCCAGAAAAAGACATAGTTGATTAGCTACATGCAATAGTACCACAGAGTTTAAGTCCAGATATACCTAATTACTACATGTATCGTTCTTAATGGTCAATCTCACTTCTAGAGGAGTAAAATCATCAAGACTCAGAATGTGGGGGTTAAAATCTTAGTCTTGTTCCTCTTTGCGTGCCCTTCTCCTTGTGTCCCATGCACATAGTCACCAGGCTGGTCCTAAAAACGTCTCTGGTACAGTGATTCTTGGACTTCAGCATGTAAAAGAATCCCCAGAGAGTGAGCAAAAAACTCAGATTTCTGGAATTCACCCTTGAAGTTTCTAACACCAGGTCTGAGGTAGGACCCAGTAATCTAAATATTTTATCTAAAATTTTATAAAGTATCCCAACTGAGTCACAGACCACACTTGGAAATTAGCACTAGCTCTCTAGAGTGGCACTAGCTCTCAACTCAGGGTGCATATCAGAATTACCGTAAAAGTTCAGTAAAACAGGCCAAGCTCAGTTCCTCCGTGCCACATTAACCACAGGACACTCCCTCTTTAAGCTGCTCTGAGTCACCCGTGTGGAGCCCGACGTGAGAATTCTAGAGAACCAGGCTGTCTTCTCTCATTGACAACCCACTGGCCCTTACCCACAGGTTTTAGTCCACCATGGTTCTCCATGACAGTGTGAACCACTGGCCGTCTGCCTCTGTATCCTTGTAAGCTCACTTGTGATGTTCGGATTCCAGGACCCAAACCTAACCCTGTAAAATCCAAAAGGAAGTGGCAGGAGGTGACGTCTTGGCTCCCCAGATGATGATTATGCCCTGATGAAGTTCTCTAGCCAGAGCTCTGTGGAGCTTCGCCTTTGTCTGCATGACTCACAGCTTCAGACAGGCCCAGTGGTTGTGGGAACCACATCGCCCGTAGTGGCCGTACGGCCGGTACGGAGACCACCATGACTGCTGAATGTCAGCAGTGTCTCTTCCCTCTCACGTCTCCAGGCTTCTCCTTTCTCTGCATCCCGGGAACAGCCATTTCTCCTGTCCTTGTGGTTTTTTGGTGGGAAACACAGGCTCCTTTCTCTCTTGTTTCTTCCCATCTTCCTTTTCCACAGCTGCCAAGCAGAGACCCAAATGACTGTGCCACATGTACAGATGTGATGGCGGACATTCAAATGCTGCTGTCCTGGCAGAGAGACCCCGTTAAGCCCTTTCACATCCTTGAAGTCCTCCTTGCCTCCCTGTGTATAGCTTACATAAGCAAGGTTTAAATTTGTCAGGAATTTCACAGATTCTCAGATCTGTTGTCTTCCTCATATTGCATTGGAAAAGGAATAGTATGTACTCTTGGCTGGTGTGAGGAAAAGGCCACTTGATCTTTAGAAATATTTGATTTCTTGAAATTGTGTTTCTGAATTATGGAGAACTACAGCAAGAAAAATTGTTTACTGTGTATGTGTGACGGTTCTAAGTGTTCAGGGTTTGTACTTCAAAAGACTTTTGAAAATGCAAATTATAGGATGTTTTAGTGTTGCTATATAAAATAATGAACAAAAAACATTAGAAATGATTATTATATTATGAACAACTCTATCACTGATTATTTTAAAATCCAGCAATAGTGTTCTACCTTGATCAATAGTGTTCTACCTTGTTAGATCACCCTTTGTTATCTATAAGACCTCAGAGAGTGATTGAGGGTAAGGTGGCATAAAAGTCAATAGTTTAGCGTCTCCTCATTGCGAGGTCGTGTCGGGATGGAACCCTGCATTCAGCCTGATTCAGCCCTCCTAGAAGTCAACTTCTTTCCTCAACTATAAGAAAGGCTTACTGACAACTGAAAGAGCAGGGGTTGGTGAAGGTAAGTGATTAGCAAAAAGATAGACCTCCCTGGAAAATGATATCACCAATCAAATTAGATGTGAGAGGGAATTATGCATATAGGACAGAGCAGTGTCAGACCTTACGGATCTTCCCAAGAGATAATTACTGGTCACAGGGCAAGTTTATTTTCTAACACTATGGAAAAAAATTGAAAAGGCAACATCTGAACTGTTCCATTGGGCTAATAACGGTGCTTGTTTGAGAGGCCCTCCATGGGATGGATTTTCAATAGTCTCTGGGGCCTGTGCTTAGTTGGGAAGGTCATACCGCTCCAAAGGCCTCTCAGACTAGCCCACTTCTTTGCTTCTGTCAAGCCTTATTATGAGAAAGTGCGCACTAGGAGCATGATTTCAGCACTGGTTGAAGCCACTCTAAACAGCCGGGCATGAAAAAAGACACAAAACAGAATCATTGTGAATCTCCCCAACCCCTGGAGCCATTGCTTAACCACCTTTTGCAACAGGTCGAGGCATGTGTCTCGCCTTCTGGTGTCAGATAAGACAGCTTTGAACAGACATGGCTACTGCCTGCAAACACTTGAAGGGATGACGTGTGGACAGAGAAGCGGATTCGTTTTGCTGAAGTTCCAGCAGGCACCGCCAGATTCAGTGGGTGGGATTGGAGGGAGGCAGCTCAATATGAGAGAGGACTTTCTAACAATTTGAACTATCCGATAATGGCCTTGAAGTTTCATGCTTGCTCCAGGTGAAAGTATGTGACAGATAAGAGGATCAGCCACCAGGACCAACATAGAAGGAAGTCTGACGTTGAGTGGGAGCTCGACTGGGCTGATCAATACAATCTGTCTTCTTCTTGGCATTATTGATTAAATAATTTGAAGGGTGACTGTAGGCAGGGGAGGGGGACAGATAAGAAAAAAGTTAGGTGAAGAGGTGTCCTAGACTCCTTACAAGATGGAAGAACAATGACTTCATCTTTTTTTCCTCAGCTTTTTAAGCACATTACACTTATTGAGCAACTACTATGTGGCAGAACATCGTCTCATTTAACAGCCAAAAAGCACAAAGCCCAGTCCATTCCCTCTTAGACAAAATTCTTCAGGTGTTTTCCTGCATCATCAATGACTTCCCACAGGCTGCCCAACGTCCCCCTCATACCTGAGTGAAACTCCCTGATAATCTTTGCTTTGTCTATCACTTTATCTGTTTCCCTTATGGTGCTTGCAGTATTAGATCATAATGATGTGTTTGTAATGATTGTATTGATTTTTCTCGCCAGACTGTAAGCTTTTTGAGAGCAGACCCCTTGATTCACTCATCTATTTAATGACTATTTGAATATCTGGCAAATAATGAAAGCTGCTGTTTGTGGCTGAATATGTGGTTGCCCTCCCATCACACTCCTACCTCAAAAGGAGTCCCTGGAATGGCTTTTTCCTCATGTTAAGGAACTAAAAGGAAAAATACTAGAATATTCTTTCTCCTACTGATCCTACCTTTCCAGTCCTGATCGCATCCTAATTACATTTGCCATTCATTCTATTTCAGGGGAAGGGGGGAAGGTAGTGAAGAGAATGAGAAAAAAAAAATCCTTGAAATTAGAAAAGGGAAAACTACCTCTCGTGTAACTCGTTCATCAACCTCACCAGCTGTGTACACTTCAGCAGCACTAGTGATAGGATGAGGAGGAAATCCTGCTCCTGATGTTAACCAGCTGAATGACCCAAAACTAGTCCTGTGACCACCTCATTATTTCTCTCAGTAAAATGAAGAGTTTGTCTAGATGATTTTCTGTGGCTCTTCAGGTCTGAAATACTGTAATTCATAATATCTTTTCCCTTTCGAGATTTTCTGAAGTCCCTTTCCTCTACGTAGTATTCTCCTGAATAACCAAGAATCCAGAATGATGATGAGAAACGAGGTTGGGAGGTGACATTAGGATAAAACTCTGTCCTTTGTGCTCTGACACATCTGGATCGAGTCCCTGCTATATGGCCTTCGGTAAATTGTAAACATCACCAACCTGATGATCCCGCTCCTGTAAAATGGGCATAATATTCTGTATCTCATAGGATTGCAAGAACTCAAAGAAATAATGTATATGAAGTGTTTATCCTGTGCCAGAAACATAATGAACGCTTGGAAGATGATAGCTACTGTTATTTAGAAGTAGTCCCTTCTCTCTTTCCTCTTTTCTTCAGCCCCTGAAAGACAGCCACAGACACGGAAGAAGTGTCCTGGGCGTGGGTTCTATTGTGCTCTTGACATCATTTCTCATCCGTCTAGAATTAGTATAGGGCAGTCGAGGTCCCTTCCTGCTGAGGCATTCTGCTCCTACATGTATAATGGCCAAAAGAACAATCCATTTCACAGTGATTCGGAATATATTTGTTTTAACATTTGCATAGAAGACGTGAATGTTACTGAGGAGACACTGGAAGTGGATGCGGGGTCGTCTGTCTTAATACCATATAATGTATCACACCCAGATCAAGATTCCTTTATTTGAAAAAGCTTTGAGTGAGTGACGGTGACACAGCAGCTCCCGAGTCTGACAATAAATAGACACCTTATAAAAATTTATGAAGTTCAGATTGTAAAGAACAGACTGCACATACCGAGTAGTAGCATTTCTTATTAAAATAATTTCATCTTGAAGTCTGTTGCCTCTACATTGCCTATAATAGAAGCTCGTGCTATGGCTAGATACCTCGACAGCCCGTAAACTTGTATATGGTCTTTTGAATAGGGATGATAGTTTTACAAGATGTGATTTTCTCATCTCACCAAATTAGATTATTTGAGATAGCGTCTCTGGATGTAAAATTTCAATCCTGAGTAAATCTGTGCCTCTGAGACTCTGTGCAGCCAGCTAGCAGAGTGGAAATGGAGCATAATAAATCTGCCCTGAGCCCATTTCTCTTCACACAACTCCATAATTCATTCTTTGCTTGGTACCCATGACCAGTTCTTCGCGGCTAATCAGTCTGCATCCAGGCTGCCTCCTTTCATGTGCAATAACTTCTCCTTGGTCCAGATCTCACCTCTTGGCATGCTCTACTGCTTACAGGCTTCTTTTTAGAGCTGTGTGCCATCGTGGACCCTGGATCCAAGCTGTTCCTGATCATATGGCAAGCAGTTACTCTAGTTACGTGGTGGCCTATTTGTTGCAGTATACTTTTAAAAAGATATTCTCTTTTAAATGGATTAAAATAGCTAACAGCATCTCTGGAGCACATCTGTAGACCCAGTGAGTATTTCAGTTTTTCTTTTCTGAGTCTCCTCTGAGGGGATAGAAAAGGAGTGACCTGCTACTAAAGCCACATGTTTCTTTATTCCAGTCCCTTCCACTTCATCTATGAGGAATGCTTCTCTGTTGCTCTGTTTCCTCGGGTTCAACATTGCTTTGGTCTAATGGCACCACCACTCTCTGCTGCCACAAAACCAAAAGTGGCTGCAGGTGACTTTCAAGGAGCTTAGAAAGAAAGAAGAGTTTAGGGATATTTCCTCCAAGGTGGAGTAGAGGCAATCATACTGAACTGGGAATTTAACACATGGTTTCCAGTCCTGTTTCCACCCTTAATTATTTTTGTGATATTGGGCAAGGAGTTTATTTTCGCCAGTCCTCACTTTTGTCGTGTGAAAAGCAAGCAGGTAGCAATGGAAAAGTTTTAAGAGAGAAAATTCTATAAATTCTGAATTATATAGACATGGAAAATTGTCCTCTCCTCCTCCCTACAATTTAAGTCAATAACTTAGTGTCTTGAGACTATGTTAATGGAACCTGGGACTTTGGAAGACGAGTTATCAAGAGGATTGTGTCATCTTGCAGGGTGTAGCGTAGGGGCCACTCGGAAATAACTTTGTGTGGATGGCCAGGTTATCAGCTGTACAGGGCAGGCACCTAGAGCAGCAGTGTGGTGCAAAATGTAAGAACTGAATGCTCACCGGGACACAAACTGGCAGCAGAAGCAATGGCATCCAGTGTGTTGATTTCAAGGGAAGAGTTATTGTTACGTCCACCAATGATTTTCAAGACTCTTAATTTAGTAGCTCCTTAAAATTTTTTTCAGAATGTTCTCACCTGAATTTATTCATTCACATTCTCTTCAACTCCCAGATCTTGCCTTGAGGAAACTGAAGCATGGAGAAGTTACCTAATGTGCCCCAAGTGGCACAGCTGAGTAGTGGCAGAACAGGACTGGGGTCTCACCGAGGGGAGTAGACTCCCAGCTGCTCAGCGTTGGTCCATCCATGGAGCGTCAGCAGGAACAGCATCTCTTGGAATCTTGTTAGAAATGCAGCATCTCAAGCCCTACCCCAGACCTACTGAATCTGAGTCCCGTTTTAAACCTCTAGATGTTTTGTTTGCACATTAAAGTCTGAGGAGGCCAGTCATGGAGTGGAGTCTCTGGGTTCACTGAGAGGCTGATCTGCAGAGGGAAACATGCCCGAGGCACCTCAGGACAGTTTGCTGGATTTTATATGTGAAATAAAAGATTTTTTCCCCCCAAAGAATTTGAGGGGTTATTTAGAACCACACAAATAGATAATCAGGAGATAGAATGCTTGCCTCAGTTAAAGGCTTTGAAAGTTATCTCCTGGACAAACTCCCTTCTAATATCACCACTTTATATCAGAAAATTCCTATTTGAAAATATGTAACTATAACAGGACAAGTGGGCAACATATCTGATTAGACATCTGAGTGATTAGGACAGTTTAAATTAAATCTTGTACCTCTGTTTCTGAAATGACATCAGGATTATAAGGCTGTTGGACACTGTAAGTTCCAAATACTGACAATAATCATTCTAGATATTTTACAAGAATATAGCTTTAAAATGTAAGCATAAGAGTAACTGGATAACAGTGAATTTGGGACATAAACATGCTCTAATTACTATTTTGATAGTCAGCAAGTCATTAACTCCTCCAAGAAAATGACTTTCCACAGTCAACTAGAAGTGTGTATTCAGTCACTACCATGTACAAATATGTCGTTGGAGAGAACATTGTATAAGAAGAGAATCTTTGACATGTTCCTTTTGTCTTGCATCATCTTGCAAAAGAACCAGTTGGCTTTGCAAAAGATCTGCCAGCCACACGACGTGACAACTCTTGATAGTGCCAAGATTATTGGATGGGAGAATAGCGACTCGTTTTGTTCTAAGATACTCAAGACCACCTTAACATACTGTGAATTCTGGGGCACCTGATATGAGGTTGCAAATATGGGATAATGGATGATTTAGTTCTTGCATTCCTTAGGAGGTTGCTAGGATCCCCAAAATAGGGAAACTCACGCCAGTTTCCTAGTGTGACCATCTGAAAGGGTCATTTGTGCACATGTTGCTTTGCACATACAAGCCCAGAAAATGGAACAAGAGCTGTAAATCTTTACAAATATGGTATGAAAATATGTTGCATGCGATCCAGATAGTTTTTTTATATGAGAGGCAGATGTGACATGCCCTTTGTATGATGACTTTATTTTTCATCCCTGACGCCATCAATTTTAGTGACATTTGCTTTCAGCTGTACAGGGAGAATGACATTTTTGTTCTGGCTACAGTACCCTGGGTGGACTGCCTTCACTAACTGGAGCCCATCTACTGCTGAGATTTTCCATCTCTTGAGGCTGGCATTATATTATGCCATATTATGCAGCACTGGTTCTTTTATTTTTTTCTCTCTCTTGCCTGTCTTACATTCTCTCACCTTCTTCAATTCATTGCATTGTACCCATCAGATCATGTGACTCACCAAAGAACTGAACTGTGATAAGGCTGAATATTTAAGTAAATCTATGTCAATATGTTGCTGCCAGAGCATATCATCTATGTAGAGAAAAATATTTTCTAATAGACATCCTAGGTTATTCTTCTGAGACTCTTAAGACATTACCACATTTAGGGGTGTTAGAATAGTTTCTAGATTGACAAAATCAATTAGATCTGAAATAATCAATCTTGTATGGTGTTGGAGTAGTGAGCATTATGTTCTTGACATAAGAAGGAAGGAATATCCTAGGTATATGGATATTGTACATGTCACCAAGACAAGCTTACAAAGAAAGATAATGGAAAAAATGTCTTCAACATGGTTCTTCAAGTTGAATAGTTTATGGACTTTAGCATTTACTAGTGAATTATGATTTTATCCAATGCTATTTGTATTTGGAGTACCCTTTGTTGTTAGATTTTTATTTAAGTTCTGAGAGTGATAGAGCTTGAGATAAATAGTGTTGCCTTCTATCCTTGGGCCACAATTAAACATAATGTACATTTTTACAGGATATTGGAGCATCATATTGATTCTTTTTTTTTTTCCTTTGGCTGAGAAACGTTAGCCCTGAGCTAACATCTGTTGCCAATCTTCCTCTTTTTTCACTTGAGGAAGATTAGCTCTGAGCTAACATCTGTGCCAGTCTTCCTCCACTTTGTATGTGGGCTGCCACCACAGCATGGCTGACAAGTGGTGTAGGACTGTGCCCAGGATCTGAACCTGCGAACCTGGGCTGCCAAAACAGAGAACATAGAACTTAACCACTACGCCACAGGGGCTGGTCCCATCATGTTGATTCTTTGTCCTGCCTCCCCCCCTACCTCTTTGCACTAATGATGAGCCAAATGGTTTGATCTTATTCAAATCATTCCTTTGACTGAACAATTGCAATGTTTCACCTTGGTTTCTTTGCTTTGTTTCTTCCTTCCTTCCTTCTTTTAAAATTATGTTTCATATAGAAATAACAACAATAACAATAGCAACCAGAGACTATAGGCTGCTTTACTGTGTCTGGTAGTGTTTTAAGCCCTTAACCCTTAATAACAAGGTATTCATCATCCCCATTTTACAGATGATGCAACTGATTCTTAGGAAGTTGAGGAACTTTTCTAGATCACAAGACTAGTGACTATCAGAACATGATCTTGAACCTAGGCCTCACTAATTCTAGAACACACTTTCATCATGAAAGCCACAAAGCAAGAGCAGAAAGGAAATTTAAACATCATCTAGTTCAGACTATTCCTTTTATACATGAAGAAATAGGTCAAGAGAGGTTAAATGCCTTACCCTAGGTCACATACCTAGCAAATGGAAGAGGCAATTTCGATTGCTGTCCATTTTTATGGAGTTTATGAAGGCATATTCCATTCCATCTAACTGGCTAGCTTGGATTAGATTTCCTCTCTGGACCGGTTATTGTAACAAGGAGTGTGAGCACACTGTACAAAATTGTTCAAAATGGCGGCTACCTCACTCAGCCATCTTGCTGGGGGTTAAGAGGAATCCTTGTAGCTGGAACAAAAGCTGTTCATTATATGGGGTTGTTATCTCCCAGGCTGGAAGCCCAGTTTTAGCCAGACTCTTGAAAAGCCAGGAAGCAAGTCCCTGCTTGGGAATTTTCCATGTTATTAGGACTCTTTCTTCCCTCAAAGTAGATCAAATCCGAGGTGAAACTTGTCTGCCTTCATTGTTCTTTGCTCAGTCCACTCTCCAGGCCCTGCCTCTGTGTTGAAGATAGATTGAGTTTGACAGATGGAAAACCAGCAGCAGTTCTGAGACTGACTGCCAAATGGGACAGAGGAGGAGGTGATGTGATGGCTTGTGGCATTGAACTGAAAGGGTATGAACACTGATGCACAAATGAAGACAATGAATGGTGACCCTCCTGAGGAAATAGCAGTATTTTTCTTAACTGAATGAAGTGAATTGAAGGTTTGGAAAAGGGAGAAGGCAGCTACTGGGCAAGGTACTACTTTCTGTCATATAACTATATTGTACTTTAACTTGGATAATAGGGCTTCAATATAGATGTATGTCTCAATTGGACTTTTTGTTATTGAGCTATAATTAACATATAGCATTATATTTGCTTCAGGTGTACAACATAATGATTCCATATTAGTAGATATTGCAAAATGATCACCACAATAAGTTCAGTTAAAATCCATCACCATACATAGTTACAAATTTTTTTCTTGTGATAAGATTTACTCCCTTAGCAACTTTCAAATGTACAATACAGTATTGTTAACTATAGTCACCATGTTGTATATTATATGTTTTTTAGTGTATTTCTCTGACTGTAAAACTAATCTAAACATATTCAAGAAAAGTATAAAGAAAGCAGTTGAGATTCACTGAGATGCGCATGCAGGTGGAACGGTGATTCACCGTGATACAGTTCTAGTTCCTTCTACATGTGCGTCTCCTTTTCCTTTCCATCAGGTAGCCAGGCCTCTGTGCTCCCCTTGCCTCAGGGGAGAGTTGTGTTGCACAGAAGTTGCTCGTACCAGAAGAAAGACTGGCTTTGGTGTTCTAGAGGTCCCTTGAGGGGATTATATCTTGGGAGGGAAGAGCAGCAGGGACCTTTGGGAAGGGTAAGCAGATATGCAAGAAGAGAAAGAGAGAGGTTGATTTCCTAAGGTTAGTAGATCCAGTGGTCTGCTCTTTAGCACCCCCGTGCTGTGGCAGGACTTTGTGGGCAGTGTGATACATCCAGGGAAGCTATGTATTATATCATAGGGATCCCCAGCCTTGGCAAAGAATCTTTTAGCGCATGAAGCAGGTCCCCCAGTCCCAGAGTCTGGAGAGGACTTCAGTCCGGGAGTTTTCTTTCAAAATGTAAATCTGAGCATGTTTCCAAGGAAAGATTCCTTCAATGACTTCCCATCTGTAGGAGACAGAGAAAGGTATTCCAGACAGATGAAATAGCATGTGCAAAACTAGGAAGTTAACAGCAAATGTGCTCTGTACCAGTGACTTTCTTCATCTGGATCATGAGGTTGTGTTGATGGATGAGCAGCTGGAGGGATGGGCGAGGGCTGCTCGTGAGCGGCCTTGACTGCCATCTAGTGGAATCTCTGTAGGCCAATGATTTTCAAACGTTTTTTAGGAGTATATATCATTTTTCGAATAAAATCTTACACAGAAACTCAATGGGCTCTGATGCCATGCTCTCCCCCATATAACCTCAGACTCTTGAGGCGTCTCTGTGTGACCATGGCTGTGGATAATGGGGAACACATTATCTGATCAGATTTGAGATTTAAGATGATGACTACAATAGTGGTGTGAAGATGCATTGAGGGGTGGGAATGGAGAATGTTAGACTGGATGCGAAGAGACCAACATAGTGAGGAGAAATTTCTGAACACAAACTGGTAATGTAAAAATAACTTCATTTTTCTGTGCATTTCAGTTTCTATTGTGAACCTTATTTGATTTGATGGTAGAAATTTCCTTATAATTCAGGGTTACACTCTGCTTCTCTGGCTTGGATCTAATTCCAGGGGGTGTTTATATACATTGTAAAGGCCACCAGTTATTCAAAACTTAATTATGTTAAGAGCAGGCACTTTACAAACTTTAGCTCATTCAATTACCATAGTAACCCTCTATGGTATTATTGCTATTTTACAGATGAGAAAACTGAGGCTCAGAAAGTTGAGTGATTTGCCAAGGTCAAACCGCTCTTAATAATTAGAGCTAGGATTGAACCCAGGCAGTCTGCCTCCTGGTATGCTCCAGTATCTTTGTTTTTAACCAATGCAGCCAGGATGTGGAGACATCCGTGGGGAGTGTACAATTTTGTCCTTGGGAATGATCAGTCCTCTCTGACATCCATTGCCATTGCATTTTCTTTTCTTTATCCCATCTGTTTCTAGACATCGTCCATGCAGGTTGCTCTGGATCCTCCAGAATGATTCACTTAGCTACTCACAACATTTACTACACCAGGAAGAAACTCTTTGAGAATGTCTAGGGCTCTACCTACCTAGACCAGTGGTTCTCAACTGGAATTTTGCCCCCAGGAGACTTTTGGCAATGTCTAGAAACTTTTTTGATTGTCCCAACTCGGGGTGGGGATTATGTTTCTGGCATCTAGTAGATAGAGGCCAGGGATGCTGCTAAACATCCTCCAATGCACAGGACAGTCCCCACAACAAAGAATTATTTGGACCAAGACGTTAATAGTGCCGAGGTTGAGAAACTCCAACATAGACATGAAATTACATTTCAACCATTTTAGTTACAAAGTCTTACTTTATTCCCAGGGCTCCATCTTCCCAGGAAAGCACAAATTCCCTTGGTTCTTAGCTCCACCACACCTCCTGGGGTTTCTGTTACCTTTCCCTCTATCAGGGGTCAGTGCAGGGCTGGTGAGTGGGCTGGGACCTGGGCCTTCCTTTCAGATGCTCACTTAAGCCTAAACTCTCTGCACCTACCCTTTGACTATTTCCTCTCTCTCTTTTACCTGGTGTGAATGTAGGAAACTTTGCTCTTACACGTCATATTCTTCCAAATCCATTGCCCATGAGTTCCCTTAATGTTTGAGACTCAAACTGCAAGAACTGATTACCTTTTTCTCTGCTTTATGCTATGTAATCTGTTTTCTGGAGACAATAAATGCAAAAAAGTCAGCAGACTGAATGAAGTTTTACAGAAATGCAAGGAAAACCTTAGTTTGTCATGTCAGCATTTTGTAATCTATACTCTGAGGTGCACCACTGTCCCTGGAGATGTCAATAGGCTTTCTATTAAAAGGAGGAAGTGCTGTATGTGGTCCCCCTTTCTGGGAATTCACAAGCCACATAAGCAAACTATTTAAATTTGTCTATTCCAGGACTTCCATGAAGCATTTGACTAGAAAACTTTTCTTTTTCATGGAATCCCCAAGAACAGTTTGTACATAATTTGAGAAATGCTAGTCTGTGTAAGAAATGCGGCCTTTATCAAAGAATTGCCAGAGATAAGAGGATAGGTTCTAGAGATGTTAAAAGTTAGACTCAATAGGACTTGATGAATGATTGGTCCTGGGAGGTAAAGAAGCGAGAGAAATCAATGAGAGAATATAGAAGCTTCAAAACTGAGGGAACAAATTTTGTATCATTCCTTATATATCACAAAGTATTAGGCACCAGGGATTTTTAAAAGTATAAACCAAACAATAACAGTACTGAATTTATCTCCTGGATTATTGTAATGGCTTTCTAGATAGTCTCCTAGCTTTCATTTGCTTTCTCTTCTAATTTTAT
Organism: Equus quagga; assembly: GCF_021613505.1. Classification (NCBI taxonomy): domain Eukaryota; kingdom Metazoa; phylum Chordata; class Mammalia; order Perissodactyla; family Equidae; genus Equus; species Equus quagga. Next base: position 118,195,644 of record NC_060270.1, on the reverse strand, counting down.
CTCCACAGTGCCACCAAAGATATCTTTCTAAACAAAGATGTAATCATGGCATTGTTCTGATCAAAGAACTTCTGTGATTCAATTTTGCCCATACACAATCCAGGCTCCTTTGCATAGCGTTCAGAGGCCCTTGTCAAAATCTTCCTGAATATAGATTTCACTTGGTGTGGCAAAAAATGAGCAACTCTTCCTCAACAAGGTCTTCCCTTGCACTGCCGGTGCATACATGCTTGTGTGCCTTTTAGGGACCTTGGGGGACAAGACATGTTGTGCTGGGGGACCTTGTATCTGCTCCTGTCCTGTATGAATGACTTGATTCTGTAAGTTTTATAAATATGTCTGCAACTTAATCTACTAGAATGGGAGTGTGTGTGGTGTGTCTCTGCCTATGTGGCTATCTTCCATTTGTGTCTCTGGATCCACTCTCACCCTCATCCACTGGATTCCCTGCTCTTGGAGGCTGACCAGTGTGGAGTGAATGTGTGGAATCTCTTGCCCTCTGTGTGATGGTTGGGTTTGGTTAATGGAAAATGCTCGCAGGAGAGAGGAGGGAAGGAGAGTGAGATCAGAGTGTGTGTTTCCTAGATCCCTCCCTGGAAAGACACCACAGGCCGGCTGTGCCCTGTGCCGGTCACTTCTCCCCTAAACGTGGCCTCCTTCATAGTCTTTCCTCCGCTCCAGGTTCTGGTAACTGCCTTCTCCTCTGGGAGTGGTAACACCACTCCTGCTTTAACCCTTGGTTCCTGTGTATCCTTGTACGCTCTGATGCTATGCTTGTAAATAGTCCTTTAAAAATAAACCATCATCAAATTTTCCCAATTTGCATGTTGTATTTCTTTCCCACTGAAACCCTAACTGATACAGTTGGCCATCTGAAACCCTTAGATTTTTGAGTATCTGTGAATGGTAAAAATTTAAATAATAAAGAACTAAACAGAGATACATCACAAAATGTTCATTTTTGTGTTTTCCTTCATATCATTTCAAATGGTACTATAAATTTATGAAATAGAATATTAAATTTAAAAGTAACTGAATAAGGACAGTATTCATTTTCTGGTCAAGAAAAGCCATTCTTTTTGTGATCCATTGGCTGAAACATTTTCCAGTTCGTTGACTAATGATTGGCCATGACAATTAATGGAAGAGACATCTGAGTTGGTTTGGGTGGTGGGAGGGTAAGGTCCCCGGGGTTAGGGCTGTCTGGAGGTTAATGGGAGCAACAGACCCAGGGATCCCTGGATGGCTCAGGGGCTGCAGCTTTTGCAGCTGGTCTTTAACGAGTCCTGAAAGCATTTTCAAGTGTAAGTAAGAGGCTGTTAACTGACTACAGCTAAGCAATTCTCTTCTAGAGTCAGGCACAGATTTTCTTCAGGAAAAGAATTCTCCAGAAAGAATCTAGGTAGGAATGCCAATTCTAGATCGTTCTCCTCCTCCAGATGGTTTATAGTATCCTGTGTTCTTTGAATTAGGACAGAATATATAGCAGAAAGGGCTACACTTTTGCAAGGAACAGCAAAATGCCATTTATTTAGTCTATAGTAATAACTGATATTTAGCTCTTAGTCTATTTGTTATTGGTTCATATTATTTTTCTTTTAAGCAAAAAATATTTTAAGGTAGTTTTATATAAATTAATTTCACCTGCCATGATTCTAGCCAAGAAAAAAATTCAAATTACTGATTTTTCTTGAAGGAAGAGTGAATAGCACTCAAATATGACAGACTGGAGATATTGTGAAGCTTCCCTTATTCTCGTTTGCTAGTTTTTGCTTGCAGATCTAGCCATATAGATATTTATCTATCTATCTATATACAGATATATACATCCCATAGAAGTGTGTGCTCTCCTTTTCCTGAGGAATCCTTTGGAGATGGCGATGCAGCCAGCGTTTCCTTTGGAGTTGCAGAAGGCATGGAACCCTGGGTACTGTGACAGTGGTGTCGGAGTGAGGTGCAGCAAAGGAAAATAACCACACTTTCCGTGTGGTCAGAAGTGAGGCACTCCATGTGCATGAAGATTTTGGTATGGGGGTAAAAAGACAAATCTATTGTATAAGCAGGATTTGTGTGTACGTTTTCTTGTTTTGTATACACTGATGAACCAGTGTTGTTGTAATCAGTGGTTCATGCTTGGGATATATGATTAGGAAAGTCCCAGGTAATCTTTTGAATATGTTGTCCTCAAGCTGTGATTTCCTGCACCTCTTGTAGTTACTTTATCAGAGAGTGAAATGTGTACCATTTTATTTGGAGAGAGGATTTAAAACCAGGCACAGCTTTGGAACCCTGGTCTCTATAACCCATTAATTCCCACCTTGTTCACCTCTGTATTCAAAGAAGGAAACATTTTTTTTTCAACCCTGGGACTTGGACAGGAAACATTGGAGATTTATATTTTTCAGGAATTAATACATAAACTGTGGGTATATTTAAAATTTTAGTTTTTCTTAGCTGTGATTCTGAAGTACTATTAAAATTGATAAAATTCTAATCATAATGCAAGAACTCTGAAAATGCACCTTATTTTTGGGGGCTATTAAATTATAGTAATGATGCAAAGTTAGTACCTTTCTTCTGTTAAAAACCGTAACCTAATATTTATATCTGACTGTGCTCTCTCAAGGTGTTAGATCTCAAGCTTTATTTTATAACTATAAAGATCTTTAAAAGAAGGAAAATAGTCTTGCTATTTATGACAGTGTCTTAGTAAGATAGTGAGATTTTTTTCTAATGTGAAAGCTCTTTGTCATGAGGATACAAACATAAAATGCGTAAACTCGAATACCCTCAAAATACCTTTTAGATGAGGCAGTGTTTTTTGAGGAGGGAAAACCACGGAGAGTCAGCTGTCTCATCAGGTTTTGCTCTCAGAACAGTTACTGACTTGTTTAGTGACCTTGGCCATCTTAGTCCAACTCCATTTTAGTTTCCCCTCTTGATAAATGGGATTTCTTTCTGCTAACCTGCTTTCCCTGAACGTACTTCGGAAGAAAGATGTTAAGTGAATACCAATTAACAATAAGATTTCCTATCTCAAGAGTGAACTCCAACCTGAAAAGAGAACACAATTCACTGGTATTTTTTAACCTTGTACTCCTTACCCAAAAATAAAATTAAAATATAAGTATATTTTAATGAAGTACTCTGGGATAAATGACTGAAAGTTCATTACCATATAAGAATTATATTCAATATAGATGCTTTTAAATATGAAAATGTGGCTTAGCAGGTTGGCAGCTTGCAAAGCCTTGCTTTATTAGTTAGCAAATGATTCTGGGTTTTATCACATTTATTGTCAATCTCAGTTTTTGGGTGCCTAGGAATTCAAAATTATATGCTCAGCTGACCCTTAAATGAGCTCTCATTCTGTCTCACATGATTTATAGCCTGGCGGCTCACATGTAGAAATGATGTATGATTTAATGAAGTGGAAAGGCAGAAGAGGTTCCCACCTTCGGTTGTTTAATGCTCTCTTTTGGCTGGTGTCTGGAGCACCGGGGACAAACAGGCAGCAGTTCCATCCCCTCATTCATTTACCGTCACGGTGACAGGAAGGTCCAGTTGCTATGATTTGTGATTGTTTGCACGTATAGTTTTGTTTTACTAGAAAACACGAGAACATTGATTCAGGTATCTTGAAATTGTCTTTTAAAAGAAACATGAGAAAGTCCATTGTCTCAAATTCTCTTATTTTGCGTTTTTGCTTTATTGCTCTGAAGGCAAATATTGCAAGGGAAGCAATACGGCATTTAATCCTCAGGGCTGTGCAGGGTTTCAGCACCGCTGGTCCATGGAGTCCGTAAGTGTTTGTGGAGTACACCAGGAACTGATCGAGGCCCTGTGTTACAGCGGTGGCCAAGAGAGACAAGGCCCCTTCAAGGGAGGGCAGATAACAATGCATAAATAAATAAATGCATAAATATGATGCTTTCTGTCTTGTGCCACAGAGTAAGTACATAAAGAACAACTCTAAACAAGATGTGCTGAGGGAGCGTGCAGGGCATGAAGGCCACTCTAGAGCTGCTGCTGTCGGGGAAGGACGCCCCCGCCCAGGGGGAGCCCCAGCCAAGACCGACATGATGCGAAGGCTGCAGCGCACAGGGGTCTGGGATCAGAGCTCCCTCAGCAGAGGATGCAGAGAACACAAAGTTCAAGGAGGAAGGAGCTTGATGGTCATGAAGAATACAAGAGGAAAGTGGGGACAAGGAGTAAGATGTAAGGGCAAAAGAGGTAGGAATTGAGAACTGAGGGTGGCAGATAGTGCAGGGCCTTGAAAACCACAGTAAGGGAGGGGCAGTTCTAGCAAAGCTACATTCCAAAGATGTTTGTTGAGACTCTCCCAGCTGCCCCCCACCAGCACCCCTAGAAGCTGTGGCGCACCTGTTTAAGTTATACATCCCCCTTTAGGTCTAGGCCCCACCTCAATAATGTGGAGTATAGAGTTCTGGGGCCAAAGCACGCACAAAAATGTCCCATTACCTCAAGGGTCATCACCTTCCTCCACAATTTGTTATTTTGAAAAATTACAGAAACCCAGAAAAGTTACAAAAACTCTTCATGTGGAGTCACCAGTTGGTAGCAATTTGCTATCTTTGCTTTATTTCTTTTCTTTCTCTACATATTTGGTTTATGTTTTGTTTTGCTAAAGCATTTCAAGGTTAATTGCAGATGTCATGACATTTCACCCTTGAACACTTCAGCATCTCTCTGATCATGTCCTGGAAACAACAATGTGATGCTTTTATCTACTATACACCGTACACTGAAATTTCCCAAATTGTACCAAGCATGTCCTTTACAGCTGGTTTTTTGATGGTCATATTTCTTTGTCTCCTCTAATTCAGAAGAGTCCCTCAGCCTTCTTTATTTTTTAGATGTTGACATCTTTGAAGAGTACAAGTCAGTTGCTCTGTGGAATTTCTCTCAGTTTGGATTTGTCTGATGTTTCCTCATGATCAGATTTAGGTTAAATATATTTGACAAGAATGCTCCATAGGTGGTGTCGTGTCCTTCATAGTGCATAATATCAGGTGCCTTATGTGTTAGTGTGTCCTAATATTGGTGATATTAAACGTGATCAGTTGGTAAGGGTATATCTGCCAGATTTTCCCATTGTAAAGGTATCATTTCCCCTTTGTAATCAATAAATAATCTGTGGGGAGATACTCTGAGACTCTGTGAATATCTTGTTTCCTAATAGCCTTTCACCTAATGATATTAGCATCCACACATGCATCTTTCCAGAATTGGTTATTACTATGGTGGTTGTGAAAATGATGATTTTCTCCTTCTCTGGTTCCTTCTATACTCATGAATTGGCTTACTTAGGTAAAGAAAATTTTTCCTCTCTCTCCCCCCTTTTAACAAATCAGTATGGACTCAAGGATTTAAAAAAATTCAATATGTTATAATCCATTCCTGCCATTATACATTTTGATGCTGTCATTGTCCCAAATTTGGCTAGTGAGAGCCCTGTCAAGCTGACATTTTCAATCAGTTTTTGAGCACTTCCTTTTTTTCTGCCATAGAAAGAAGTTTCAGACTTACTTTGTACTTTTCCTTTTCCAGACCAGGAATCAGTGATTTCTCCAAAATGTCCTGGTTTCTTTTAGTGGAGAAGGATATTTAGAAACCAACATCTTGGAACTAGATGTGTTTTTTGCTACCAGGGTATCATTATTTTCAGAATGGGGGTATCTTTGCTTCTAGAATCTTTCAGTGTCCAGAGCTAGTAAATAAATACAAAGACACACACATGCAGAATTATGAATTCTTACTAATACCTCTAATTCTTTTTTTTTAGGGCATGCTTTTTGGTAAGGAAGGTTGGCCCTGAGTTAACATCTGTTGCCAATCTTTCTCTCTTTTTTTTTTTTCTCCCCAAAGCCGCGGTACACAGTTGTACATCCTAGTTGTGTGTCCTTCTAGTTCTTCTGTGTGGGATGCCACTGCAGCGTGACTTGATGAGCAGTGGGTAGGTCTGCACTCAGGATTTGAACCAGTGAACCCTGGGCCGCCCAAGCGGTATGGTGTGAAGTTAACCACCATACCTCTAATTCTGATCCGGTACCACAGCGTTCTGTTTCTCCTTCCCTCATTCGAGATCTGTATCTCCCTTCTCCCACAGAGAAAACCTTGCTTCCCAACAACATATTAATATTTACTCATTTATTCACTCTCTCCCCAAATTTTAGACTTGCTATACTAATACCGTTACCAACAACAGACTCATGAAATTCAAGATCTCTCCACACTTTTTATTCTTAGAATGCATTTCTATGGCAGCTTTATCAACAGGTCATGATGGAATCAATCCGCTTGTAGAACTTTACCTGCGAATAATAATATTCCTCTTTGTTTTGATTCTGGGATTAATACTTTCTCCTCTTAATTGTCAATCTTTTAACGTTACATCTGAGAATTTTATACTATTTTTTTTTAAGCAGGATGCTGTGTGTGTATGTGTGTTTCCACCGGGTGTTTTCATTCTTTTGTGTAGGTGTGCATCTTCTGTAGAGCAGTGTTTCTCATGTGTACTGCATCTTATTTGTGAGGTCTGAAATAGTTTCAAAGAAAAATAAAAAGATCTTTTTGTCTATATGATCTCCCTCTGTAGTCTCCTGAAATAGTCAAAATATGAGCACATTTGGGGAAACAAAAAACTGAAAAAATGAAAACTGTCTTCAAATATTCAATTGTGTCTAAATAAAATTGCACAAAGCATCTGAATGTTTGAAAAAATATATAAACTTCAATGTATCCAGGGTGGTACCAAGAGAAATGTACAATAATGAGTTGTGCGGCCTTTAGAGAAGGCATAAAATAACTTTGAAAAACTCTTTACATAAAACATTGTTATTTTAGGCCCAAACCAGAGAAGTTTCAAATGAAAAAAATGTTTCTTATTGAAGGTAATGTCAGCAGAATCACTTCTGCTCTTAGAGTGGTTCATTTACTCACGTAACAAAAATTATTTGCAGTTCTATCTTGAATATTTTCTCTAAGCATGTTACTTTAATTCTGAGATGCTTTGATTATTAGTGTGGAATGTGATAATTATAAAGTGGATACTTGACAGTTTAGGCTGGTAGATTAAGTTGTCAGCCTGGAGAACCCGCGGGCCTTGGCATCATGCAGGTGGCTCCGATTTGGATCGGCAATCTTTCAGAAGGGGGCAGTGGCTTGTTTGGTGTCTGGTTTTGTTTTTCTGATTTGATGGGCTAAGGTGGGGTGGGTAATATAGGCAGGGTGTCCGAGAACGGGGTGGGTAATATAGGCAGGGTGTCCGAGAACAGTGTTCTTTCCTTTCCTAAAAACTAGTCGGTTTTTTAAAAGCCCACAAAACTTCCTCTGACTTACCCAAATTCCACTTTTGAAAGGTTTGTGTATATTAGCATTTGAAAAATGCAAATACTGACTCCGGAAGAGTTAAGCTCCTTTCGGCTATTTATGCTATAGTCAGATTCATTTTAATCTGTTTGCTTTTAAATCCTACAGGAGCTGGAATGAGACTCATTTTTAAAAGAAGAGGTGAATATTTTGTAGCATACAGAGAACTTGAAGGAACATTTTGGGGTGGATGCCCAGTGAGGTGGGGAAGCAAGGGAGTAGGCGGCAGAGGAGCGCCTCGCTAGGAGGGAGATTCCTCTGCAAGCATAGCACGAGGTAGACTTTTTCTGTTTTTCAGTTTTGCATAGGGCCTTGGTTATGCAGCATCACCCAAGATACCCACTGGAACTCATCTTCCTCATTCTAACACAGTTTCATTCATCTGACTGCTACTCTGAGACATGTCTGTGGAAAGAGGCTCTGGCATGGAACTTCAAACCCACAGCTGGATGTTATACCACGGCAGTCTTGCCTAACTTGAAATGAAACTCCACACCCTCTTACAATTTGCTCATGTCTTATGACTAAGTTATTTTTCTCTGTTACAAGAATTAATAATCTGCAAGGTTCCAAGTGCATGAATCAGAGAACTAGAAGGTACTCAGATTTTCTCTATCAGTCTCTTTAAATCAAGATCCCAAGAAACAGGCATGCTTGGCACAGGAGTGGCAGGGCTTGGACCACAACTCTGGCCTCCTGACTCCAGACCCAGGGCTGGGCCCCTTTGCCTGCATACCTATTACTTGCTATAACCCAACAGACCTCTCTTTTTCTCTTGGAAAGAACGTTTGAGCAAACTTCTGGGCCATGAAAGCATTGGTACCTGCTAGCAAGGAAATCTAATTCTGGAAAATTAGAGATTATACTTCCATTTTATGCAAATATAGCCAAGTGTATGTAGGTCACAGATAGGTTTTGTTTTTTTTAAAATATAATAATTTAGATGATAGGCCCATTTTTACCTATTTTTTTCAAGTGACCTAATCTGATAAATTTGGAATCCTTGAGAGAGTTTCATGTAATTTTACTGGATCGTCACTTTGCAATACAATGCAATGTAGCTCTGTGGTTAAGAGTGTGGGGTGGGGCCAGTTAACCTGCTGACCATTTCCTAGCTCAGTGAATTGGGAAAGTTCCTGTTTCCTTATTTGAAAAACAAGGATAACAATACCTACCTCACAAGGTTATGTGAGGATTAAATTAGCTAATGCATAGAATCTGTAGCATAGTGCCTGGCACTTTGTAAATGCACAGTAACTATTATCCATTATCATTATTATTACGGTTACTGCCTGGAAAAGGAAGTCTATATAGACCAGGCATCTTAAGTTCAGGATTCAAATGCAATTTCTCTTGTTTTCCATTTCATGAGCATTATAGTGTGTTTTCAGATATTTTATAAAAATCAGTTTATTTTAATTAATAGACTTTATTTTTTAGAGCAGTTTTAGGTTTACAGAAAAATTCGAGGAGAAAGTACAGAGTTCCCTATGCTCCCCCTTCCATCCCCTTTCCCTGTTGTTACCATTTTGCCTTGGTGTGGTACATTTGTTACAATCGATGAACCTGTGTTGCTACATTACTACTAACTAAAGTCCATAGTTTACATTAGCGTTTACTCTTTGTGTTGTATGTTCTATGAGTTTTTCCAAATGCATATTGTTATCCACCATTACAGTACCATGCAAAATAGTTTCACTGCCCTAAAAACCCCTGTGCTCCATCCATCTCCCTCCCCTTTCTTCCCCAGCCCCTGGAAACCACTGATCTTTTTACTATCTCCTTAGTTTTACCTTTTCCAGACTGTCATATAGTTGGAATCATATGGTATATGGCCTTTTCAGATTGACTTCTTTCACTTAGCAATATGCATTTAAGGTTCCTCCATGTCTTTTTGTGGCTTGATAGCTCATTTATTTTTGTTGCTGCATAATATTCCATTGTCAGGATGTAACACCCTTTCTTTATCCATCCAACTCTTGAGGGACATCTTGGTTGCTTCCAAGTTTGGGCAATTATGAACAAAACTGCTATAATCATATGTGTGCAGGTTTTTGTCTCAACATAAGTTCTCAGCCAATTTGGGTGTATACCTAGGAGTGTGATTCCTGGATCATATGGTGAGACTGTTTCGCTTCATAAGAAACTACCTGTTCCAATATATTTGTACCGTTCTACATTCCTACCAGCAATAAATGAGAATTCCTGTTGCTCCTCATCCTCACTGGCCTTTGGTATTGTCAGTGTTTTAGCCATTCTAACAAGATTTTAGCCATTCTCATGGATATGTAGTGGCATCTCTCTGTTTTAATTTGCATATCCTTAAAGAAAGATGACATTGATCATCTTTTCATATGCTTGTTTGCCATTTGTATATCTTCTTTGGTCAGGTGTCTATTCAGATGTTTTGCCCTTTTTAAATTGGGTTGTTTCTTTTCTTATTGTTGAGTTTTGAGAGTTCTTTGTATATTTTGGACATGAGATATGTTTTGCAAAGATTTTCTCCCAATCTGTGGCTGGTCTTTTTATTTTCTTAACGCTGTCTTTACAGAGCTGAAGTTTTTAATTTCAATGAAGCTCCACTTAATAAATTTTTCTTCCATGGATCATGCTCTGCGTGTGGTATCAAAAAACTCACTGTCCAATCCAAGGTCATTGAGATTTTCTCCTGTGTTATCTTCTAGAAGTTTTATAGTTTTCTGTTTTACATTTATGTCTATGATCCATTTTGAGTTAGTTTTTGTGAAAGATGTAAAGTTACTGTCTAGATTCATTTTTTTGCATGTGGATGTCCAGCTGTCAGTTTATTTAATTTTCCTCTAGTAAATGAATTAACGTTATTCCTGAAGGCAATTATAAAGAGATATTTTAATCACTGAAGATCTGGGAGAATATTTAATGCTTTTTCAGTGAACAAAGTCTCTTCAACTATGTGGAGAAATATTAGGAGGAACATGGAATTGTTTATCAGTGAAGCATTTTGACATTTGTTCTTTTATTATATTTTAGAATGATTTGGAAAGACTGTAGAATGGTGTGTAGGATTTAGATCTGGTTGTATTTCTTAACTAAAACCTAGTCACTCGATAAAATGTTTTGTGTAGTATTGTTCAAGCGCTTCCACTCCTTTACGAGTTCTCCTTTATCTATCCTATCCTTTGAGTTACCGTTTGGAGGATTGTTAAAATGCTTGACTCCCTTCCTTCCTTCTTTCCTTTCTTTCTGTCTGTATCTGTCTGTTTGTCTGTCTCCCTCCCTCTCTCTCTTTTTAAATCACTATATTTGGCTAACAAGCCTTAACATCTGCCAACATTGTTGATCTTAGGAATAAAAACGTGAGATGATCCCTGGGAGAATTTCCAGGCACAGAGCCCAGGCAATCCATAAAACCCATGTATTTCAAATCATGCAAGTCTTATTAAATATTTTCAGAAATACAGTTGCCAGTGATTTGGTTACGTAGGTTTGTTTAAAGGAAAGTTCTTCCTGAAGTGATTTGTATTTTTAAAACTCTCAAGCTTCATGAAAACCAAGAGCTGTTTCTTCTCTAAATGTTTCCTTTTAGATACTCTTGGTACATTCTTGTTAGCAGTAATGTAGCCACTCACAGTATGATGGTTTGCTTAATGTTGAAGCAAATTATCTGAAGGATAAAATTGAATAAAAGATTTATTCTTTTTTAAGTTTTATTTAATCAAGGTACAAAGCAGAAATGGGTTCATGTTGTACTTTCAATAAAGAGTTTCTGAAAAAAAAAAGCCATTATCCCTAAATGATATGTGATATGGTGGACTCATGGTGAAAGAATTAATAAACAATTTAATAAACAGTGTTTAAATTTTGGTCCAGCTGTTCTTTGCAAGATGTATTTTTACCTCCTGTATTCTTCTGTGGCTTCCCACATATTCCTGTGTTACATTTGCTCTCTCTTTGAAAGTATCAATGCTACAAAGAAACAGTAAATAAGGCAGACCTAGCAGTTCCACAAGTAAGTATAGCTATGTCCTCAAACACAGGATGTTCATAGCAGCATCATTTGTAATGGACTTAACTGGAAAATACTTAAATGTCAATTTACAGGAGACATGATAAATGAATTGTTATATATTCATACAATAGAATACTATAGAGAAATGAAAATGAATGATTCACAAACACATACAACAACGTGGATAAAACTCACAAAAGGATAAATACTGCATAACTCCTCTTTTAGGAAGTTTAAAAACAGGCAAATCTAATTCATGGTGTTAGAAGCCAGATCGTGGTTACCCTAGAGGTGGGAAATGATTAGAAGGGGGCTTGAGTTTGTTTCTGGGGTTTGGATAAGATTCTGTTTCTTGATTTAATGCTGGTCACATGGGGTATGTTCACTTTATGACAATTCATAGATTGCCTACTTATGATTTTTGCTTGTATGTGTATATGTTGTGTTTTAATAACATGCTATGAGAAAGGCAATATTTACATCCACTTCAGCCCCAATAAAGGCAGCATTTAATAGGCAGCAGTTAATTTATAGGAGGCTAGGTAATGTGGAGCCATTCTGGTTATAAGATGTGTTTAGGGTTCGTTTTTAAAGAATATTTAATATTATTTAATACTCTGAATTATTGTTTATCTTTTGCATGTCAAAATTGTATATTTCAATAAATTATTTATATTTACAAAAATATAAATATGAAACACTCATATCCCACTGAATTATCATTTTCTTAAAATGACATACGTGCCGTTATGTATATTTACGCATTTTGACTGCCGTATCCGCAGTGCTTAACACAGTATCTGGCACACGGTGAGTTGTTAGTAAACTGAGGGCAGCTTGAAGAATTTATGCATCTCTTATAGTATGCTATATCATTTTATCTCCTTAAATAATTATATTTCTTTCTGTTTGGTTTTCACATCATTAAAGGTATTTGTCTTCGGTCTGCTGGAGTACTTAGAACACGGTAGGAACTTACTAAGTGTTGAATGCATGAAGGATTTGAATGTTTTGAATTGACACATAAACCCGAAGTCAACTAAATTTGTCTTTGATATATGCCTTATGAATTTTTAGCTTCAAATTTACCTTTCTTATACATTACTTATAGATGCAAGAGCAGTTGATATTTATTTTTAGTGTATATTTTGTGGGTAGATGCTAGGCAGTGAGAAGAATCTAGGCAAGAATTTTATCCTGGATAATTTACAAAGCAAATTTAAAAAAAACCCCACACCAGTTCATTTTGGATGCAGATGCATTGTGTGCATTGTGGAGGCATATTTTGCCACCGAGCCCCTGCTTTAAGGGAGGGTGCTAAATGTTTTCAAGGCACCTCTCAGGCATATTTTTACTTCTCAGCAGAACTATCAATAGAGTCCTTTGCTTCATAGAGATGGATGGGGCCGGGGAAAGTGGCCTCTGAGTATTTTAACAGGAATGAAATCAGTCATCGAGTTAGAGTAGAAGTGTCATCTTTTTGTTGTTGTTAACAAGCCCGCCTTCCACATCCTTCCCTGAAGAAAACCCATGAGTGCATCAAAGCCCTTGCTTGTTTTGTTGTTGTTTTATTTGTGGCTTTACAGAGCTGTCTTTATCAGTCTTTACGGATATGCTCTTTCCCTTCCTAATGCCTTTAGAAAAATTTCTCCCTTATTCATTTGAACATTGAACTTCATTTCTGCTTGACAATTCCAAACCCCAAACTCTGTCACATGTGAGGGTGGTAGCTACATTTTGGATAGCTGTTTTTCGTACTTCAGTTATTTCTTTATCTATCTATTCTCTTCTAATTTTAGACTCCCATTTCCGGGTCATGTGGCTCAAAGAGATGATGTAAACTTTAAAAAGGAGGATCCTCCAAATTTAGTCTCACTGAAGCCTGCAGAGCTGAGGAAGGAGATGACATCAGAATACTGACAGTGAATTCTAGGGTCCTGGGAGGACGGGGATGGCAATGAAAGAGAAGAAAGTTGGGGCTGGCGGGTGGTGAAGGCCATGAGCTAAGGAGGGGAGGAAGTGTTGCCACCAACCATACTTCACCCCCTCACGTCCTTGAAAATGGCACCCAATCTCAAAGGCTCATGGTGAAGCAGGACTTGACAACAGTGTAAGGAAATGGCAAAAGGCAGGAAGGCTCATTCCAGAATGGTTTGGTGAGTCGTCTTGTGGGGACTTTTGCTTTAAAATATTATTACAGCTTAACTGATAAAGTATAGGCACAGCTAACTAATCTGAGCTTCAAGATAAACTCTCAAGTAATTTAGAAAACAGGAAATGAGATGCTTTTAAAGCTTGACTTTATTCTTTTAGAATAGTGCGAGTAGTTTATTTTGTCAACCTGTATTCTTTAGAAGGAAAAGAATTGTGTTTTTGTAATAACGTATTTTAAACTATCAAAAAAGTGCTTTACCCACAGCTCAAAACCTCCAAATAGTTATTTTTACACTAAATTTAGACTGAGTGAATTTAAAATTTATTTTAATGTCTGTTACTTAAAAATTTTGAAAAAAAAGATAGCCATCAGAGACTGGACTGTCTTTGCTTTTGTAAATGGGGGATTAGGATTTGTCTGTTCTATAAAGGACATGCTGCATTTAGATTAGACATAATCTGATTATATTGCAATATAAAGGCCATTCAGGTCAGCTCAGTGTCCAGGGTCTGTAAATACCATCCAACCACTGATTGGTCCAGGGAAGGGTATTAACAGAAAGATAATGATGAGCTTTAATCCACATCCCTAAAGCACAACAGCTGGGGCTTCAAATGAGTTTTCTTTCAGACTTTAGAAGTGATGCTCTCCGTTTTACAACATGATAAATTGAACTATTTTTTTTTACTCATGAAAAAGTATGCCTATTTAACTTTACTTTTATTTAATTAGGTAGTATTCATGTCTCAAATTTCTTTTAGAATATAATATAGGTGTTTGACATTTATTTAAATTAGACTGACCATATTATTTATTGTCCAAAGAAGGACTCTCTTGAGAGTGAAAGTGAGTGTTATTAATAGTTAACCTAGAGACAACAGGCACAAACCAGGAATCTTCTGGGTATACCAGTATGTATGGCTACCTTATTTAAAAGTCATATTTTTAACTTTTATTTTTATCCTCCAGGAAATTTATAAAATCACAATTAAAATATTAGAGAAGCAAATGTTCTTTCCAAGTGTAATTCAAAATGTATGGTGCTTTAGAAGTGAAAAAACAATAATGCAAAAAGCAAAACATGGGTCTGTGGTCACAATGAGTTTTTTGAATGACAAATTTGTTTAAATATGATTCATAAATTTTATTTTCTTCTCATCTTGTGATTCCCAAATGTGTTGAGTTGGTCCAGCAAGCATATATTCAGCATGTATTCTCTGTATGTTTGTGTTTTACTAATATCATCGTTCAGATTGCACCTGCTATATAGAGAATGCTACGATATTCTGTGTGGGAGGTTATAAGGAAGAGAAAGTGCAGACGAATCATAACCTGATAAATATCAAGGATTTAGTTTTGTAGTCAACCTTTGTTGGTTGACTCCCAAGCATCCCTTCTCTCTTTCAAATACTGTATTCCAAATTTCCTGATCATGAAGCTCAGGTAACAAAGACCTCTCCTTCAGCTCCGAAAGAGCCCTGATTGGCTTAAGCAATCAGTGTTTCCCATCCCCTTAGCCTCAGTGATCTTTTTTAGTGATGGTCACGTGGTCCAGACGTATACAACTAGACTGGATACTGGCATTTTAATTAAGCTACTGAGAAAATAGGTCATGACTTTCCTATTGAAAGTAATTGAAGCTGTAGCTTGAGAAGGTACTGCAGATCATCTGAAGATCGAAACAAGCCTTAGGGCGAATACAACACCTAAAGTCCAAGGGATGGTGTAAAGATAGTCTTGGTGACATTGTTCAGCTGCTGGATCAAGCCAATCTTGTCACTGGAGTTTTTGGATACATGAACCAATAACTTCTCTTGCTTTTTCTAAAACTAACTTTTATTGTTTAAGCCTTTGAGTTGGTGTTTCGGTTACTTGCAGCCAAAGACTTCCTAACTCAAACAAGATTTAAAAATAATTGCAAACCATTTGATATGCAAATATTTGAGAACCATTATTTGAGAAGAGGAATGTCTTGCTATTTCTATGATTGATATAGGAAGGTCTTCAAGCCTGGGTGTTGGGTTAGGGAGATAGAGACAGGATGAACAGTAAAAATGCAAGAAAAACTGTCCAAGTCAGAATGCTCTGTACAAAGAGAAACATGGGAACACAGAGAAAGGAGTGTTAAGGAAAATGTTACAGACACACTTGATAGTGAACCAAATTTTGACAAAAAGCCAAGAAGTAGTTAAAAATGAACTCAGCTTTGTGGCCTTGGGTGGCCTGGAAGAGATAAGCGGATATAAAAGTAAACTTGCCTTGTTAAAGCAAGCATCTTTTTATGTATACTTAAAATTCACCAGTTGTGAGACTTGCCCTGCACCTGTGTAATAGAGCATAGCAATTCTATGCAGCATTTTATGGAAACTGAAGAACTTATGTGTGGGGACAAGATCCAAGCAGAAGAGTGAGTCTCCCTCTCATTACCTCAACCACTTCATCTCGCTTATGGAATCGAGGTTAGTAAATGGGAATATCTCTCTGGCTAGGACTGTATGACCAAGTGCAAAGTGACCTTTTGATTCATTATGAATTTTGAGCTCTTGAACACTAGATATTTGTATTGCTTTTTTTATTTCCTTCCCAAATTGAGAGAACCCATCTGTAGAGGAAATTTTCCATACACAGGCTGAAACCTGCTTTTTTCCCCTCACAGTCTCCAAGGTTATATAATCACTAACAGAACTTTAATATCTTCATAGCCCATTTTTCAGAATATTTTTACAAAAAGTCTAAGACTGGAATTATGCCTTATATGTAATGGATGGCGTACTCCCATAAGCCAAGAATTCCTGTTTTGATGTGTTCATTTTTGCGTGCAAGAGAATAATTCTTTAGAATGGAAAAGATATTCAAATGACTTAATTTTTTAAGCCTTGATGATCTGAGATCTTAGCTTTTCGCTTCAAGAGGAGACATCTAGATTCGCTCTGTCCTATTTTTATAGCCAAATGGTATTCACATGCCAGCCTTGGGGACAGATTTAAGTTCTAAAGTCTAGGGAAGTTAGGTTCAGGATGTGGAGATGGGATGCAGGGCACAAATGTCCTTCGTGGCTTGGGAGTGGCACCTTCCATGAGTGCAGGACTCCACCAAGCTCTCCTGATCACTGGTCTAAGTTGCTGCTGCTGCTGATTAGGATTGTACTGAGTCAGAGAGAATAGTACAGTTTTCATCATTATTACCTGTATGCTATTGTTGAACTTTAAAGTACTTTGCCAGAAGAAATTGGTTTTACATGTTAGTCTATTACGTTTAGTTAAAAGCTAGTTTTGAGAAAAGGGGTGCACTAAACTCTGTTAATTTAACTATAAACTGTGGAATGGCCTCACACTTGCAAAATGCGTGGTTAATGGGAGTGACAGGCATATGCCTATCTTTGAAGAGGAGGCATAAGAAATCAGGAGGAGGACAAAAAGCCAGTAACCACCCTTTCCCACGGTGCTTTGTAAGTCACTGTGCTCGCTCGGCTTTTCTTTACCTCATTACCTCAGGACAATATGTTTTAGAAATCTATCACGTAGGAAATTTTCTTTCATGGAAAACCAAGAATTTTAATTACTCCATAAGAATTCTGTAGGCTTCTTTGGAGGTAACCATTTTCCTCAAAAAAGGGGAATATAATGTATGTGTTGCTGTTACTTTTTTACAGGAAACCTTGTATGATTCAGCAACACAGTGAATTTTAAGCATATGTTCTCGCTAATGAATTATCTCAGCTTTGTCTTTTTGGACGTGATAGAGGCACTTTTTATTTTGCTTGCAGCCTATTTTGTCACTCCAGACAGATTAATGAATGATGAGCTATACCATTTCATTAGAATAATAAGAATTAAGAGAAGATGTTTTCCTTGGGGACTTCTGCTTGGAATATGTCATTAATCATTTCTGAAAGAACTCTAGTCAAGGCCGAACTGGGAATGCTAGTTTATCTGACACTTACCAAGGGGGAAAACAGGTTGTCATTTAGTCTATCTTGGGTAAAGTACATCTTAGTAAAATGGCTAGATAAGGAATGACATCTTAAGATTGCTTCTTGTTTTGAGCTCTGTCAGAGGTCTGAAGAATCGCTTGTGAAACTGTGAAATGTTCTCACGAAAAGTAGAAGTCATTTAGCAAGAGTATTGTTTTTAGTTTCATGTGTGGTTTTTAAACAAAGGGGTATAAAGTGTAAAAATAGCTGAAGTCTGAGTTGGAGGCTTTACTTATTTTCTCAGCAGCCCTTTCCCTGTTCCCAGCCTCCTGAACTCCTTCATCTTCCTTAGTTGGAGGAAACCCAAATGTCTAACAGGATATTTTAAATGATTAACATGAGCATTTCTGATACTAAATGAGTTTAAAGAATTTCAATTATAAGGATCTTCTTGGTTGCCCAAATGACTCAGTTTGCAATTACTGCCTAAAAAATGGTGTGGATGGGTGTAAAGAGAGGGAGGGCGTGCCAGAGGGAGAGGGAATGAGCTACGCTCTGACCACTGGGGATTTGTGCCCACTCACCAGCCCCGTGCAAGGACTTCCCGGAGAGAACCAGTCTTTCCTTCAAGAAGTACTTTTGAGTAGAAAAAGTAAAAAAATGTTTTGTAGAAAACTTTTGCTAAACGTTCCATTTGAAATCTTCTGTTAGTTTTGATAGGTTGGACTGGAGTGAGTGAGTAGGAGGTGTTGTATTTGTGTCTAGGATAGAAATACGGAAAAGAGGCGTGCAGTGATAAACTGAGAGTTACCAATAGCTAGTAACATCGTTAGGGTTTTAATGACTTAGATAGAGCCCCCATACACAAAATTCTTTTCCAGGCTTACGATCTTCACAGGAAAAAACAGACATTCCCCCCAGGTCAAAGAGGAAATAAAAAATACCACGAAAGACTTTTAAGAAAGCAATTAAAGAAGAAAATTGCAATCAAAGTTATACTTTGCAGCCAAAAATGTATTTATAGATAACTTCATAACCCTAAGAGATTTTATTTTTTAAAAATAAAGTTTGAAAATAAATGAGTGAAACATTCAACTCTTGGTATTTGGGAGGAAAAAAAAAATCCTGAAACAGAATAACAAAAATAAACGGAACTTAAGGAGTAAAAATAAGTTAATAATAAAAACAAAACAGGAATTTAATGTTAGAAAACAGGAAAACAGTAGAACTGATGAATAAAGTATAGTTTAAAACCAAACAATGAAATAAACGTTTGGTAAATGGAATAAAAAGAGAAAGAGAGAGAGAAATGCAAATAAGTACATTTTAGAGTGAGAAAAGGACTATGGCCACAGTCAGAAGAGATTAAAAGTTATGCCAATACCCTGTATAACTTGAGGCAGATATACTTGAAAATCTTGATGAAATCTGCATGTCAGTTCTCATTAACAAAACCAAAGCCACAGAGTAAACTGGAAAAGAGATTTTTAAATAACTATTATAAAAAAGTTTGAAACTTTTATTTAAAAAAAGCTGTTACAGCTCAGGAAAACACATCAATGGAAAATTTTGAATGATATATAGACTTAGCTACACACACACACACATACATACACATACGTGTACATATATACACACTCTCAGGACATTTGGAAAGTCTGGAAACATCAGATAAACTTATTTTCAACAATATGCTAGTTACATTTTTAAAAAATATTCTAAGTACATTTTTTTAACCTCTAGACACCTTTTCTAGAGACATACCTGGAGCAATATGTCCAATTGTTAGTCTGAAAAAAGGACAATTCATATACTACAGAGTCTCCAGAAAGTCTTTAAACACAGGCAGAAATAGTGTATTAATAGAATCTCAGCAATTTTGCCTGCTGTTGACTAAAGTGTACCTATTTTCCATTCCACCCAGGAAGAAGAGGCCAATTACTTTTTGAGTCTGAGCATCTTGCATTTCACTCCCCTCTCCAAGGAGAAAACTAAAGAACTTTTGGGTTTTATTCTCTGGGGGGGGGGGCATTAGATTGGGTTGCCCAAGAGAGAACGGGGTTTCAAGACTTGAAAAAGGTGGAAAAGTCCCACCTAGAGTTGCAGGGTTATTAAACAGAGCAGAGTGGCAGGGGCTCACCTCCACTCCCATGGGGGATCCTGGGAGGTGACAGGACCTGTGAGCGATGGATGGATGATATGGCGGAGGGGGAGGTGATGTCACAAGGGAGACCACTGTGTTCTAGGCACTTAAAGATTCCAGTGGCAAATGGATACTCAGAGATAGACTTGGATTTAGAAAAATAAAGCAAGGTGGCATTAGATTGTGGAACAAATTTTGGTGTGTGTATGTGTGTGTGTGTGTTTATAAATGTACATATATTTAGGCACGCGTATCTAGGAGATGCTGACAGCAAACACACTGAAATATTAGCTGAGTTCTAAAAAGAGAACCTGCCTTTGTTACTTTCCACCTGATGAAGAGGCTTTTGGAACTGGAACTTTGGGGAAGAGCAGCTCCCTTGGATGAATTTTATCCTCTCCCAGGTTTATCTTGGGGTTTGTGAAATCTGATGAGCATTGGGGCCGGCGTTGAAGATGAGAACATTTCTGTCCTTTCCGTTGACCTGTTCGTGATGCATTCCCACCCAGTCAGCTCCGGAGAGCAAGGCAGAGTGTGTTATAAAAATTAAAATGAAGTTATAATCCAGCATGCTGTGTCAATGCTTCATGGTAATTAGTTTTAAAAGTTGAAACATTTCTGGCAAGGGTGTATTTCATGTTTATGTATAACACTAACACACTAGCAAGAGATTTAATTGTGACCAGAAATTATCTGTTAAACCCTAATTTAAAATAAAGTGATGTTTAATCAAGAGACATTAATCAATTGCAATACTGATTTAGAGAGCCATTTAGTGAAGGAAAAAATAATTCATTATATCAGGTTATTTTAAACTGGAAGAAAAATCGCATTCTGCTAACATAAAGCGGTAACGTTAAATCGACTGAATTCTCCATGCCCTGCTGCTAAATCGTTTTAGGATATTTTTCACACCTAATTTCTATTGAGTTTAATTAAGACATTTAGAGGTACGTGCTCTTCTGTAGGAAAGGCAAGTTTTAATAAACTGTCGCTGTTTTCATAATTTTTTAGAAAACATTCCCATTTCACAGTATGCAGGGAAATGAAAAGCTCTAGTTCTTCCTGCCTGTTACATGCTCACACACACACATGCGCAATGCACATTCACACTCACGCTCATTTTGTCTGCCACACACCTATACAATCCTCTCCTTTCCTCCCACACACATTTGCTTACTCAAACACAAACACAAACACGCACTTTTTCTTGCTCTGGTGAATACACATACACACACACTCTCTTTTTAGCTCAGGCCAAAACACACACACACACACACACACTCTTGATCAGGCTAACATGTCCACATACCAATGCTGGCACACACACACATGACATGTGACCCATTCATGTCAACGCACACGTGCACACATGCACACACACACAGCGTAATGCCTACACATACACAGTTAAACTTTCTTTTTCTCACCACTCTTTTGTAGCCAACTTCTGACTTTTTTATCTTTGGTGTATATTCTCTTGATCTTTGACTTAGAGGTGGATGACTCAGACCAATTATTTTACGTGATTGCATTTGGAGTGAGGTTGCTTTTGATACTGACTCATTTTTATTATTTGCATGTAGTTTAAGAGAAAGAACTTCATGAACTTATTCTGCTTTCATATGCGAAAGTGAATGTTGAGGAGATTATGTAAGTAGATGAGAAAATTGCCTTTCATACGTTTGTTGAATCAACAGGGTCAGATGAGAAGTTGGCAAAGAATATATCATGAGATTCAAGAAACACTATTTTGCCATATTGCAGATAAATGTTCTTTCTGTGTTTCTTTGTGCCACTTGTTATTATTTGCTCTATTGATTATGATAATTGACTAATTAAGAAATAATACACAACAGAAGATTAATAAAATTTAGTATTTTACTAGAAGACTGAATATGAAGGTGGGCAGTTGACTTGCCATTTTGAAATTGAGAGTTTTGGCTTGTGAATGTATAAGGACAGATATGTGTCATTCTAGTGCTTTCCACAGAGTTGAAAATGCCCACTGTTCTTCACAGTGAAAGCTTCCTTTTTGTGTGTAAAAGATTGGAAAGCACCATCTGGGACACATCGTATGCTCATGTTTCTTAGGAGAATCTGGAAATCATACTTTTGGGATTTTGTTGCTAATAAAGAAGAGAAAGGAAAAAGAATCTTCCATAAATTACACCACATCTATTGGTGGCTTTCTTGTAAAAATTGAAATGAAATGAGAGAATGGCAATTAGAATATACTATATTATATCCAGAAGAGTACCATTAATATTTCTGAAACTTCATATTTAAAACTTTTTGGCTTTTACAGGCCCGCCCCCGTGGCCTGGTGATTAAGTTCAGTGTGCTCTGCTCCGGCAGCCTGGCTTCAGTTCCTGATCGTGGACCTACACCACTCGCCTGTTGGTGGCCATGCTGTGGTCACAGATCACATACAAAAAGAGGAAGATTGGCAGCAGATGTTAGCTCAAGACAAATCTTCCTCAGCAAAAAAAAAAAAAAAAAAGAAAACGATTGTGGGCCTTTATTTAGATAGATATTTTGTTTGGTCGCTTTCTTGGTCTTGCTACTTAGAGAAGAAACATTTGGAAAATGCGCCTAGGACAAACACTGAACTTCTATTTGGTGAGGCCCCTACTTAGTAGAGTCTTTAGAGACCTTCTTTGTCTCCCATATGGAAACCTAAGCAGAAGAAAGATCCTCTTGCTCTCTGCCTCCCTCCTTCCCTAATCAGACTGGGAAATCCCCATTGACTGTACCAATAACTTCCTTTTTAAAATAGATAGTCCAGATTAGTTTCTATTATTTATGGTTAAGAACCCCAAGCTACATAGACATTTTCAGAGCAAAATGCTTAATTTCCTATTCCAACACCCAGTACAGTAACCTGGTACGTAATTGGTACTGAAAAATATTTCATTCACTCTTCATTCAGCAGATATTTATGAGCATTTACTACATAGCAGGCAGATGCCGAGGTCCTGGGACTATCAAAGTGAACAAAACAGAAAAGTGTCTGGCTGTGGGGCTTATATTTGGGTGGGAAAATTTACAAATATACAAACATATTAATATATGAGATGAGGATATATGCTATGGAAAAATACATTAAAATAAATAAATAAAGGCCTTCCTTCTCAGAGCTGATGTAGGACTCCTGAGTTAATCTGGGGAAAGAGTGCTCTAAACAGAAGGAAGAGCAAGTGCAAATGCCCTGAAGCTGAGAAGCAGAAAGATGCTTGTTGTATTGAGTGAAGGGGAGAAATGTGGAAGACTCAAGGTTGAGCAATGCAGGGGCCAGACCCTTTGGGCTTTATGGATGCATAAGGACTTTGGATTTTACTCTGAGTGAAATGGGAAGTTATTAGAATGTTATGCGCAGGCAAGTAATCTGATTTGACTTTTTTAAATAAATGAATCCCTCTGGTTTCTGTGGGGAGAACAGACTGTGGGGAGTAAGAAATGAGGGAGGAGGCTCCTTGGGGGACCACAACATTCCAGGTGAGAGATGACTGTGGCTTGAACTGGAAGGAAAGTGGTGAGAAGAGATCAGATCCCGGTGTGTTTTGAAAATAGAGTAAACAGGATTTGCAGCTGTATTAGAAGAGGATAGGAGAGATGGAGACCTATTAATGATGACTTCTAGGTTTTCAGCCTAAAAACTAGATGAATGGAGTTTCCATTTAGTTAAATAGGATAAGTAATTTGGGGATGAGGAGCAGTTTAAGGTTTGCTTGTGGACAATTTGATAAACATTTAAGTAGAGTAGGCAGTTCTATATGAGTTTGGAGTTCAGGTGAAAGATGGAGACTACGACTGTGTGAGTGTGTGTAATATATATGTAAATTGTCAGTGTACAAAAGGTATTTGAAGCCAAGAGCCTCAATGAAATCACCTTGTGAATGAGTCTAGGGAAGAAGCACAAAGACTGAGCCTTGGAGCACTTTAATATTTATAATCTGATAGATGAAGGGGCACCAGCGAAGAAGTCTATAACGTTTACCCAGCGCAGTAGGAGAAGTATCAAGGGAGAGTGGTGTTCTAGAAAGAAATGAATTATAATTTTTAAGAATAAGGGATTCCTAAATGTATCGTATACTGATAAAGTGTCAAATAATATGAGGACTGTGAATTGACTGCTGGATTTGCAAATGTGGATGGCATTAGTGACCTGGTTATGGGCTTAAATGGTGTTAAATGAATCAAAAAAATCTCAATCAATTACTCAAGCAATCAATCAAGATATGGCACCGACATGTTAATAGGATTGTTCTCTGATAAACAAGATGGTGACTGCATTTGGTCCCCAGAACTAAATGATTTCATGATCCCATATGTATTTACAGAAATACCAGGACAGTTCTCTGTGCTACTTTTAATGAGCTCCCTCTCCCATCCCCTTTTCATAATCGTTATCATTCTTCTCAAGTTCCCTCATCACTCTCCACCCATTTCAGTCTCAGCTTATGAGCTTGACTTATGCTTGACTTAGGTAGTGAAAGTGAATATTTGTGAACTCCATGAATGTTCCATCCCCATTTCCTGCTTGTAAGTCTATCTGTGTTTGCCCCATCTGGTACTTCCTCCTCACAAGTCTCAGAGGGGAGCTATCCTCCTGGGCAAGCCTGTCCACGTGCTGCTCATGCCCTTTCCCCTCAGGCTCTGGAAGAAAGCATTCCTTTATTTTAAGCCTTCATCCTCCCCTCTCTCTTTTGCTTCTTACAGCTCATAAATGTGTTTGTTTATAATTTTCCCATCTTAAAAACACGGGCTATTCTCAAATTTATATTCCCATCTAGCTCATAAAAACAACGGAGACATGTTGTAATGTACTTTGGAAATAAGGAAATGAAGGATGAAGAAAATGATAATCACCCATAATCCCATTTCTCAGAGATGATCGTTATGTGTTTATTTTCAGTTTTTTTCTACATGTGTTTTGACTGATTAGGATGCAACTATATATAGACTTTTTAAATCTTCCTTGTTTTTTTTGCCAAACGTTATATCATAAGACTTTCTACATGCCATTAAACAGTTTTGGAAATAGCTATTTTAAATAGCTAGAATATTCCATACTGTAGTTGTGCTATGATTTATATATTCATGATTTTATTGGATTTTTACCTAGCTTCTATTTTGTGTATAAATAAAACTAGGGTAAATACCTTCGTACATAAATCTTTTACTACATTTCAGATTATTTTCTAGGCTGGAGTCTAAAGGAAACTGCTGAATCAAAAGATAGACACGACTTTATGATTCTTGTTAGATACTGCCAAGTCGTTTTAAAAAATGATTCTGTCCATTTACTGGGAAGTGTAAGAGTGCCTCTTAGATCCTTTTCAACTTTGAGAACTTTTTAAGAACTATTATTTTATGAAACAATCTTTGCTAATTGGGCAGTTTAATAAGTGTTATCTCATTTCTTAAACTTAGATTTATTTGATTACTAGAGAGATGAAAATCACTTTTTAATGTTTACATTAGACATATTTTTTCTTCTTTATGATTTTTCTGCTCATGTCCTGGCCCATTTTCCCTGCCCTCCATTGGAGTTTTGGTAGTTTCTTGTTGACTTGTATGATTTATCATCTTAATGCTATCAACCATTTGTCTTTCATATTTGCTGTAATGAATTTTTCTAATTAGTTGCCTTTTACTTTTATGCTTTTATTGCTTCAAAAGTTTTAGGTAGTCAAATGACCAGTTTATAATCTAATTAATTAAATAAATGGCAGAATGGTAAGCCCAAAACAACCCGAGAAGGTCTAAGAATTTGGTGTATATTCAAGGTATTTCATTCACTGGGGACATGTCCAAATTTGGGGGCAAACATTGTTAGAATTCTGTCTCATACCTCACACCAAACTAAATTTCAAGTAGGCTGACCACTCGAATATGCAAAAAACAAACAAAGCATAGGATCATATGAAAGTGCTTAATTGGATATTTACATAATCATGGGATAGTGATGATCTTTCTAAGCATGACAATAAAGGTAGAAACCATAAAGGTAACTGTTTAAAAATGTGACTAAATTTGAAACCTTCCCCACAGGAGAAAATTAATAAAGTTAAAACACAAATGACAAGCAGGTACAATTATTTATAACATATATGAAAACTATTAGATTTGTAAACATTATAGTGGAGATCTCTTACAAATCAATAAAGAAAATATTTCCAAGTCGGATTTTGATCAAAGAACATGAAGGGATAACTTAGAAAAGAAGAAACACCAATGACGAATAAATACTTAAAAAATCCAACTTCACTAGTTTTCAAAGAAAGTAAAATAAATGCATAGAGATAATATATGGAAATATATAAATGTTCTTTGCTTCTCAGCACTTTTTAGTACATGAGTGACTCTACTGAGCCAGAGTCACCCATTAATCTAAGGAGTTTTTAAATTATTAAATCTAAAAGAAAAACCAAAGAAGACTTCCAAAATTGGCTTTTGAAGTCAGGTAGTTGAAAGAGAAAGTTTTTGTTTGTTTTTAATTCCAAAAGGTACCTTTTCATGAAATAAGATATAGTTCAGTCATTGAATGATGATGATAGCAATGTCCATCAGTATCATTGACATGGAAACTTCTGCTTAATAAAGAAATTGAAAATTTTAGATTACAAAGCAACCATGATCCCATTTATGTAATAATAAAAGAGAAAAGCTCATATATATATATGAGCTTAGTTTTAGCATAACAAAAAATGAAGAATATACTCTAAAATGTAACAAAATCAGCAAGCTTTCTTATTTCATTTTCATGCATTTTAAGATTTCTGAATTTCACAAATATTACTTTTATAATTATTTTTAAAAAGATATTTACATTTTGAAAAAATATGCTTTTCTTTTTTTGAACATTTTTCTTTTTACTTCAAGTCCCCCCTCCATTAAATAAATGGAGACCTTTTGTTAAAGTTTTTTTTAAGTCTTCCTTTCTGAAATTGATTGAGTATATAGTTTGAGTTGGGAATATAAATTCCCCTCAATGGCTAGCATTCCAAATAGGTGACCAAGTGTTTCAGTACGGTTTATTAGATAATTATTTATTGATTGCTGATGCTGCCCTTCTCTAAGATCACTAACTTCTATTTCCTAGTATGTGTTTGGAGACAATTCTGTTCCATTAGTCTGATTGTCTCTTCTTGTCACGTTATCTCACTCTTTTAATTATTATTTCATTACACTGTGTCTTAATACTGATAGGACAAATCCCCTTCTTATTTTTTTCAGAAATTCCTACATACTTGTTTTTTCCAGATGAATTTTAGAATCAGGAGCTTAAAATTCATTTCTTACACTTCTAAATCAATGTATACTGAATAAATGTCATGTACTTTTTTCTTGAAAATTCCAGGCCATGGCTATGAATCATCGTAAACACTATAGCATTCTTGTGAGTTACTCAGATATGATGGATTCTTTGCTCATGTTGTAAATGGCTCTTGATTATTAGGTTTTCCAAACTTTCTGTAACAAATTTGTATTTTCCCCCCACATCTTCCTTTACTGATACTTCCAGATTTTATGTCTATGCTTTTTTAAACAACTTCCATCTGTACTAGTCTGGGATATAATATAATTAAATTTTTTAGCCTTCAGTGTAAAATAAGACTAAATTGAACTCTGTGCTTTGCAGTTTGATTGTTCTTCGGTTTTTTATGTATGTTTTTTGTGTTGGCCACATTTCATGTAGTTTAGATTGCCACTAATGACTTAGCTTAAGTATGGTGTTACTGTGTCAGCATGTGAACACAAAGACATATGATTTTGAATAAACTATAAAGGGAATGGGGATAATTCAATGGCAAGAAATGCAAAGATAGAAAAGAGAGTTTTTCCGAAATCTTGAGCTGTCTTCATGACATACTTCTTGATCTGTTCTTCCCTATCCCTGAGTCTTGGAATTTGTAACTAGATCACTGTTTATTCTGGAACTTAGGTGGCGGGATAAGAGTGCGCAGAGTAACGGACCGGAGAACTCATAGTCGGACACGAAGTGACTTTTCTTGTCCCTGAGCTTTTATCTTTTGATATTCCAGAGGCTTTAATCATAGCTTGAAGTTATCCAGCTGAATCAAAATCATTAACCCTGAGTGTTTTCTCTTCTGCATAGAGTAGAAACTACCAACTCTCTCTAATAAGGTGGTAAAAACATATTTTATTTTTGTATTTCACCTGCTGTTAACTGTCCTGCAGCATATTTTGCCAGATGAGGACAAACATATTGCTGATATTTTCATAAACATTTGGCCCCTAATTTTATTTTCCTGTTAATCATAATTTGTGTTTTGAGATTTCTCTTACTTTGTTGTTTTATGTAAAACCGTAAATGTCATTACTGTGGGAAAAACAATTTATTTTGTTAAATCTCTAAAGTGAGGGAGGGCCCATCAAAATTAAAGACGTAGACTCAGAGCAACAGATGCTCCTGTAAAGCAATGCATTTCTCAGAAAAGGATTTTGATGAAAGATATGTAAATCGCCTCTTTTGTTGTTTATTTTTAGAATATTCTCTGGCACGCCACATTTCATTTGTTTTTATATTTTTATTATGAGATACTTTAAGTGTAGAGACAAGTATACAAACTAGCTTACCACCATGCACCTGCCACCCAGTTTCATTAAATTTCAACATATTTGCCTTAGTTATGTTTTTTTGAAAGCCAGCACTACTTTACAGATACAGTTAAAGTTCCCATGTCCCCTTGCTTCATGCCTTTCTCTCTAGAGGTGGCCATGCCTTGGAATATGGTGTTTATCATCTCCATGATTGTGCACTTTACTATACACTCACATATCATTGAAGAATATATATGCTATTTTTTCATGTTGTTTAACTTTACATAAATGGTAGCCAGTTGTGTCATCCTTCAACTCACTTCTTAATTTGATGCTATTGTTTTAGGATTCATCTATTATGAAGCTAGTTGTTCCAATTTATTCATATCAACTGCTGAATAGTATTCCATTTTATGACTATACCAGATTTATATAGCTTTTCATTTATGGGAATTTATCTATGGTATTAAATACATATTTTTTACTATTGCAAACATGGTTGAAATCAATATTTCTCTGCTTATTTTCTTGGCAAATATTTTCTCTACCTATTTATTTAAAAGTGAAACTGCTGCAGCATGGAGAATATACATCTTCCATTTTACTAGATATTAGCAAATGCCCCTGAAAGTGTTTGTAGCAATTTCTAAGCCCTCGAGAAGATTATAGGTTACCACTGCTCCACATTCTCATAGTGCTTGTTGTTGTCAGTCTAGTAAATGTTTGTCATTCTGTATATGGTGTGAAATGGTATGTTGTAGTTTTGGAGTTCCCTGATTATTAGTGAGATTGAGCATCTTTTCCTATGTCATATGTTTAGAGTCAATAATAACATATGGTTAAGAGCCAGATGTTGGATTCTGACTCTTCTAGGTGACCTTGGGCTCATCACCATTTTGTAGCTCATTGGCAAAATGGGGATAATAATCAAACCTACCTCAAGGGGCTGTTCTAATATGTAAGAATCTCGTATAGCTATGTCCAGCCTTTACTAAGATGATGATGTTTTTCTTCTTGTTCCTGTTGTTGTAAAACATCAGCAACACATGGTATTCCCATATAACAAGTGGGATTCAAAGAATTCAATTATTATAAGAATGTTAGGTTACCCTACTGAAAAGTTAATGGCTCTAATCAGCCTGGTCTTGAAAGATTGGGATGGAAAAATTCTAGAGATTGGGGGACCTAACTTTCTCCTCTCATCTCCCTGATTCACTCACATCCTCCTCTTCCTATTCAGAAGATAACTTTAGCTCAGGGTCCAGGCAGAGGACTAGGAGCCAATTACAAAGCAGGTAATGTCCTATTTTTTTAAATTAAGGGGCATATTATCCTGGAGTTTTGTTGAATTATGTTATTAACCATTTGCATTTCCATTGTGTAAGCTTGTTTATCATCTTGCCCATTTTGTATCGGGTTATTTGCTTTTTATTATTGATTAGTAGGAGTTCTTTGTATTTTTTGGGCACTAATCCTGACAAATTTCTTTTCCCAGTGCCTGGCTTGTCCTTTAACTTTGTTTATGGTATTTTTTGTTTGTTTGTTTCCACAGAATTTTAAAAATTTAGTGTGGTCAAATTTAACAATCATTTCCTTAATGATTTGTCCTTTTTGTATCTGCTTTATGGCTTTTTCCCCTCACAAACCAAGCTATTAAAGACATTCTCCTATATATTTTTTCTTTAAAATGTTATGAAGTTTTTGTGCTTTATACACAAAATTTTCTGAGGAATTTATTTTGTGTCTAGCATAGGTTAGAGAGGTGATTGTCAAGTACTATTTACTGTCTAGTTCCAGTGGCCTCTTTGTCTTTCTGTGCTCTAAAATGACACTGTCTTCATTACTATGTCTTTATGATAGTAAAAGGAGGAGGCGGAGCAGGAGGAAGAGCAGCATCAGCTAACCAGTCTTGCTGATTGTCAGGCACCATTCTATGAGCTTTACATATATTGACTCATTTAATCCTTCACAGGGGCCTGTGCAATGGGTACTCTCATTATCTCCCTTTTATCCATAAGGAGACTGAGGCACAGGCAAGTTAAGTGAGTTGCCACCCAAATGTGTAGGTGAGATGCAAGCCCACACTGTGAAGCTGAAATTAAGACCCAGGCTTCCTGACTCCAGAGTCCACATTTATAACCACTCTGTGAGGCAGCCTCTAAAAAATTGTGCTGGCTAATAGAAGAAATTCTATCTCTGTCTTGATCTTCTTATAGAAATAAACAAGCAAAACAATCTTGGCTAACTTTGGGCACTTTCTCTGTTTCGTTTGTTTTTATCTTCTCTCTTTCTCTCAATTATCAGAAGAAGGTGGCATGTAAATAGAGATCTAGATAGAAATGATAATATTAATTCATCCGATCATTGTTTTGGGGTGACAAATCCTACCCTTTCTATAACTTACTTCAAATCTACAAAGGGTTAGGGATTGCCAAGATCATGGGCTGAAGGTGATTTCTGAATTTTTCTAGTTTGTTACACCTTTGTTCTACCTATTCTTGGAATTTATTCTGAATTTTTTTTTCCTTAAGTGCATAGTTATTAGTCTTGAGACTCTCAGTAAAGGAGACAGACATAAAAATAAATAATTACAATACAATTTGTTAAATTACAGAACAGAATTGTGAGAGCTTAGCCCAAGAAAGACTTAAGCTGTTCGAGAGTCTTGTGTATGATGTTTTGGTATTGCTGTAATAGACAACCTGCATTACTGCTGTAATAAAACAACCAAAACATAGCGGCTTGCGACCATTTTATTATCATTTCAAGCCAGTATCATTTTATTATTTTATTATCTCTTATGTTTCTACGGGCTGACTAAGCTCAACTGGGTACCTGGTGATGCCTAGGGCTGCAGTCATCTGGAGCTTGACTGTGCTGGACCATCCAAGATGGCTCATTTATGTGGCTGAGGGTTTGCACTGGCGTCAGCAGGGAGCTCAACTTAGGCTGTCAACCAGTGCGCCTTGGTTCCCCCCTATGTAATGGCTCTGTGTGGCATGGGCTTCTTATAGCATGGTGACTGGGTTCCAAGAGCAGGAAGTAAAGGCCTGGGTTTGAGAGTTCCAGAATGCACTTCTACCACATTCTGTGGCCCAAGCCAGTCCCAAAGCCAGCCCAGATTCAGTGGGAGGGCATTGCATTGCCCACCCTTGGCGTGAGGAGTTGTATAAGCATAAAGGGCCAGAGAAATTGTTGGACACCCTCTCTGGAGACTATCAACCAGAGAGGGCATTGCTGAAAAAAGAAAATTTATGCAGAACTTCGAGGGATGAGAAGCCTTTGCTGGAGGGAATTAGGGGAAAGATGATCCAGGCAGAGGGTAACAATAGAGATATGAAAGAGCATAATATGTATGGATAGAAGTTTTGTGCTGTGCAGTTATAAGAGATAAAATTGATAGGGTGTGTTAGAACTAATAAGAAAATAATAGCTAAAATTCATCAAGTGTTCACTCTGCGCCAGGCACATCTTGGAGCTCTTTGCGTGAATTATTTCTTTTCCTCATAACAACCCTATGAAGTAGGGACTACTATTATCTCAATTTTCTGGACAAGGAAACTGAGGTACAGATAGGTTAAGTAACTTGCACATGGTCACACACCTTGTATCGTGTGTACCATGTGAGGTATACTCTTGTATACCTCACGAAAGTGTTCTAAAAATTGAGTGAGTTAGCATGTGTAAAGTATTTATAATAGTACCAGCACGTAGTGAGTGCATGGGTTAGCTATTGTACTGTTGTCGTTGTTATTTACCATTAATTTCTAAGGCTAAAGAAGGCATTTTCATTTTAGCTCTATTTTACCACTAGGTTTATCTGTCAAAACTTGGGTAGTAGTGAATGAAAGTAGTATAACAAACGTTATAATAAGCAGCATTGTATTGTGGAAAACACTCTTGCTGGACTCTTTTCCCAGAACCAGTCACTTCACCTCCCAGAAGTGTTTCCCAGATTTGTAAGTTGTAAGCAGGGTTGTTAGAATTGGTATCATTCTGCTTCAGAACGGCTCTACCATTCCCAAGTATCAGAGGTGACATGATGGCAGAACACACTATGGAACACTTGTAGAAACAATTAAGGAATGATTTTGTGAGGTTTAATTTGTGCTAAAAATTCATCAGCACATCTTCAGGAAGACGAATCTTCCCAAGACATATGGAGGCTGTTTTAAGGTTGGTTTCATGATTTTGATTGGGACTGTTTTAATTTTATCATTGGACACTTCAAAACAAGAAATGAAATATAAGGTAAATTATTATTCTAAAATAAGCCCTTCTGTTAAGATGTGGAAAGCAGAATGTCAATTTGAGAGGGGATGAAGTTAATGTAGTAAATTGAACTGGAGACGTTAACAGAAGAGGCTTGGGGAGAGGTGAAGTTAAGGAATGTAGCAAAAATGGATGATTTAAAATGATGAATTACATAAAGCAGCATTCCTAACAGGATGCATAAGGAAGGGTGTGAAGAGAGCTGCATATTTTAAAGATTGGAATAAGCAGTGCGTATTTGGAGGGTCTCAGAGTATATAAAGAGATCTGCTTAGCATGGCAGCCAGCTGCTCACCTCTCATAATGGAATAAGAAGAAATGTACTAAAGCCGAAGTGTAAAGGATTTGTGTTTGACTTTCTAAACAATAAAGACTGTTAAACATTGATTTGAATTGTGTTATCTCAACCCTGGTAATACTGAAAAATGGCTTAACCATGAATCAGCCAGAGATGTCCCTGTGCAAAGACAAAGCAGAGGATCCGTGGCCTCTTATTAACTACAGTTTGGGTTGCTTTATGTTTTAGTATTTCAGAGACATTTCTTCTGTGAAAGTATAAAATTTTCCCTTCGACTCTTTCTCCCCACCACCCTTTCCCTTTGTTTCCTTCATATGCTCTATAATTTTGTGTATCCCCGCTTTCCATGCCTCCGTTCCTCTCTAATGCTGTGATTTTGTCGCGAATGCATTAGAGGGCTTCCTCTCGGATAAATGGTACACCTGCCTCTTAAACATATTCTAAAAGTGGGATGTGTAACCAATTCATTTCATTTCTTTTCTTTCCAAAAATTGTTATATACTAGGCACTGTGCTAAAGCCTGGAGATTCAAAGTTGAATAAGGGAGATTTTCTAGCCTGTTGGAATTTACCATGTAGTGGGTTGAAGGCAGATATGATTACAATTAAATTATGAGAAGTGATATAACAGAAATGTGACACAGCATCTTAGCAGAGAGAAGGGAGTTAGGAACTTTGTCTTGGGAGGATGTATCTATCAACCAATATGCCCAAAAATTCCCTTGCAGGGAGCACATCCTTAGGTGAGGGGACGTTACTGAGGGCATTTTTTCATTGGGCCCAATCTCTAGTCCAGGCCAAGAGAAACTTGGTCTAAAGCTCTGGGAAATGCTAAAACTAAAGACTTGACCCACCTGGCTCAGATGATCACTCCTTGGTAAGGCATCTGTGGGAAGCTGCTTCCCAGCAACAATTTCATACCATGGAGAGAAAGCTCAGATTTTGGTAGACAAGTCCCCGTATCTGCCACATTACCTCCTGAGGATATTTGGAGGTTAAATTAGATAATAAATACAAAAGCACCTAGCAAGAAATAGGCACTTAAGGAATGTGTATTTTAAAGAAAGGGAGGGTTTCTCCCACAAGAGAAACCCCATGTCAGTGGGATGGAGGAAAGCAGAGGAGGCACATTTCTGGATGAAAACAGGCTTTGGAGATGTGATGGAATGTGTAGACTTTGTTTGGATCCTAATCTGAACATACCAACAGGTGACTATTTTGAAGCAATTGGGAAATTTTGATTATGAACTGGGTAAGAGATGAAATCAAGGAACCATTGGCAATTTTGTTATGGCGAAATGACTTTGTGGTTGTGTAAGAAAACGTGTGTCCATTTTAGAATGCGTGTTGAAGTGTGCCTCAAGTCTGAAATTTGCTTTAAAAAGCAATAAAGGGAAGACGATGTAACTGTGGCAAGTTTTAGATATTGTTAAATCTGGGTAATGGAAATGTGGAAGCTCGTTGACCTGTTCTCACTGCTTTTGGGTGTATTTGAAAACTTACATAACTAGAATCCCCTGGCCTCCCTCCTGCAGTGAGCCGTTCATGGTTCATAAGTGGATTGGTGAAATAGACATGTAACTCTTGGCAGCGTGCAGGATTTAAGTAGAAAGAAGAAAATAATGGGCAACTATGAAATTTAGAGCTAAAAAATTTGTATACGGTATTGCTTTTTATTTTTACACATGAACTTAGATATATCCCTTCAACGTGCACTCTCTAAAGCAGATTTCTGTTTAAAAGCAAGCAGAGAAGCAGATTTCTTAAGCTTCAATTACAAACAGGAACCATACTCAGAGTTCATTGGCAAGAATGAACAATTTTAGTGAGTATGGTTTGAATGGCCAAAAAAGGCAACCATGAACATAGTTGATTTTTAATGCAGTGACATAAATCTCTTATTTATTCCTGTTGCTTTATTATTTGTTGAATCACATTTAAAAGGTTACATAGTATAATATTCTTTCTTTAATGAAATTTATATCAGTTTAAAAAGTTTCAAGAGAAAAAGTGATAAATTTCAGTGTTTTATTTTCCCTTAACATAAAATATAGATGCATTTTTCTCTCCAACTTAGATTATGTAAAAGCTTTCGAGGTGAATTTTCAGAAATGAATTTCTATCTGAAGATGTATTTTCTACATTGAATAATCAGAGTTGGAATTAAAAGT
Source organism: Equus quagga (assembly GCF_021613505.1). Classification (NCBI taxonomy): domain Eukaryota; kingdom Metazoa; phylum Chordata; class Mammalia; order Perissodactyla; family Equidae; genus Equus; species Equus quagga. Next base: position 118,160,742 of record NC_060270.1, on the reverse strand, counting down.
CACTTGAGATTAACAGGTTGCCTTTTTTTCCAAAATGTTTTATGTACTTTCAGAGTTTTAGCTCTTGGATGTCAGATTAACATTCTGAAGCATGTTCGATTCATCTCAGAATTGAATGTCAAATCCAAAGACAGATATTTATAACTGAGTTCTGTTCATGCAAAAAGTCAGCTTCCAGACGGCAGCTTGGATGATTGTAAAGCTCTCATTCATAGTCGGCTGTTGCCATCGTTTTAAACAAACAAATTAAAGCTTTAAGATTGGATTTGAGTAAACCAGCCATTTAATTCCCTGTTTATTATGCCTTACATTTGCAGAGTGCTGTGGGGTTTATATGTTGCATTCAAATAACTGTTTCTTTCTCACAACACACTCTGGCTTTGGCAATATTATCTCCTCTTGACTGATGAGAAAATTGAAGTTCTAAGAAGTGAAGTGACTTGTCTAAAGTCATCATGCTAGTTAGCCGCTTTGCTAAGATTTCTATTTAGTTCTTCTGACTCCAAATTTTTCCATTATAAAGTTTCTACAAACAAGAGCCTGGTAAAAAGAAAAATAACTTAGGTGCACTCTAGAGCTCTTTACAGATATATCAGGATTTTAATTAGTGGGATATTTGCTCTTACAAATGCCTAAAGGGGAGAAGAAAAATCATATACAGATTTTCAGCAGATTTTCACATAAAAGAATACAACATTGACTCTAAAAGAAACAGCCAACTTTTAAGAGAAAGAGCTTTATGATTGCTCCTTTTTAACACTGACACCTTAAATAAAAGTGTAAGGTATGCTTTAAAACTAATCATTAGGGGGCTGGCTCCGTGGCTGAGTGGTTAAGTTCGTGCGCTCCACTGCTGCGGCCCAGGGTTCGGATCCTGGGCATGGATATGGCACCACTCATCAGGCCACGTTGAGGCGGCGTCCCACATCCCACAACTAGAAAGACCTGCAACTAAGATATGCAACTGTGTACGGGGGGGGGGGGGAGGGGAGGTTGGGGAGATAAAGCAGAAAAAGAAATTAAAAAAAAAAAACAACTAATCATTAGTGGGTCTTTTGACATGAAGTGGGATCTTTCTTCATTAGACTACATTGCTGAATGTTGCATGGGTAACAGCAATGTCTGATAATCATTGCACCGTCTTAGGCAGCATAAGCAATTGTTGTAGTATAATATATGAAAGTTATATGAGGCAGGAACTATTGAGTGAAATAAAGAGGATGGACAAATGTACGTACAGCCTACTACCATTGTCATTCTTCTAAGGAGGCGTATTTGCTTATATTAAAAATAGAATGGGTAAACTATTAAATATAAAATATGATTCTTATAAGGGAAGATGAAGACAAGTAGATAAATTAGAATTCCCTGAATGTACCTTTTTTGTAGATATGAATTTGGAGCAAGTAAATATTTTAAATAATTATAAAACAGAATTAAATGTAAAAAGCAATCCCTAAAGGTCAAAAGCAAGTGAAACAAGAAACCTAACTATGTAACAAATTGGTGATATAACCACATAGAAAAGAACTTAAAACTTTAAACCATGGTGATTTCACTATATATATACTTAGAGGCATACACCCTAAGAACAAAAGAAATACAAAAAGAATTTAAGTTATTTACTATAAATATATTGTTGGAGGTAGTAATCATATTGTGATCCTGAGACTGGTATATGAGATATGGGAGAAGAAAAATAAAGATGAAGAACAGTGAAGATGAATGTGGTTAATAGAAACCCTGTAGTCCTGGAACTGAATTACAATATCCTTATGAATCTGTGATGTGTTTTATTTTAAAAAAAATTATTTCCCAGCTCTGTCCACTGAAAAGGCTTAACAATGCATAGCCATGAACACCCCTAGCAAGCAGACTGTGGTATCTAAATGACATTTCCCCCAAAAGGAGCTAGAGTCCTTGGAGAAATGGTTGATTCTCTAACCTGGGCTGAGGCAGAAAATAAAAGATGAGGTGGAGAGCAAGGAACCTATAAAGATGGCTAGGTTTGTGTAAAAAGGATTTAGGAGTCAATTTGAACAGCTTTTACTAACCAAAGATAGAATAATTTGATCATCAATTAAAATAGTATCTGTAATTGATTGAAACACATCAGATATGTTAAAATACACAAGTTAATAATGATACTTAGGAAAATAGACCCCTCAATGGCTGCCGTGCAAGATGCTAGTGAACCAACTCAGTATTTTGAAATAAATAAAGGAAAGCAACGAAGAAATTTTCCTGCCTTTTCTGTATGAGCTGTACCTCAGGATAATCAAGAATTCAATAACGTCCCTTATTCAGATCCTGATTCAACAAACCAGTAGGAAAAAAACCATGCATATGACAGTTGAGGAAATTTGAATTTCTACTAGATATTTGATGATATTAAGGAATTACTATTAATTTTAAAAGTATGATAACAGTATTATGTCTTTTTTTAAAAATCCACATCTTTTAAAGATATACTGAAATATTATGGATGAAATGATATTATTTCTGGGATTTGCTTCAAAATAATCTTGGGAGAGGAGAAGTGGCAGGGAGTACAGGTGAAACATGAGATGACAGTTGCCAAAACTGAGGATGAACTGTATAGTTCTCTCTACGTTTGTGTAGGCTTTAAATTTTTTAAAATAAGACAAAAGAAAGGAGTGTCACTTAAGATCGGTCTCAGAGATCATATTGTGGATATAAGTAGTTATTTCTGTGAAATAATTATTATATGAAGAAGGGCTTCAGCTAATCATCAGGGAAATGTAAATCAAAACCAAGATGAGATATCACCTCACACCTGTCAGAATGTTTGTTACCAAAAAGACAAGAAGTAACAAGTGTTGACAAGGAAGTAGAGAAAAGGGAACCCTCATGCACCGTTGGTGGGAATGTAAATTGGTACAACCACTATGGAAAACAGTACAGCGATTCCTCAAAAAATTAAAAATGGAACTACCATATGAGCCAGCAATTCCACTTCTGGGTATTTATTCAAAGAAAATGAAAACTAACTCAAAAGGATACCTGCACCCTCATATTCATTCCAGCATTATTTACAATAGCCAAGATATGGAAACAACCTAAGTGTCCATTGATGGACGAATGGTTAAAGACAATGTAGTGTGTGTATATATATACACATACGCACGTATACACAGTGGAATATTACTCAGCCATAAAAAAGAAGGAAATCTTGCCATTTGTGACAACACTGATGGACCTTGAGGGGATTATGCTAAGTGAAATAATTATTGTCAGACAGAGAAAGACAAAATACCGTATGATCTCACTTGTATGTGGAATCTTAAAAAAATAAAACCCCCAAAAATGGAACTCATAGATACAGAGAACAGATTGGTGGTTGCCAGAGGTGAGGGTTGGGGGATGGGTGAAATGAGTGAAAGGGATCAAAAGATACAAACTTCCAGTTATAAAATAAATAAGACATGGGGCTGTAATATACAGCATAGTAACTATAGTTAATAATACTGTACTGCATATTTGAAAGTTGCTAAGAGAGTAGATCTTAGAAGTTCTCATCACAAGAAAAAATTTTTAACTATGTATAGTGATGGATCTTAAGTAGACTTATGGTGATCATTTTGTAACACACACAAATGTTGAATCATTATGTTGTACACTTGAAACTAATATACTTTTATATATCAATTATACCTCAATAAAAAAATTATCGTATTAAAAAAAAGAAGAGCTTCAAGTTAGGGATTTTTTCACCCAATTCCCCAAAGCACATTCCTAATAGGATGTAGTTAACATTTATTAAATATCAAGTTGTGTGCCAGACAGTTGTTCTAGTTGTTTTACATGTGTTATCTTGCTTCAAATTTACCAGAATCCTATGAAGAAATTCTACTATCTTCACTTTTGAGATCATGCTGAGAGATTAAATATCTTAAATCAAGCCACAGCTAGTAGAGGGTGGAGCCAGACTTCAATGCATCCTTTTGGCTTTCAATGCTGGCATGTTCCCCCTGCTGTGTTTAGTCAGAACATTTAAGAGGAGTCAAGATTTTGAGTGACAATGTCTGCTGTTATATAGTTTTTTCCATTTTCTTGATCAGCATTCTTTGCCCAAATTCCAGCCTTTTGGGCGAGATTGTAATTTGCATTTTGGCTAGATAAGAGACTCCAAAACTAGTCAGCCTGCTCCAAGGCAATACTAGCCACTATTTGAATCTTTAATGAAGCAAGCTGTTTCCCTTCCTCACAAGATTGGGGGGTGGGGGGGAAGCAAGATTTTGTTTTAATATTCTCCTTAATCAGTTGTTCCAAGGCGGTTTTCCCTGGGGTAGTGTATTTGCATGGAGTGCTGCTGGTAGGAAGGGGAGGGGCGGCGCCTGCTAGGGTGAGACCTTCTCGTTGTCATGCATGTGCGCCAGGGAGAGGGGAAACCTAGGGCAAATAAGAAATGGCATTTTCAGTACTGAGAAATGAAAACAGTCCTTGCATCAAACTCTGATGTGCCCCCAGGGGAATAGCTCCCTCATCTAGGATCCAGGGCAATTTATAAAGTCTTTGAAAAGGTGAACGCTCAAGTCGTCTGGGGACTGTCAGAACGTTTTGCATAAGTAATCGCCAGGCGAGTAAATTATAAACCTCAAGTCAGTAGAATGTTTTGTAAGTGATCCTCTCCCTTTCTTGGAGCAACTAGAATTTGTGATAAGTGAAGCTTTCTTGGTGAAGTAGCAGCTTAGGAGGATGACTAGTTTTTGTGCTTCAGGGAGTTCGATAACTGATTCTAAACACATAAAACTGGAGATTTGAGAAGCCTCGGCTGAGCACGGCATCTTTTATCTCCCTCTTCATTGAAATGGAGGCAATTGGGACACTTTTCCCTGAAATTAACAATACTTTTAGAGCATAATGAAGCAATTCTTTAAGGAAAGTAAAAAGAAAAAGAAACAGGAAGTTCAGTTCCTAGTTGGCCAATTATTATTTAGAAATTTGCTACAAATTTCCCCAAGATTGGTATAAGAGTACATGCCCTTTAAACTTAAAATTAGTTGTTTCTCTCCCTTCTCTGTGGGTGGATTTTCCTGTAGCCCCAGCAAGGGTAACTAAGTTAAACCTTTCATAGTTTCTGTCTCCCGTGGAAAAGAGGGAAATAAGCTGTCCTAGTCTTTAGTAACCTGTCCTTTGGCTTAAATCCAAAAGTTACATTTATGCCCGGAGGTGCTTCTCCTCATTACGTAGTTGATGAACAGCTTCCTGATATATGGGAGGCCATAGAGATTTTCAATTAAACTACAGGTTGCTCCATACTTTAAAATATGGTTACTTTTAAGAAGTTAATGTTAGCTCTCTGTTATTATTTGTGAAATTTATATGTCATTTATTAAGCTCTGCCAACCCAACTCACCAACATCACTGGCTTTTCATTTCAAAACATTGTGTAATGACAACCCAAATTAGCAAATTTTTTTTAAAAAGTTGGTTGACTCATAGAATATAAAAGATTATAAAAGAATGAAAACTGGGATTTCTTGATCTTTAAATATACCTAGACTTTATTTTATTTACACTTATGATCTTGAAGGGGAGGCTGTTGCTATTTCTTTATATAAAATTTATAATCTCACTATGTAAGAATAATTTATGTAGGATTTAACACACATAGCATAGTGCAGCCATAGGCGATGAAGATGGCACTGACACCCTGTAAAACTCGCCACCACAGTTAACCAGAACATTCCCATCTACCCCCACTCCTTTGTTGCCTTCAGGAGCTGATCTCACCTCCCACACAATGAAAATGATGGGAACCATCTGGGGTAAGTTTCCTCCTGTGCCTCCAACTTTTCCCAACAGATCTCTGCATCCATATCCTCCTTCTAAGGCTTTTTCTGCCCTCTAAAGCTTTCTCGACCACTATGTTCTATGGCCCACCCCTGCCTCCTTCCTCTGGGAACGCACTGCCCTAGTTTCCCTTCTCTTCCTTAACTACTGACTCTTCGTATTCTATCTTCAAAGTCATTCAAGTCACTTCTCTCTAGAAAACATTTATCAATTGCCGGCAATGGCCTTTTCCTTTCTTAGCCAGAATCCTGGGATGTGAGATCTGTAACTATAATCTCCTCTTCCCTATTCTCTCATTCATTTTCTTTTTAAACTCCCCTCCACGCATAGTTTCCCCATTACATCCTGTCATGACTTTAAGTCCTGTCTAGGCTGATGAACCCCTGGCTCTATGTCCAGCCTTCACTTCTCTCTGTGTTTTAGCCCAGTTTCTTCTCTTTTAACCTCAATCAGATCCTGCCTAGCAGTGTTCCCATCTCATCCAAGATGACTTCTGAGGTCTCATTGATGCCTCTTTCCTCTATCCTGATTGCAGATTCAATGTAACTAGGCTTGAAATTATGGGCATTGGTTTTTATTTCCTCAATAAGACTTTAAATTTCTCAAGACTATATCTTATACTTCTCTCCTCCAACCCTACTCCCAACCAGATCAAGAGGAATAGCAAGAATCTATTGGTTATTGATTATTAGAAGTCTATAAATATATTCCTTGGGGAGAAAAACTCACTTCAGTGACAGGTGAGTGATGGCATTTCAGACACATTGTCCTACAAAATTGTAGCCATTTTATTATATTCTCTTCAGTAAGTGCTCATTGACCTTTTTCATGACATATAGCATTTTATAGGTGATAGAATTTCTGTAGTTAAGTTTTAGAATATTTAGACACCTCCAGAAACGGAAAGTCTGTTTACAAATCCAGCTATGATCTATATACATTATTAGGCCAAACAACACAGGCATGGGTACATAAATGATAAATATGCTATGTATTAAATGTATAAAGACAAGTGAAGGTTGGGTGGGCATATGGGATGGCACTGAGTTAACCAGAGCGATTTCCCTGGGGGAGCTGGATTTCAAGCAGGTTCTGACTTAAGAATATAAAAACAGAAGACTGGCCCAGTGAGAACAGCTTGAGTTCAGGATCAGAGACAGACGGCACAGAAAGGCAGAATGGGGATAAATCCAGAGATGCAGGTTTAAACTAGAAAACAGGCTCATTCCAAGATTTTGTTCTTCTCTCATCAAACTAAATTATTGTTATATCTATAAATACGTCTTTTGCTCATGTAATAGCTAGCATTGACATAATGGTTACACTTATTTTCAATTTTAAACTACAAAGTAAAACCATTACATGTGCAAAACCTTACTTTCTGCCCATCTCCTGAACTGTTCTGCACCCCACTCCAACGTTTCTGTTACTTTTTCCTTCACCTGTGCACACCTCACATGTGCACACTGCTGACGTCTGCCCTAGCTGCCTGTCACTGCAGCTGCTGACCACTCACATTTCAGCTGATTTAGATTCCTTGATACAATCAAGTGTCCCTGGTATGTGGTAGCGCTCATGGTCAAATGTGTCCCTTTCCTTTTTCATGAAAGTACAGTGGAAAGAGGCTGAAATTTGGAATTGGACAGATCTGGGTCGAATTCTCAGTTTTCCACTCACTCAACATGTAAGTTTGCAATGTTCTTACCATCTTGGACTTCTCCTCACATGTAAAGGAAGGAACATTAATTCTTACCCTTAAGGTTATTTAGTGGGGATTATGATAAAATACGTTCCAGATATGCAGCCCGGTTTCTACCAAAATGGGTGCTTCTCATCAATGTTTCTCAATGTGTGGTCCCTGGAACACCTGGATCAGAATCACCTAAAACGCAAATTCTGGTAATTGCCCTAGGCCTTATTTAATTCCAGTCTGTAGGGACCAGCCTGAGAGTCTACATTTTAAGCAAATTTACCAGATGAGTCTTTTGTACTCTGAGTTTGAAAATCCCTGGGGTATGTATTTATCCTCCTCTCTTTTTCCATGTCTTTCTCTCTCCTTCTTCTCTTTCTTTTCTTTTGTTCCCCTTTATCTCATTTAACAATACAATGTGCATGAAGTATATCCCTTGTCAGGTTATTTTCATCTTTCAGAGATTCCTTTTTCTCTTATGTAAAAAGAAAATTGCCGACTTCTCCAGTCACTGCCTAGAATAAATTATTAAAATGGTATCAATCACTTAGAAAAGGCACACACTGGGGCCGGCCTGGTGGCCCAGTGGTTAAGTGCGTACATTCTGCTTCTTGGCGGCCCGGGGTTCGCTGGTTCGGATCCTGGGTGCGGACATGGCACCGCTTGGCAAGCCATGCTGTGGCAGGCGTCCCACATATAAAGTAGAGGAAGATGGGCACAGATATTAGCTCAGGGCCAGGCTTCCTCAGCAAAAAGAGGAGGACTGGCAGTAGATAGCTCAGGGCCAATCTTCCTCGGAAAACAAAACAAAAGAAAAGAAAAGGCACACACACAAATGATAACTATAATAGAAATAATTAAAGTTGTTGTAGGGGGCCCCTGTTTATGAAAAACAAGATGCAGTACTGTTCATATATGGCTTGTAACAGAAGGTAAGTTATTCCAGGGCCGGTACTGAGGTGAAGTGAAGAAGGCACTTACCTCGGTGCAAATCTTAAGGCTTTAAGGGGATGTCCAAAATTCAATGATCAATATAAATAATGTTTTATTTCAATAATTCAAAAAAGTCAAAATCAATTAAAAAATACGTGATAAATAAAATATAAAATTTTTAATAAAGATAAGATCAGTATTAAAAAAGATTTTCCTTTTGTGTCAGATTCCAATAAGGCTTGCCATGGCACTGTTATTGATCTAAAATATTACATTAACATATTGTTTATCTTGATTATTGAGATTTTTGGTGCTCCCTTAAATTCCATACCTGAGCAAGTGCCCCACCCATCTCACTGTAGTCCTGGTCCTGGCTGCTCTCCTTGCTGAATCATTTCAGTGTTTAATCAGCTAAAACAGAGCAGTCCATTTCCATCCACTTTTTGCCAGAATCTCCACTTAATCTTTTAAGTGACATTTGTACATATACTCTATTTTTGATATAGATATTGGGAAATATCCACATTTTGAGAATGCCAATATGAATGTCCGGGATTCAGATAAGTCTCAGAAGGAAACATCATTTTACAAATGACAAGTGTCTCCTAAAGATTCTATTAGGTAGAAGAAGTAGTAAGACTATAAATCTACTGTTTGAGGCTTCGTTCCAATTGTTCTCGATAAGAATTGAAAAACTAGGAATCAACAAAAACAGAAAACTGTTCAAGTCGATCAGAATTAGCCTGGCAAGAGAAGTGATCGTGGAAAGAGATTTCTGTGTAATTAAATGTCAGTTTGCATTTTGAAATATTGCCTGCTGCATCCCACTCAATCATCAAGTGAGATGAGGAAATATTGTCTATGCAAACCCAGAACTGACAGCAGCGCTTGTGAGATTCTCCACGAAGGATGAGCTGCAGATCAGAAGGATCAGAGCAGATCATTTTCCCAAGGCAATAAAATGTTGCCAATAAATTAAGTTAGACGTTGTAATTTCCCCCATAAGAAAAGCAAATACACAACAGACAAAATGAAACCGTATAAACTTTTGGAATTTTAGAACAGGAGGAATTTTAGAGGTCATCTAGTTCATTCTCCTCCTTTACTGAAGAGGAATTTGATGCCCAGACAGATGAGTGGTTTCTCAGGGTCACTTAACTGTCAAGTGACTTACAGAGCTGTCACTTTCTTCCACATGATGCGCTGGGGGCGTGTGTAAGGTTGACAGGCAGGTGAGTGGGGCAATAGGAAGTAGTATTGGTCTCCTCTTCCTTGTAGGCAAATGTCTTGGAAGTCTTTAGATCTGGTGTGGTGGGACTGAGAAGTGGAGGGCCACCCTTGGATAAATGCCCAGGAGAAACTGAATACATAGGTTTCTTAGCATTTCAAGAAATATTTTACTTCTTTCTTCCCCATTCTACCAATTACACAAATGCCAAATTTAGAATCAGAGTCTATAGGAGTAGAGCTTAGACATGGATTTTGGTAAAAGCTGCCTGGGTATTTTTGCTGTGCACCTGTATTAAACAGCTCCATTGGAGATTCATTTCTTTCTGACAAATGGATCTTTATCAATTAATAACAACTTAATGTGGATTAATTCAAGGGTAGGCTTGAGTGGGGCTGCAGAATGAAGCATAAGAGTCCTAGAAAAGCAATCTCTCAAAAGGCAAAAGAGGGAGATTCTTCAAAATTGAATATTTCCTCTTTTCAATTTTGTCCAGTCAGTGTAAGAATGGGAGGAGCTTAGACCCATAGTTAGCAACCTACAGGGGATTTTCTTTCTTTCTCTACTCATAACCAGACTAATGTCTTGAATGCCCCTCTTGGAGCTACTCAAAAATATTATTTATATGAGCCTGTTGTCTTGAAACATATTACATTGTTTATCATCAAGGAGTGGTTTCAAAACAAAATTGTTTTTTCATCTTTTTTGCCAACCTTAGATGTAGAGAGTTGAGTTAATCACCCGTGTCAAGTCATAGTGCGTTAACACTCATCACTGGTTTATGAGAGGCTCCTTTCTTATATTTATTTATTTTCTTTTATTCCCATTTCTCCCCCTCCCATCTCTAAATAGGTAAACATTCTTGTGTGTTTGGCATGAGTCCTTTTTAAAATTATTCCACCGTACTATGAATATGTCTACTCTATTAGGCTAGTTTACATTCCTCATCTGGGTCACTGAGGTGAGAAAAGAGAGAAAGAAGAGAGAGCGCGATAGATGCTTCAATGCATCTTTCAACAGACAGACATTCATGAAGATTGAAGGATGTTCCCTTTCGAAATGCTTACAGGTCTCCCTGAATTTATCTTGTTGGTGTGAACGTGAATACCACATGAATTTCACTTGTTGATGTGAACGTAGTAAACTAAGAATTCAAACTGGCAAATCCAGTCTAGCCCAGGTAGTTAGTCTCCACCATGCCTTGCCCCATCCTGCCTGTGGCTTTCTCTGCAATCCGTAGGTTCATAGGGTGGTTGATGGCCAGCTACCTATAAACTGAAAACACCCTGTACCCATTTATGTATTTGAAAAACATGAAATTGGTCTACAGCCCTATGTAGTCACCAGTAAAGATCTATTTAAGTGGCTGAAGAAATTGTACACAGACTGTTCTTTTTCTGTGTCTTTTCTGAGTTTAAGTCAGAGTGATTTTAACAACTTCATAACTTTGAAATTAAGAATCTTTCTAAAAATAGTTGGGGGAATGTACTTCATCAACATTTTACAGAGTAAATTTAGCAATTACTCTTAGAAGAAACACATAAATTTGGTTTTCCCAATTTTTCCAGTTTTTTTCCTATAATAGAATTAAGTCAGAGTCAGGCGTTTCTTTCAAGAGGAAAGTGAGAAAATAAAGACTTTAAATGTCATCAAATGTAGCATCAGAAGCAGTGGAGATATTTGGCAAAGAAACATTTTTTAAAGATCAATTTTAAAAGGACAAAAGACCATTTAAAAGAAAATCAATTTGCAAAGAACAGGTGGCAATAATTAAAATTTCAAGCAAAATCAACTTTCTTGTCATCAGACTCTTATCCTGCTCATCCCTTTTCTAAGTCATCTTTACCTGCCTTCTCTATTTCATATTAATTCCAACAGCAGTGGGGTGATGACATAATGAACCTGGAGGTTCGTCTTTCGTTTGAAACCTGGAGGGTTGGTCTTTGCCCCCAGGAACATCAGAACACTGATTTTGAACAAGGCATTTTCTCCTTTTCTCTTCTGAGCAGTTTCTGATTTTGGCTCTTACAATCAAAATCCGACAATCTCAATTGCTCTGATATTTGAGTCTTTGTGGCCTGTTCTTCTCATCATTGTCCCTTATATACCTGACCTTCTCAGTAATTGGGTCATCTTCTGCCTGGAGTGCCTTTGGGATTAATTTCTCCAACAGAGCCAGCCGTGTCATTTCCTAGCAGCCATATCATACCTACCAAAGCTGTCAGCTTTGAGTCTTGACCGGGTGTTCTAAATTCTTAAGGGAGCCTTGGGAATTGCTATTGTATTCTCATGTTACTCTTGAGTATATTATACTTGCTGTGTGCTTTGACCCTCTAGAACACAATCCTTTGTCTAAATCTATCTTTGTTTCCTATTAGTGGCAGTGGCTTGTAATAGGGTAACTACAAGAGGAAGATAAGACCATGCCAAAGGACCAGATAAAGTTACTCATGGAAGCTCCTGGCTTCAAACTCACTGATCTCTCCATATTAACTATTACCTAAGAGTATGCGTATGTGTCTACACATACAGCATTGCATTTTCAATTATTCCAGACCAAGTTTTAAAACATAATAGAAGAAAAGAATGAAAATCACATTATTGCAGAAAGTTACACTTTCTGATATGAAAAAGTATTCATCAGGGCCGGAATATTTATAGGAAAGCTTATATTCTATTTTTGAATATGCACAGATGTTAAAACTTTGCATCTACTGCACAATTAATATAACTTCTTTGACTTTTGAAAGAACAAATGATAAATGATACCTAAGCTTTGTTCCAGTGAATTAATTACAGCACCATTCCTTTATCTGACAGTTGCATTCATTTGTTAGCCTTCAGAATGGTGATATAGACAAACCTGCAGTATCCAAAGTTTGTAGGTGGAGTAAAGAGAGAAGTTGGCTGAAAAGCTGAAAGGAAGTTATTTACTGAACGTGTGTTCTGCTCCTCTAGAATCAGAGCCCCAGAAGGGAAGCTGGGTAGTCCCATCCTCCTGCCTCTGATAAGATTAAACTGGAATGCTCTACAAGACACAGCCAGTCCCTTTCAACAAGTTGAAGAGGAAGACGTTCATCACCACAGTTTTTAGGAAGGAATATTTTACTAGTGTCTAACAAGAACCCTTCCTGCTTTATCTCATCTCGTCTTCCTTGATTTTCAAGGGAACCATCTAATAGTGGCCACAGCCACTCACCCAATTGTCACATCTGCCCTTAACCACATTAAGAGTGATTGTATTGGGTTTTAGGCTTCTATTCTTCTTCTATGTTTAAAACCATAATGACAATTATGAAATTATTTTTTACAATTAAGAATTTCTATAACGTAGGGCAGGAAAGGATTTTTCTAAGCTCAAGACAGCAGTCACAAATGAAAAGGTGGATAGATTTGATGACATAAAAAATTAAAAGTACCTCTGAAAATCATCATGAATAAAATGAAAAAGTAAATAAAATGGAAAAATATTTGCAATGTATGAGACAGAGTTAATGTGTTTAATACACACAAAAAATCTATGAAAATCAATGAGAGAGACAAGCTCTAAGTGAAAAAAGAAAAAAGCAAAGATAGTGAGTGGGAAATTCGCAAATAAAGGCTGTGCTACCTGGTCAATATGCATTTGAAAAACGGCACAATTACATTAGTAATCACGTAAGTGCATTTTAAAACATGCCCTGCTTGTCGGGTGGACTCGGAGTTCTTAAAGCAGCCTTCTCAGTGCTGTTGGGGCTGCGGGGAAATTAACATTCTCATACACAGCTGATTGAAGTGTCGATTGATCTAGAAGTCAAATTATCAATATGTATCAAAAGTGGACCTAGGAATTCTACTTTCAAGAGTTTATTCTAAGGGAGTAATCATGGATATGCATAAAGACACAGATAAAAAAAAAATCTTTTCCAGGAATATTTAAAATAGTTAAAAAGTGAAAAAAATAAAAACACAAAACCCGCAACAACCAACCATCCTCAGGTTCCAGCAGAATGAAACGGTTTTTGGTGGTCCTTGATCCCTTCAAATTTTAAGGTGTTTGGGAGAAATGGCTACCAAGGCCTTACAGTTCACTAAGATTCCTGACCTTGCCCTTGTCCACCTGGGGTCCTCATATCCCAGGAATGAGACTTCTGTTTGGCTAAATTCTCTCTGTAGGGTGAATATTTTTCTATCATTAGGACTAACATTGAAGATAAATATTTAATGTATGGAAAGATGTTCATGATATGTTAAGTGAGAAAGCAAGATACAAAATTGTGTGTATAGTAATCAGATTTTTATAAATATATAGTCACATTTTTAAAAACCCCCAAAAATATACTTTAAATTAAAAGGCATATCACTGGTAGTGGGTTAGAGGGGGCATTAATTTTTTTCCTTTTTTATGGTATTTCTCAAATTTTCTATGTTGAACACGTCACTTTTTAAACATTTTAAACATACTTTTATTGAAGTATAATATGCATCTAGAAAAGTATGTCTGTTATAAATGTACAGCCTGAGGAATTTCTGCAAACTGAGCACACCTGTGTAACCAGCACCCAGCTCAGGGCACAGAACACAATCCGTCCATTTTGTGCTCACTTTTAAGTCAGTACCAACCCCTCACCACTACCACCGCCTCCGGGATGATGACTAGGTTGACGTCTAACAGCATGGATTAGATAGATTCGTTTACATGGTTTTGTAGTTCATATAAATAGAGGAAATCATATGATTTGTAATCTTTTGGTCTCACTTCTTTTGCTCAATATTGTTGTTGAGATTCATCCATATTTTTGCATGTAATTATAAATCATTCATTCTTATTGCTATACATTATTCTCTTGTGGGAATTAATATATTACAATGTATTTGCCCATTTTACTGTTGATGGACATTTGCATACTCTTCAGTTTGGGTCCATTATGAGTAGTGCTTCTATGAACATTCTGGTGAATATTGTACATTTGGTGAACATATCTTCATATTTCTGTTGGACATATACCTAAGAGTAGAATTGAGTCTTAGGCTATGCATATGCCCAAATTTAGTAGATATTGCCAGTTTTCCAAAGTAGTTGTACTATTTTGTCCCTCACCAGCCACGTTTGTGTTTTCATTGCTCCGTGTTCTCATCAAACACTTTGTATTTTCTGTCATTTTCATCTTAACCATTCTGATGCCAGTAGTGGTGTTACAATGTGGCTTCAATTTGCATTCCTCTAATGACTAATAAGTTGAGTGCCTTTCCACATGTTTATTGACCATTTGAAGATAGTTTTTTGTGAATTCAGGGCTTTTGTTCATTTTGCTGTTGGGTGTCTTTCTTATTGATTTAAAGGAGTTTTCATATATATTCTAGATGTGAGCCATTTGTTGCATATAAGTATTACAAATATATCTTCCCACTCTGTGAATTGCCTCTTAAATGTCTTAATGATGTCTTTTGATGAAAAACATTTTTAATTTTAATATATTCCAATTCATAATTTTCCCTGTTATGGTTAATACTTTTTATATCTATGCTTACCCCAAAGTCATGAAAATATTCTTGTATCTTTTTCTTTAAAGGCTTTATTATTTTTCTAGTACTGTTTAGATTTGCAATCCTTCTAGAATTGTTATGTGGTGTGAGGTAGGGATCAAGATACATTTTTCCAATATAGATTTCCAATCAACGCATTCCATTTATTGAAGTGACTATCTTTTCACCACTACACTATCATCTTTATCATAAATCAGGTGACAGTATATATTTGGACTCTCCTTTCTGTTCCATTGGTTGTTTTTCTTGAACCCAAACCAGATTGTCCTAATTACTAGAGGCTCTTAATAGTCTATAATAGCTGGTAATGTAAATCCTCCAGCTTTGTTGTTCTTCAGAATTGCCTTGGCTATCCTTGGCTCTTTGAATTTCCATATCCATTTTAAAATCATGCTGTACGTTTCCAAAACATAATCCTGCTGGTATTTTGGTTAAGATTTCATTGAATCTACAGATTAATTGGGGAGAATAAACACAATTTTGTAATAATAAAATGCAAAGTAATTTTTAAAAATAAAATACTAAAATGCTACTAGGTCAAGATTTTTGATCAGTTTTGTTTTCCAAAAAGATGTCTCTTTTATATTTTCAATTATAGCTGTATTCAAGGCTTATATATTTTTTAGATGTACTATAGTAGATGTGAAACTAACAGTACAATCCAATTAGTCCTTTAGAGAAATCATCAGATTTCAAGGTTTATTTCTTCGTGTAAAAAATGTGGAGAAGGAACATTTGAGCAGCCTATGATGAATTTTTGTTTTCCTAGATTTGACTCGTCTTAAAGGCCTCACGTCATAAAATAGTCCATTAGAAGCATAGGGCAACCATATGCTCCATTTTCCCTGGGAAGCCCCACCTTACATCTGTTAACTGGGCATCCTGTCTGATTTAGCCTTTGTCCTGTGCAAAAGTGTCCTGGTTTGGCTAAGTAATCATACGATCAGCCTATCTAAGTTTGTTACTTTTACTACAAATGCCATGCCAATACATCACTTAAGAAAACAGTTTTCTTTGGGAATAAATTATCCTAAATTAAAATATCTCTAATATTTCTAAATCTCCATTTTAGAAAAATTATCTTTGCATATGCTTGGTTTTCCAAATATGTATTATTATGTAAGTTCCCAGGAAAGGTAAGGAAGGATATCCTATTGTGATGCTTAGAGTAAAAAGCTTTCCTAACTTGGCAAAAAGGGAATTAGTGGGGACGTTTCCTACGGTCAAGGATGAGGTCTAAATGAGGTTATAGCACACTCAGTTCAGTTCCAGGTAGGTGTTGGGAACCAAGTGAAGACTGCTCCAGGATGGAGGTGTGTAAGCCAAAGTAGAGGAGGAAGTAGAAGCAACGTGAGGTCATTCAAGGAAATTCTACAAAGTAGGGAATGAGAGCTAGGCTAGCTCCCAAGAATTGGATATGGGGCTCTAGCTTCCTGGCTGTGATGTGAGTTCAGAAAGCTCCATCCTGCTGGTCCTCTGAGACACTCATGCCCTGAAGCTGAGAGGGAATCATCCATGACCTGAGTAGAAGGTTCTGGGGCAGGAAGCCTGGACTTGTGTATCTATTCTGGGAGTTGCAGTCTAATGGGGCCACAGAAGTGCTAGTGCTTGCTCTCAGGAATGGAACAATCAAATGCTCTTTCCACCCTAGCTGCTGTCAGGGTAAAATCTACTGACAGCTGTGCAGCAGGTCCCCAGACTAGGGCAGAAACTACTTTCAAATAGCTGCTATCTTTAGAGCAGTGGTTCTCAACACTGGCTGCCTGTTAGAATCATCTGGAGAGGTTTACACTTTGGCCTGGACCCTACCCCAGATCAATTACATCCGAATCTCTAGGGGTAGGGCTCTAGCATCAGTATTTTTTTAAACTGCACCAGGTACTTTTTTTTTTTTTTTTTTTTGCTGAAGAAGATTCGCTCTGAGCTAACATCTGTGCCAGTCTTCCTCTATTTTGTATGTGGGTCATCACCACAGCTCCACTGACAAGTGATGTAGGTCCACACCCAGGATCTGAACCCATGATCCTGGGACACCAAAGCAGCGTGCGCCTAACTTAACCACCATGCCATAGGGCCAGCACCCCCAAGAACTTTTAATATATGATCAGAGTTTAGAACCATGGAGTCATCCTTGACACCAATCTCTCCCTCTGTTCTCAGTCCCATTTAACCCATCGCCATGTCCTGTTGATTTTTCTTCTCAAGTTTTTTGAATGTATCCACTTTTGTTCTCTGCTGTCACCATCACCTACCCAGGCCCATCTACCATTTTCTCTTCCTTGGATAACTAATAGTTTCTGGATTTGTCCATATTCACATGGTAACCTCTTTACTCTGCATCCCATCTTTTATCCACTCAGAAGGCCAGTGATCTTTTCACAAGTCAAATCTGATCATATCAGTCCTCCAGTTTAAAATGCTTCTGCACCTTCCCTAGACTGACACCTCACAGTGGCCTGCAAGGGCCCTCATTACCTGGCCTCTACTTAGCTCTCCAGACTTATTTCGTGTCTCATTCCCCCTTGCTCTCTCTGCTGTAGACACACTGGGCTGCTTTCCGTTTGTCACTTCTGCCAACTTTCCTCCTGCTTCTCGATCTTTGCAGATCTCCTTGGCCTGGAATGTTCTTCCCTTCCCTCCTATTCATTCTCTGTCTCTTAGTTTGAACATCACCTCCTCTCAGACTGCCTTGACGAGGCAGCCCCCTATTAAAGGAATTCATGGCACTGTTCCTCTTCGTCAGAACATTTGTTACAGGTGCATTTGAACCATACCAAAAGAAAAAAATACTGACTTACTGTTAATCAAATTGTAGATAAATATAAACAATCGAAGAGCTCAGCTTTAATATATTTGTATATTTGAAGTCTTAGCAAGTATCTCTTGTCTAACCAGAATTCTGTGAAAACAATATATGCATTTTAAAAGGCTGGAAATAAACGACAACATGTAGTTAACTTTGAATGTTAGGAATATGGAGGATTTTCTCCCAATCTTTTTCTGCTTTTTGTATTTTCCAAAATTTCCAGAATGACATAAATTACTTTTATAATGAGTAAAGAAATTGTAATAAATGTAAAAATGTGTCTAGATGATATAGAGAGAGACTATGATTGGAAATTTAAACTAGGCTGTGTAACATGGTCTCTTTCCTTTACTCTTGCTACGCTTTCCCACATAACAAAAGTCAGAAAATGCCGTTGTTATTTGTGAACTTTTTAAGATGACCTGAGAATTCAATGAACTGAGAGCATTACTTCCTTGAGGGCCGGGTCTGACTTGTGTGCAGCGATGTATCAAATCGCTCGCATTCCCTCTGGTGCCCGGAAGGTGCCATGGCAGGTACCTCAAGGAGCCAGGAAAGCTTGTTCCCACTCACACAAAGGCTCAGCTGTGGACCTGCTGGAGTGGCTCCAGGGCCTGCTCAGGACAGCGTTCAGGGTTGTACCTGCACCCTGGCAATGCCGTGGGAGGAACGGGGCTGCAGCATCTGCCCTTTCCAGGTCTTCACGCTCCGTTATGATGTGAAGGTCACTCTCCTGGGTTCTGCAGCTGTCTCATGCTGCACAGCTGTGCCAAGCAGGCCGGAGGGAAAGTGGAATCGAGACTTCCTCAGTGAGGAAGACGGTGTAGCCCAGTCAATAAGTATTGCTCCTTCTTATAGCTAGAGATGTGTAATACGTAGCTCGTGGTACAACACCAACAGCCAGTGTGAAAATCAATATTTGCCTAAGGCTAAAGCCTAATACCATCATTAAAAATAACTTTTGTGATATAGAAACAGAAAATTCTATCATATTATGAGTTTGAGGGTTACTTAACTATTATCTCCTTGAGGTAATAATTTTGAGGTCGCAAAGCCAGGCTTTTGCTTTTACTTCATCCTCAGAGGATGAGAAGAATTTCCAAATAGGTTTTTCCTAGAAATGTTCATGTCCTAATGGAATTAAATACATAAAAGCTATAATACTTAAAGGTTATTTGTTTAATGTCATGAAAGCTAGTACACTATATAATTCTACAAAGATTAGAATTATGATATAATCTAATTTCTATCCTAATATTATTGACTATTTATAAACATTTGTATCTCAAATAAGTATATGTTCTCTCTGTAGTTATTTAGCTAGTGCTAGATTTAGTTGTCTATCTATTCTCTAACTGATTGGAAATTTTTACTGGCTTTACACAAAATTAACAGCTTTTATAATTAATATTAATCATTGTAATTTTTATTCTTGCAACAAGAAACATACATTTTTCTTTCTACTGATTGAATCTCAATGTATTAAACATCTAATGATATTTTCAATCCCAGTTTTTTCTGAAATGCACATACATATTTGAAATTGATATTCTGGCATTAAGAATAAAATACACTCCTTGTTCTCATTATTGACATTGTTATTCTATTTGTATATGATGGTAATGTGGACTACTCAGAAGGTGAGGGGTACCAGAAAAAGACATTGATCTACATAGACATGCAACTATTGGGCCTTTTAAAAGCCAAGGTCAAATTAACTAGCAGCTGTGGGCTGAAGCTGACCTTCAGCTGAATTAGTTATAACAATTATTTCATTTTACCAAAAGTTTATGGAGCACCTTCTAAGTGCTAGGCATCTGGTTGGCTTAGGGTATATAATAATCAGTGAGAATAAAATAACCTTGTTTTACTTGTATTTAGGTAACTCAAATGCCCTAGCCTATTTACCCATCATATTACCTCATTTAAAATAATTCAGATCCCTCCTGTACTTTTTTTTAATCTTCTTTCTAAAATTTATTTATTTTTAAATTTTTATTGAGATATAATTGACATATAACATTATATTAATTTCAGGTGTACAACATGACTCAATGTTTGTATAAATTGTGAAAAAATCACCACAATAAGTCTAGTTCACATCTATCACCATAAATAGTTATATTTTCCTTGTGATGGGAACTTTTAAGATCCACTCTCTTAGCAACTTTCAATTATACAATAAAATATCATTAACTATAGTCACCATGCTGTACATTCCATCCCTCGGGCTTATTTATTTTATAACTGGAAGTCTATACCTTTGATATCTTTCACCGATTTTGCCCACCCTCCAACTCCACCTCCACCTCTGGCAACCACCAATCTATTCTCTGTATCTAAGAGGTTTTTAAAAAATATTTAGATTCCACATATAAGTGAGATCATAAGGTATTTATATTTCTCTGTCTGACTTATTTTACTTAGCATAATGCCCTCATGATCCATCCATGTTGTCACAAATGGCAGGATTTACTTCTTTTTGTGGCTGAATAATATTCCATCTACCCTACTTGATGCAAGAATTCTACTACTTTACCAGCTTGCCTTTCTTGCTCACTTTTTTGAATCTCTGAAATATCCCAAGTCTGTTGTTATTCGACATTTTAACCAGTTGTCTGGTTCTGGACCACTGTGTCTTTCTTTTGTGGGTCACTAACATCCCTCAGTCCCCTACTGCTGCTCCTCCATGTACGACTTTAACCCCAGGTGCCATTCTAGACTCCTTATAACATTATAGACTTCCTATAACCACAGTTATAGGAAGCTCAGTGTGATGTTTGCATGACTTCACTGATGGCTTTGGGATTAAAAAATAAAAAGGAGCTGTAAGTGGCAAACTCCACAGTTGTTATTAGACATAGAGTTTCTCTGAGTTTGCAAATCAAAGCTCTCTGCGGGTGTTCTCTGTTGTGCAAAGTCTTCTCTGCCCTGTCTCAGGCCTGTCTCCATGTTTCAGGGATCGATTTACCTTTCCACGATGGGAATGCCGGGAACAAGTCTCTCAGATCTGGATCACGGGTCCCCTGTCCCCCAGGCCTAGAGACAATCACAGGCTCATCCCTTGAAGAGTCTGTTTCCTGCCCCCTCAGTCTTTTAAGACTGACAGTGGAAAAATCTCTTCCTTTTGTGGCAATCCTGCACCCATCCACAGAGGGGTGGTCTTTCCCTTTAGTTCCTAAGATAATTTAGGACAACTTCAGAACTTTCTCCAAAGTTGGGTTTATTCCATCTGGAATGACGTCAAATATGGGACTTACACAGTAAAGTCCAGTTTGAGTTTCAGCAATCCCAGGCCATTCTTTGTAAGGCAAGATGTGTTCACATCCTTACTTATGGCTTCTAGGCTCTCCTGATCTCCTGTGGTTAACTGATTGAACAAGAAAACACACTCATCTCCCATTATCTAACAGAACTTTCAGGGACAATACAATTTAAATCCTCTTACAGGAAAGAAATGTTTTGTGAAAGAAAAGATAATTTGCAGAGATGCAACTGTGCCACAGCGAAGACTTTTTATATGATTATGAAAAGCAGATAAAGCTGTTGGAGCCGTATTATCTCCAAAGTCTCCATTATGGAAGAATCCATGTGTTACCTCCCCATCTTCACATGACCGAAAGGTCCTATAAGATGTTTTCCCCAAACAAAGGAGCAGTAGGCCCCCAAAGCTGAATGCAGATCTTTTCCTCAAGGGGAACAAACTGCTAGAGGCATTAAAATGTCAGTTTTTCTTATTCAGCAATTAGTGTCAAGATCTCTTGGGATTCACATTAGAACCCAGCACCCCATTTACAATCTATGTCACCAGCACTCAGCAAAGTGCCAGTAGGTGATGAGAAGAAAAAATCTGAGACGGATGAACGTCTAGTGAAATCAAATACTAAGCAGTAATTTCAATGCAATATAATAAAGCTAATATGCGGCAGAAGTACCCTCATAGCACTTTGGGGACCATTGTGCAAAGGATTCTCCACTGTCCCTCTCCTGAACAAGGAGCGGCAGAATGAGTGCTTCATCTAGTTTATTTTAAGCTCTTTATTTTTTTACGTTCTTTATTTTATTCATTTCTTTAGCCACCATTGGGCCAAGGATAGTGTGTTGTATATAGTCAGTGTTTAATAAATGATCATCTAATTGAATTGAACCAAATATAGCCTCCCATATTTGGATCCTGTTATGAAATAAATGTTGAAACATACAACAAAATGAATATGCGCTACTGACCTCTTAATTTTCCCCCAAATTCTGTATTTTAGGGAAGGATGTTGTTTGTAGTCTGGTACCCAAGAACTCACCTTTTTTGTGTGTTTTTGCTGAGGAAGCTTAGCCCTAAGCTAACATGTGTTGCCAATCTTCCTCTTTTTCTTCTTTTTGCTTGAGGAAGATTAGCCCTGAACTAACATCTGTGCCAATCTTCCTCCATTTTATATATGGGTCACCACCACGGCATGCCTGACCAATGCTGTATGTTGTGCCTGGGATCTGAACCTGCGAACCTGGGCCACCAGAGTTGAGCATGCCGAACTTAACCATTACATCACAGGGCCAGCCCCAAGAAGTCAAGAAGACCCCAAACTTTTTACGCTCCTTTGAAGTAGAAGTTTAGGAGTCAGGACCAGACATTGGCAGCATAGTGAAGTGAG
Organism: Equus quagga; assembly: GCF_021613505.1. Taxonomy (NCBI): domain Eukaryota; kingdom Metazoa; phylum Chordata; class Mammalia; order Perissodactyla; family Equidae; genus Equus; species Equus quagga. Next base: position 118,138,096 of record NC_060270.1, on the reverse strand, counting down.
CAAGAATCACTGTCAGAGTCCTGAATCTTTTCCATATGTCTGTTTGTATCTTGCCCAACCATTTCCACTACACCCAGTGCTCCATTCCCTGTGAAAGCTGATTGCTGCAAAGAGCGGATGTCACACAGATGTTGGCAAAAGTGTGCCCATGTTAGTGTGTGACCCACCCCAACAGAATTTGAACTTCAAGTTTTTTCTTCAATTAGAGGATGTAGGACTTTGTCCTTAATAACTGAGATTCTACTTTACAAATGAGTGGTGGTATTTTTTCCTTTGGGGAGCACACTACTATTATCATTCCTGAAATCTTAAGATGCAAACAGCTGTGTACTCAGCCTATCTGTAGGCTGAAATTATTGACCTTGGTTACTGAGTTCACAACCAGTGCTACACCCAACACACATAAACACACACAAGGCATTCATTTATTCAGCAATTATTTATTAAGTGCCTAGTTTGTACTAAACACAATCTTAAAAGCTGGAGATACAAAGACAAATAAAGCATAGTTCTTATCCTCAAGGGACTTGAAATCTAGCAAGGGAGGAAAATATAGACTTTTCCACAGCGTTTATCACACTCTGTTATAATTTCCTGTTTTCTCCTCTGTATTTCTCATTAGACTCCAGGGTCCCCTCAGGCTGGCATCTCATCCATCCTGTTCACTATTGTTTCCATAGCATCCAGCCCTCTGCCTAATGTCAATAAACATTTACTGAAATGAGTGAGTAAATAAATAAAATTACTTAAATAATTAAAACGATAATATGAGAGTTGGGTGCCAGGCTTCCCATAGGAATAAAAAGCTTCAGGAGTGCAGAGGTAGGAAGAGACCCTGGCAAGAGTAACATCATGAGGACTTCAAGAAAAATGAGGAGTGTGGAGAGGGCCGTCTTGGATTTGGCAGTTAGGAAGTGTTTATGATGACTTTTCAAAGAGAAGCACTAAATTTGGAAAGCAGTTGTGATCCAGCTTGTTAGGGGTTAAGGAATGAATGAGAAGTGGATAAAACTGATGGAGCTGAGCTGGAGAATGAGATAATAAATCCATGGAGTGGGGGCAGAGCCTGTCACACTTATATAGACGTGGGGAGATCTCCTCCCATGTTCTCCATCTGACGTGGCAACTCTGTCAAAGAATGTCTCTCTCCAAACGTGGAACAGAGATGTCTTTACCTCTGAATCATCTTCCTGTTATTTTCAATTTATTATAAAAAGACAATTGGATAACTATGCAGGTCAGGGCCAGTCCTAGAGAAAGTTGTTAAGTATAAATGTTTCCTGATGTGTTGTGTCCTGGTCATTTAAAAATCACTCCTTAGATAGTCACTGGCTACCCCATCAGTTTCTCAAAACCAGCAACTCAAGGGGCCAGCCCCGGTGGCTTAGTGGTTAAGTTTGGTGTGCTCTGCTTCAGTGGCCCAGGTTTGGTTCCCGGGCGTGGACCTACACCACTCATCAGTGGCAATGCTGTGGAGATGGCTCACATACAAAAAGAGGAAGATCGGCAACAGATGTTAGCTCAGGGTGAATCTTCCTCAGCTAACAAAGAAACAAACAAAACCCAGTAACTCAAGGACTAACTTTCTGATTCTTTGACCTGTACCAAAATATCTTATTCTCTCATGGATGTTGAATAGTTGTTCATCTACTCTGATAAAAATAACACAAAAAAGCATGAAGTACTTGGTCTAGTTGTCCTGACTTGTCTTCCCCTCAGAGAAGCCTGCATGACAATCAAGGCAGAACACTGCGTACCGCTCTGTTTAAAATTGGATACCCGTGAAGGCCCCTCTGTCGTATGCAAGTAAAACATGTAATTTAAGATAGTCTGATAAAAAGCCTTTAAGATAGAAAGTGATATTTTTCTCTCTACTTTCACTTTAGCTCACTGTTGCTTTCTCCTTAGCCAGAAAGTTGACATTATAAACATTATTGCTGCCATACATATTATAAGCCTAGAAATTATGTCACCTCAGGCCAAAAGTGGACGTTGAGACTCTATCTTGCCTCTCTACCACTTCTAGGTCCTTTTCCCAAGACCTCTGGAACTAAATATATTCTGGTTGCAAGTGGCAGGAGCGGAACTTATTTTTCCCCTGAGAGAGGAGGAAGTGTGGTGAAGCTGGAACTAGGACTGACAAATTGGGACCTGGTAGACAGAATCACCCCACCCCCGGGCGTTGCATCCGCCCTAGAATGCCCAGGAATGTGGTTTTGGAGGTGTGGGGGATCGTCTGTAAGTGAGAGGAACTCTGGGAGAAAATAGAATAGGGATAAGGGTTATGACGGGTGCTGGTATTCAGAGGAGGTTACAGGAGAATCCTAGAACAGCCATTCATTTCATTTTAAATATTTCTGTCTTACCACTTAAAATATGTATATTTAAATAAATCTAAACATAATTTATTTCTAGGACAAATGCCAATCAGAAAAGCACAAGTAAGCTGGCTTTATCTTTTATATGAAAATACAAAGAATTCCGTTTTTAGATTTCAAATTTAAAATGGAGCATTATGATGTATGGCCTGTTTCTGTGAAATACCATGTGTTAATTAGCAACATGGGGAAGGCCAGCCACCTCCAAAGAGGTTAAATTTTCAGATGAAAGTGTCATCATTCCTCAGCTTGGTTGTTTGAGTTGAAATATCACACTTAGATTTAAATGATTCTGTGAGATGGTATCTGACATAGCCTTGCAATGTTAAAAGTTATTGGTTTTCCTTATGTTTTTCAATGGATTAGTTTTCTAGACAGGACATAAGATATTAATGATAAGCTCATTTTAAAAATTATTTATCTCTTTATTTATCAATTAGTTCTGTTAATTCTGACAAATTTTAATATTTTAAGAGAGGACACAAAGTAATATATTTGAATATAACTTTTAAATGGCATTGATATTTTCTGAAGTTTTATGAGAAAAATGGCTTTGTGACACTGTGGTAATTTGGATTTAGGGAATAAAGGCAAAAATATTGATATATGTACAGTTAAATCACATTTCAATTATAACTGAATTATTTTCTGCAACTCACCTATAGGAATTGCTTAAACCTGACTTATGTATAGTTTGAATAAATTTCAAGGAAGAAAACTGCCTTTGTGAAGAGCTGAAAGGAATAGATTCATATGGAAAATTTTATGAAATAGAGTTCCTTAAAATGGTGGCATCAAGGTAAATTATTTATGGGACAAATAGGTTTTACATATCAAACTAGCAATTTTCTAACAACTCTCTGAAGGTTATGATTTAGCCTATGATACAATGCATAAAGGCACTTTGCAACAGGATATATGAGTGTAAATAATGAGTTCTTTTTGACATGTCGTACACATGGAATCAATATCTATCTTCATGGTCATACCGTCTACTATAACTCATTTTGTGATCAAAATTTTAAAGATTCAGCTGGTGAACACTCCAAATATGGACTGGTCTCTAGTTTCTCCTTCCTTTCCTTAGAGTCCAAGCCAACTTGGATCAACAGAATTGCTCAAAGCCAATATCTTTCAACCCCCTGAGTTTTTCTCATAGGCAGAAATCCCTCACAAGCCGTGATCCTTTCTTTATCTGAATTCTTCATTCCTCATGGCATAGTATTGGCCACTCAACCAATTCTTACTCATGCATATCCCTTTTCCCTTAGTTTTTGCCCAATTATTCCCTGAATATCATTCTCCTCTTTCTCCTCTGAGGGTGTCTTTTTCTTTATTCTGGTTGAGAACCAAAAGCATTGTCATAATCATATGGGTAAGTGTGTGTGAGATATTAGAAAGTACGTATTGGTCTTTGCCCCCGGTTTCTGGCACAGAGCTCCGAAAACCTTTGCAATTTCCTAAGTGATAAGAAGACTAGGAGCATCTTTTGTTGTAATATTTGGTCTTTGACTCCAGTTCCTGACACAGGGCTCCTGAAACCCTTGTAATTTCCTTGGCGATAGGAGTGTCTTTTGTTTTAATAAGGCAACTCTGGGTTCTTGGATGAGGACTAGTTACTGGCAAGACCAAGCCGTGATTAGGCGCTTGGAATTTTCAGCACTGCCCCCATTCTCTTGAGAGGGGAGAAGGGCTAAAAACGGAGTTAATGACTGATGATGCCTACATGATGAAGCCTCCATAAAATCCCAAAAGTATGGGCTTTGGAGAGCTTCCAGGTTGGTGAACACGTGGAGGTCTGGGACAGTGGAGTGCCCAGAGAGGCATGGAGCTCCACACCCTTTCCTACAAATCTTGCCCTACACATCTCTTCATCTGATGTTCATCTGCATCCTTAGTGTTTCCTTTAATAAATTGGTAAATGTAAAGTAAGTGCTTCCCTGAGTTCTGTGAGCCGCTCTAGTAAATTAATCAAAGCCAAGGAGGGGCACATTGGAATCTCCAATATATAGCTGGTTGGTCAGAAGCACAGGTGACAACATGGGCTGGTGACTGGCATCTGAATTGGTTGGGGGGCAGTCCTGTGGGATTGAGCCCTTAGCCTGTGAGATCTGATGCCATCTTCAGGTAGATAGTGTCAGAATTGAGTTAAAGTGTAGGACACCCAGCTGGTGTGGCAGAGAATTGCCTAGTGTGGGGAAAACCTCCACACATTTGATGACCAGAGTGTCATAAATGAAGTGTTCTGTGTGAGCAGTAAAGGAGACACACAGGAAAGAATCACACAATAGGGAAGAATCACATTTTTCCCTACACAGAAAGGAAAATTCTGAGTTTTTCCAATCCATTATGAAAATGCTGGTAATATTTGTATTAACTAAAGAAAAAAATTACATATGATAAAGTAGAACTGAACAAAATAGAAAGCCAAGTCCATCTTCATCATCCAAGGTTCTTGAGGTACTGAAAAGTCTCATTTAAAATATTCACTTGGGTTATAATCTATCATATACACATATCTAAATAAATGAAAAAAATCAGCGCTTAAAAATAAACAAAATTATATCTTAGTCTGTTTTACTCTTTTTATATTTTTCAATGACTAGTTTACTGTATGTTGTACTTCCATTATTTTTTATTTCAGATGTTCTGCATTGCAACTTCATCAAAGATTAAACTGATGTTTATGGGCTAATCTGGAAACCTAAATACAATTTGTTTTGCTACATCTATAAAAAATATGTTCAAATTCCCACTGGTCAACTTATAAAGGGGCCTTTGGAACACAACCCAATGTAAGTTGCAGACATACTGTGTCTTAGTCTTTGTTTCCCACCTCCTCTCCAGGTTAGCACGTGTCTCTGTTTGCAGGTGTGCAGGTGTGTGTGTATTATATTTACCTTTATGGCTACACATAAGCTTTTTCACAGTTTGGAGTTCATAACATCATTTCTTCCTTCTTTCTTCAATAGCTATTTGAATAGCTATTATGTAACAGGTGCAGTTCTAGGCCAAGGGGATATCCAGAAATGAGGCTACTTCCCCACAGAGCTCACTGTCTGTTGGGGAAACAGACATAAACCAAATAATTGCACAAATACATACAAAATGCACATGGTGATAGGTGCTGTGAAGGAAGGTCACACAGAGCTGTGTGAGCATGTAACCAGGGATCTGCCTTATCTCCAGGGTCAGACGCGTTCCCTGGACAGGGTGGTACTCCAGCTAAGATCTAAGGGGTGGGCGGGAGTTAAAAAGGGAAAGGACTTGAGAGGTGATGAGAAGAGGGGAGAGGATAGAGCAGAAAGTCCTCCAGACAGAGAGAACACATGTGCAACGACCATAATGCTCAGGTACTTTTGTTGGCTTTTTCCAAGAGTGACCACTGAGGAACTGGGAGACTTTCAGATTAAATCACACTATGAAAATGAATTGGAGTCATACTAGCAAATAAGAAGACACGCATTTCACAAGCACTTGTACTTTTTTCCCCAGGTATGAAGTACTCCTTAAGTCCTGACAACTACCCTAAAGATGGAATTATGAATATGGCAACTTTTCTACGGGGCTTTGAAGAAAAGGGGATAAAGAACGACAGACCTGAGGACCAGTTGAGTAAAGAGAAAAAGAAAATTCTGTTCTCCTTCTGTGAGGTGTGCAACATCCAGCTGAACTCTGCAGCCCAGGCCCAGGTCCATTACAATGGCAAATCCCACCGCAAACGTGTCAAGCAGCTGAGTGATGGGCAGCCCCCGCCCCCAGCCCAGGGCTCAGGGCCACTGCTGGCCAGCCCTAGCACCAACAACAGCGCAGGTAGGTGGGAGCGCTGGGGCTCCGTTTACCTGGGAGAAATGCTTCTGTTCTAGAAAATGGAGGATTTAGAGCAAGGCTTATCTTTTACCTTTAAACTACCACCACAGTAATATGTATACTTTCCCTACAGGTAAAATCCAAGATCTGTTTGTTACTTCTCAGTATACATTTTTTATTATTATTTATACATATCAGATTAGACAAATGTATGTATTTATATGTATTTTTGTTGGTGGTGCCGTCGAGTCAATTCTGACTGCTGGTGACCCTGTATACATCAGGGCGGAACGCTGCCTGGTCTTTTTGCACCATCCTCCCATCTTCTGGTGCTGTATCAGACAAGGCTCCGCTTCTCTTCACAAGGTAGTCATGGCCAGGTTTTTTGGAAGTTGGTGGCTGGGTCCTTCTCCCTAGTCTGTCTTAGTCTGGAAGCTCCGCTGAAACCTGTCCACCATAGGTGACCCTGCTGGTATTTGAAATACTGGTGGCATAGCTTTCAGCATCACAGCAACACGCAGCTGCCACAATGTGACAACCAACAGATAGGAGTTGCGGTTCCCTGACCAGGAAACAAAACTGGGTTTGTTTGATGGTGAGAGCACCAAATCTTAATCACTAGCCCACTAAGGCTGACTATATGTATATATAAACACACAAAATTTTATATATTATGCCATCGACTTGGTCCTGTATCCCTACAGTGCGTGAACATTTCCTAATGTATTTTAAAATGGATTAGTGATGTCACGTTTTTCCCCTCTCTGCAAAATGAAGCTTTCTTGGATTTCCTTCGTCTGCTTTCTGTTGGGTAGCGTATTACTTGATAGTATGTAAAAAGCTACAGCTTTATTTGTAACATCCCATGATGCAGGAAAGGAGCATTCATCTTGGATGTTAGAGTTGTTACACTCTTTCAGGGAGTTGGCAGTAGCCTGCCCCTGCCGGTGGTGTTCTAACGATAGGAACAGGCATTGCCACAACCAGCGAGACTTGCCTCTGGGCTCTGGCACCTCCACAAGCACTTTCTCTCGCCTCTCACCGCTTCCTGTGGGCTGAGTAGAGCCAGAGGCTTAGGAATTTCCACGTTCCTGTTTCTGCCCTAAATTCTAAACAGTCTTTCAAATCCTTTATCTTATCCTTAGGCAGCCCTTCCTCCACATTACTGGTCATTGGGTATCTTCACTGTGACACAACTAAAGAAAAATGTGAAGTTGACTGTTAGCCATGGTGAAGAATTCTGCAGAAAGGAGGCCTCCTGCCCAGGTTTACCTGGGAGGACAAGATAAACCTCCTCCTAAACATGGTGGGAGAGCTCCAGATTCCACTCTTGCAAGTGTTGGCTCTGGTCATGTGGCTTCAACCTGAAGGGTGATGAGGCAGGGCAGCCATTTGTGGGAATTTCACTGTGTGCTGTTACATATTTTTTGATTTTGTAAAGTTATACCATGATCCATCTTAAGCTCCAGCGAAAATTGTTTGCGCGTGCTGTAAATAAATAATTTTTATATTTCAAGCTAAACTTAACTACTTTTTACCCAGTATATAGTTTCATTTCATTATTTTCCCTCAAGCAATACTTATTCTGTGCAAGAACTCAAAGGAACCTATAGGAGATAAGATACATACTTATTATAATAATGAAAAATTACTTTTCCATTTTGTATTTGTTTATTGTGAAAATAGTTACAGATGCATTAATGTACTGTATTTACATATTAAATATATAGCTGGTGTTAGGTTAAAAACTAATTACTGTTTTATGTCTAAATCAGAGCGTAAACAACCCTAAGTAAAGGTTTGAATGGCATCTGTTAGAATCCAAATATCTGTGCCTAAATTGAGGTTAACCTGTGGCTTCTAATAAGTAGTACAATTAGTAGCTAACATTAATAGAACATTTTCTATGGGCCATATTCTGGTCCTAAGAACTTCATAGGAAGTTTCTCGTTTAATTCTCTCATCACCCCTGAGGTGGGTACTATGATTATCCGTAATTTACAGACTAGGAATGGAAACACACAGAGAGAAAATAATTTGTCCAGGTTTATACAGCATGGAAATGGCAGATCCAGAGTCCCAACCATATTTAATAGTGAAGCCATTATTCTTCATCACTACTTTGCTGCTGTCACCTCTCATGTAATAATAGCCCTCGAGTTAAATTCAGACCTATGTGCTGTAATGGATTTGTGGTCACGAATGGTTGTTTTTATGGTGAATTATCTCACTTTGATGGTTTTGGAAACAGACAGGTCTAGCTCCAATTCATGAATTTCTCCATTGTTCTCCCATGCTAATGAAATGAGCTGGCTGACATAAAATAAATTTAGCTAAGACATACACAGAATAGTATGGATATATGCTATATGTAACACAAGGCTCATCATTTAGTATAACACAATGTATTAATATATAGGAAAATGGGTAAGAAAACAAGACAGCTTTTCAAGTTGTACATTAGGCATAAAGGACAATTTTCATATACTGATAATATAGTCAGTGACCTATTCTCAGAAGACTTGGAGTTAGCACATGATGAAGGCAAGTCACTTAACCTCTGAAAGTGGTTAGCATTAATCCTCTCATCGGAAAACAAAAGTAGGTATAATAATGTCTCCTTCTCTTTGAAACAGAAATTAAAACATAGATGTATGTACAAAGATGATTATGGTGTGATTTATAATTCCAAAATATTAGATGTATCCTGAATGTCCAATAGGAGAAAGGTTAAATAAATTATAGTACGTTTATAAGATGAATGATAGAAACTGTAGTCATTAAAAATTATATTTCTGAAGAATACCTAATGGCAGGGAAACTCTCCATGATCTCATGCTAATGAAACAGCGGGAACTAAAGTGGAATAGACCTTAGTGCTGCTGCGTGTGCATGTGCACAGCGTCTACCGTGTAGCATCTCTGCTTAGCGAGGAGTGAGCCTGACGTGGTTTTATTTTTTCTAGTCCCTTTCTTCAGTTTTGATGTATCAAACGTCTGTTTCCTGCAGGGTAGCAGCTCCCTTTACACCTTCTCAGCCCATAACTTCTCACTTTTGTATATTCAGAGGGACTCTTTGATTTAGAGGATTCAGTTCTATTTATAAAAACATCCATCTCATAGAAGAATTAAGATTTGGCTAGAAGGATGCTTAGAGTGGAGGATGGGGCACAGTCAGCTCTCAGGCTACTACCCCTCCCTTGGTCTGCACTTCTGCCCAGGTAGTGGAGAATCATGGAGGGATGGAGGTGTGCTTACCTCACAGCCTTGGCAAGTGGCAATGCTATTCTTAGTAGGTGATTACTACACTGGTTGTCTCTGTGGGCCACAGGTGCTCCTAACAGACCCCGTGGATGAAGAGCCTGAAATGGTCTCTTACACATTGAGGGTCCCTCAGATTTAGCTATGTCTTCCAGCTTACCCTCAGTTGGTGGCAAAAGGCCCCATTCCAGAACCGTGTGTAGCAGTCCTTTCAAGATTGTGTCTTCTGTTCTCATCTGTGTACCAATTCTTTGGGCTTGAGGGCATGTACAGAGTCTATCTGACAACTAACATTCCTCTTGAAAACCTGGAGCTGCTGGGAGCTCAGGCAGGTAGACATGGAGCAGGGTATGTGGGCTTCTCCACATTTCTTTTCCCTGCTTAGTTACCACAGGTGACACTGGCAGGTCCACTGACAAAGCAGCTACCTAATCAGGGAGCAAAATGCCAGTCTCCCTTTTTCACCCCTTGCTTGGCTTTAAGGAGTGTTATTGGCTGAATTGTGTCCCTCCAAAAAAACATATGTTGGAGTCCTAATCCCCAATACCTCAGAATGTGACCTTATATTGAGACAGAGTCTTGATAGAGGAAATTAAGTTAAAATGAGGTCATTAGGGTTGACCCTAATCCAATATGACTGGTGTCCTTATAAACAGGGGAAATTTGGACAGAGATGCACATAGAGGGAAAATGATATGAAGAGACAGTTGGGAAAAAGGGCCATCTACATGCCAAGGAGAGAGTTTCAGAACAGATCCTTCTCTCACAGTCCTCAGAAGGAACCAACCCTATCACCACCTTGATTTCGGAATTCTAGCTCCAGAACTGTGAGGTGACAAATTTCTGTTTTAGACACCCAGTTTGTGGGACTTTGTTACAACAGTCTTAGCAAACTAATACAGGGAGGAAAAGAGTAGCTCATTTCCTCCCCAAAGGGGGAAAGATGGGTAGTAGAGTCAGCCATCCAATAACTGCTAATTGAAGAGGTAACTCCCCTCCTCTCTGTCAGTCTTAAAGTGTTGGGGTTGGCAAGGGTGGGAGTGGGGTGCACAGGGTAGTGGTTGAGACTTGAGCTGTTCCTCTGAGTAAGAAGTGACTGAGCCCTAACCACTGTCGGTTCTTCCACTAACCTCAGACTTCAGGGTAGCTAGAGGACCTTTAGATCTCAGTTCTGTAATAACAGGAAGATTCTTAGAGGGCACCTTAAAACTATTCTGCTGTGTGTGTGTGTGTGTGTGTGTGTGTGTGTGTGTGTGTGTCTCAAAGTACATCAGTCCCCTTGTTTGTGGGGGATACGTTCCAAGACCCCAGGGGATGCCTGAAACCATGGATAGTACTGAACCCTATATATACATATATATATATATACAGACATACCTATGATGAAGTTTCATTTGTAAATTAGACACCATAAGAGATTAACAATAACTAATAATAAAATAGAACAATTATAACAAAACACTGTAATAAAAGTTACCATAGATCTTAGCAACCTTAGCATATGATTTTTTTCCCTTCCTCATTAAGTCAAGAATTTTCAACTTTTCACTTAAAGGAAGCACTGTATGGATTCTCTTTGGCTTATCTGAATGGCCAACATCACTACTCTCGTGCTTTGGGCCATTATTAAGTAAAATAAGGGTTACTTGAACACAAGCACTGCCATCCCATGACAGTTGATCTGATAACTGAGATGGCTACTCAGTGATTAATGGGCAGGTGAGCAGCACATACAGCATGGATAGGCTGGACGAAGGGATGATTCATGTTCTGGGTGGGACAGAGAGGGACAGCATGAGTTTCATCAGACTACTCAGAACGGCATGCAATTTAAAACTTATGAATTATTTCTGGAATTTTCCATTTAATATTTTTGGACTGTGGTGGATCATGGGTAACTGAAACCACAGAAAGTGAAGCTGCAGATAAGGGGGGACTACCGTACCAATGTAATTTTTTTCCTGCGAGAGGGAGTTGTGATGAGTAGCAGCAAGATCCCTTTCCCAGCACTCTCCCTTGCTAAACATCGTAAGAACCCTCTCGGCTGCAAAATGAGACTCAGAGGGAAAGCAGCAGAGCTTAGATAACTCGCTCTGTGTGTGGAGGATCACCACTCCTTTCCCCATCCAATCCCAAGGGGTGGGTGGAAATAACAGGAACCACAAATGAGTCTTGGCTTCAGACAAAGTGGTGGCATGCTTCCATCCCTCCAAGGATCTACAAAGACAGTAAGATCCCAGTGTTCCTGGCCCCTAGCAAGGGTGGGCAGATGGATCCGAGACAGCCTCCTGATTTCCTGTGGGCTTAGTGAGCACTGAAGCTGCTGTGTGAGCCTGGTTACCTCCTAGGGGCATCTGAGAGGAACAGGAAGCGGCTTTTCCTGCAGCCTGGATTAGAGCAGTGGCAGGAAAATGTTCCCATGTGTCGTGAATGAAGTGCACACCTCCCTAAAGATCCCTCATAGTCGGGAACAAGGGAACACTCCATAGTATGGGCATGAGCTGATAACCAAATACCAGACAGAAATAGGAATATCTCAGCAGATACTTGTGTGTAGAAATGACAGCCAGGCCATAAACTCTCCTATCTGGGCCTTGGCACCACATAAGCTCATGAGCCCCCTCTGCGCCCCAGGCCAAATCTGGATGCAATTCTGGGGAAAGAGTAGGTTTCCATTACCACGTGGGGTGGAGTTTGTATGAGACAAAGGAATTTATCGTTAGCAGGTTTGCCTTTAAAGATTGGCTAAAGTTTTTCAAATAGAAAGGAAATAATAAAAGAATGAAACTTGGCGCTTTAGAGAGGAAGAGAAAAATGGAAAAAGCAGAAATATAGGTATATACAATAACCTATCTGTATTAGTCAAGGTTCTCCAGAGAAACACAATCAATAGAATGTATATGTGTATGTGTGTATTTATGTGTGTGTGTATACATATATAATAAAAAATATTTATTATGAGGAATTGGCCCACACATTTGTGGAGGCTGACAAGTTCTAAGGTCTCTACTCAGAAAGCTAGAGACCCAGGAGAGCTGATGGTGTAGTTCCCATCTAAAGGTTGGTAGGCTCAAGACCCAGGAAGAGCCAATGTTTCAGTTCAAGTCAGAAAGCAGGGAAAAATTGATGTCCCAGATCGAAGGCAGTCAGGCAGGAGGAATTCCTTCTTATTCAGAGGGGTCGGCCTTTTGTTCTATTCAGGCCTGTAACTGATTGGATGAAGCCCACCCACATTAGGAAGAGCAATCTGCTTTACTCAGTCAATAGATTTAAATGTGAAACTCATCCAAAAACAAACTCACAGAAACACCCAGAATGATGTCTGACTAAATATCAGGGCACCCTGTGGTCCAGTCAAGTTGACACATAAAATTAATCCTCACACTATCCTTTTCTGCATGCATTTTATAAATCATATTTGATGATTGAAACAAAAATTATAACCATCTGATACTCAAGACAATGATATTTAAAAGTAAGGAAGTTAAAGAGAACTTAATGGAAGTAATGTTTCTGTACTTCACTTGAAGTAGCTAAATGGTGATGCCAGTAGATTGTCATAAGTCACATGTGTAGATTGTAATGCCCATAGCAACCACTCTGAAAATTATACAAAGAGAGACAATCAAAAAGAATATAAATATATCAAGATGGAGTCCTAAGAAAGCGTTCAAGTAACCCAGAGAATGGCAAGAGAAGAGGAACAGAGAAAGGAGAACCAGAGGAAACAAATGAGGAAATGGAAGATATAAGCACTAACATGTTAATAATTACCTTAAATGACCCAAATATACCAATCAAAGGACAGGGATTTTTAGAGTGGATTAAAAAAATTACCCAACTATATACTGCCTACAAGAAACTCACTTTATAGTCAATGACATAAGTGGGTTGAAAGTAAAATGATAACAAGGAATGTCCCAGGGGCCAGCCTGGTGACACAGCAGTTAAGATCACACGTTCCTCTTTGGTGGCCTGGGGTTCACCAGTGCAGACCTAGGCACCACTTGGCAAGCCATGCTGTGGCAGGCATCCCACATGTAAAATAGAGGAAGATGGGCATGGATGTTAGCTCAGGGCCAGTCTTCCTCAGCAAAAAGAGGAGGATTGGAGGCAGATGTTAGCTCAGGGCTAATCTTCCTCCAAAAAAAAAAAAAGACTATGCCATGCAAACAGTAATCAACAACAAAAAAAAGGGCAAGAGTACCTATATTAATATCTGATGAGGTAGACTTCAGAGTGAAGACAATTACCAGAGACAAAGAGAGATATTACATTGTGATAAAAGGTTCAATCCACAAGGAACACATAATGATCCTAAATGTTCATGCGCCAAACAACAGAGTCTCAAAATATATGAAGCAAAAACAGATACAGCTGAAAGAAGAAATAGGTAAATCCACAATTACAGTTGAAGACTTCAACATCCCCATCTCAGAAACTGATAGAATTACTAGACAGAAAATCAGCAAGGATTTAGAAGATCTGAAAGCACAATCAATCAATAGGATTTAATTAATTTACGTAAAACTCCACCTAACAACAGTAGAACACATGGTTTTTTTCAAGAGTCCGTGGAACACTAACCAAGAAAAACCGTATTTGAGACCATGAAACAAACCTAAACACATTTAAAAGAATTATAATCATACACAGTATGTTCTCTGACCATAACAAAATTAAACTAGAAGCCAATAATAGAAAAATGACAGGAAAATTAAACAGCATATCTCTTAATCCAAGAATCAAGGGGTAAGTCTCAAAGGAAATAAAAAAGACATAGAACTTAATGAAAATGAAAACACAACATATCAAAAGATGTGGGATGTAACTAAAATAGTGCTGAGAAAGAAATTTATAGCACTAAAGGTCTCCAATAAATAAGTCCCTATGTCAAGAAGCTGGAAAAACAAAAGTAAATCCAAAGCAAGCAGAAAGAAAGAAATGATAAAAATTGAGAGCTTCTGCTATGAAAATAGGAAACAATAGAGAAAAATCAATGAAACAAAAAGCTGATTCTTTGAAACAAATCAATGGAAATTTATAAGCCTCTAGCAAGAGGTGAAAAGAAAGAAGACACAAATGGAATAGGTAATATTACTACAGAACTTGCAGCAATTAAAAATATAATAAGCAAATACTACAAACTTATATTCATAAATTTGATAACTTAGAAGAATGAACCAGTTCCTCAGAAGCCAGAAAATACTAAAGTTCTACCAAGATAAAATAGACAATCTGAATAAGCTTATAGCCATCAAATAAATTGAATTCATAATTGCAAAAGTCCCCAAAAATAAATTTCTGGATCCATATGGTTTACTAGAGAATTGTACCAAGCATTTAAAGAAAAATTAACATCAGTTTTACGTAATTCCTTCCAGAAAATAGAAGAGGAAGAAATACTTCTCAACTTATTTTATGAGTCAGTATTACCCTGATACCAAAACCAGACAAAGACAATATAAAAAAAGGAAAACTACAGACTAATCTCTCTCATGAACTTAGACTCAAAAATTCTCAATAAAATACAAACAAACTGATTCCAGTGATGTATGAAACAAATTATACACCATGACAAAGTTGAATTTACTTCAGATTTGCAAAACTGGTTCAACAATTGAAAATCAATAATTATAATCTACCATACAAATAGCTAAAGAAGGAAAATCATATGATCATATCACTTGATCTAGGAAAAGCATTTGAGAAAACCCAACACTCACTTATGATAAAAGCTCTCAGCAAGGTAGAAATAGAGAATTACCTAGATTTAGTAAAGAGCACCCACAAGAAGTCTACAGCTATCATCACACTTAATGGTGAAAGAATACTTTTCTCCAACAGCAAAGTAAGGATGTTCACTCTCACCTCTCTTATTCAGCATTGTACCGGTAGCTCTAGCCACTGTGATAAGGCAAGAATAAATAAATAAAAGACATACAAATTGGAAAAGAGGAAATAAAAGTCTCTCTCTTTGCAGATGACATGGTCTACGTATAAATCCCAAAGAATCTACAAAAGAAGTCATAGAACTAATGTGTAAGTTTACCAAGTTTGCAGGATAGAGAATGAACACACATAAATCAGTTTTATATCTATATGCTAAAAATGAACACATGGAAACCAAAATTTTAAAACAGTATCATTTACAATCACTCCCAATAAAATGAAATACCTAGAATATACACTTAAAAAAACATGTACAGGATCTGCATGCTGAAAAATTACAAAATGCTAAGGAAAGAAACCAAAGAAGACCTAAATAAATGGAGAGACATCTCATATTCATGCAATGGAAAATTCAACGTAGTTAAGATGTCGATTCTCTGTAGACTGATCTATAAACTCCAGGCAATTCCTATCAAAACCCCAGTGAGATTTTTTGTAGAAATAGACAAGCTTGTTCTAAAATTATATGAAAAAGCACAGGCCTTAGAAGAACTAAAACAGTCTTGACAAAGAAGAATAAAGTGGGAAGACTCTCTACCCAATGTCAGATCTTACTATATAGCTAACTTAACTGAGACAGTGCTGTTTTAGTGGAGGTATAGACACATAAATCAATGGAAAAAAGTAGAGAATCCAGAAACAGACCCACACACATATGCTCAGTTGATTTTTGACAAAGGTGCAAAGTAATTCTACGGAAGAAAGATAGCCTTTTCAACAAATGGTGCTGAAGATATTGGACATCTATAGGCCAAAAAAAAAACCCACAGAGAACTTTGAACTAGACCTCATACCATACACAAAAATTAACCCAAAATAGATTACAGATTTAAATGGAAAACATAAAAATATAGAAGAAAATGTCTAGGACCTAGGGCAAGTCAAAGAGTTCTAACTTGATACCAAAAGCATGATCCATAAAAGGAAAATTGATAAATTGGACCTCATTCAAAATTAAAAACTTTTCCTTTGTGAAATATCATGTGAAGAGAATGAAAATAAATATAAGCTACGAATGATGGAAAATATTTGCAAACCACATGTCCAACAAGGACTAGTGTGTAGAATATATAAAGAACTCTAAAAACTCAAGAGTAAAAATGAAATCCAACAATCCAATTATCAAATGGCCCAAAATAGGAAGAGATATTTCACTGAGGAGGATGTACAGGTGACAAATAAGCGCATAAAAAGATATTCGACATCGTTAGTCATCAGGAAAATGAAAAAGAAAACCACAATGAGATTTCACTATATACCTATCGAATAACTAAAGTAAGAAATAGTGACAACACCAAATGTTGGCTAGAATGATGAGAAAATGTATTATGGATACGTTGTTGATGGGAATGTAAAATGGTACAACCACTGTAGAAAATATTTGGGCTATTTCTTATAAAACTAAACATGTAATTACCATTTGACCCAGCAATTATACTCTCGGGAATTTATTCCAGAGAAATGAAAACATGTTCCCACAAAAATTTGTGCGTGAATGTTCATTGCAGCATTATTTGTAATAGCCAAAAACTATACACAACTCTGTATTCGTTTCCTAAGTCTGCTGTGACAAATTACCACAAACTTGGTGGCCTGAAACAACAGAGATGTATTCTCTCGAAGCCTAGAAGTCTGCAGTTTGGCAGGGCTGCGCTCCCTCCCGGGGCACCGTTCCTTGCCTCCTTCACCTTCTGGTGGCCGCCCTGGCACTCCTGGGCTGTGGCTGCATCACTCCCATCTCTGCCTCCACCTTCAGACCACCTTCTCCCACGTCTGTGTCTTTTCCTCTTCTGTCTTGTTTCCGACCTCCTTCTGCTTCTCTCTTGTAAGGACGCTTGGCTTTGGATTTAGGGGCCCCCCCTAGATAATCCAAGATTATCTCCTCATCTCAAGATCTTTAACTTAGTCTCATCTGCAAAGATCCTTTTTCCAAATAAGGTCACATTCACAGGTTCCCAGGATTTGACATGGATATCCTTTTTTTTGAGGAAGATTAGGCCCGAGCTAACATCCATGCCTATCTTCCTCTACTTTATATGTGGGACGCCTGCAATAGCATAGCTTGATAAGGGGTGTGTAGGTCTGCGCCTGGGATCCAAACCAGCGAACCCCGGGCTGCCAAAGAAGAGCATGCAAACTTAAGCTCTATGCCAGTGGGCCGGCCCTGACATGGATATCTTTTGAGGGTGAATTCTTAAACTAACTGTGGTACATCGATACCCTTAGAATACTAGTCAAATAATAAAAATGAATGAACTACTGACACTCTTAACAAGTTGGTTGATTCTCTAAGGAATTATGCTAAGTGAAAAAAGTCAGTCCCACAAGGTTGCATGCTGTCTGTTTCCATTTGTATAACACTTTTGAAATGATAAAATTTTAGAACTGGAGGACAAATTAGTGGTTGCAAGGGGCTAGGGATGGGGGCAGATGCCAGGAGGGAAGTTGGTGTGGTTATGAAAGGTCCACATGAGGGATCCTGTAGCAGCAGATACACAAACCTGCACAGGTCACACACACACACATACAAATGAATACAAGTAAAACTGGGGAAATGTTCTGAATAAGATTGGTGGCTTATATCAATGTCAATATCTTGACAGTGGTATTATTCTATAGTTTTAAAAAATGTTGCCATCATTGAAAGCTGGCTACAGGGATTCAAGGGAACTCTCTGTATTATTTGTTACAATCGCCTGTGAATCTCTAATTAATCTCAATAAAAATTTCAATTAAAAAATCATAGTAGAGCCCAGCCGCCTGGCGTACTAGTTAAAGTTCTGTGCTCTCAGCTTTGGCAGCCTGGGTTCGCGGGTTCAGATCTTGGGCACGGACCTATTCCACTCACCAGCCATGCTGTGGAGGTGTCCTACTTCCAAAAAAAAAATAGAGGAAGATAGGCACAGATGTTAGCTCAGGGCTAATCTTCCTCAGGAAAAAAAAAAAAAATCAAAATAAAGGTGACCACTTAAAATGCCCATCTTCTAATAGCATTATCAGAGATGATAAAGAACACAAATTTCAGGGTTTTGCTTCTTAAAAATTATCAAGTATCTACTTTACAGAGATTAATAAAACACATTCTATTTTCTTAAGTGTCAAGAGAAGAGAGATATCTAAATAAATGAATGACAATATGGTATGCTAAAAACAATGATTGATCCACATATAAGGTATATGTGGCAGAGAGAAAAGGATGGTTAACTTTACAAAGGTCAGGGAAGGCTTCCTAGAGGAGGTGATATTTGAGGTGAATATTCAAAGATGAGTTTCAAGTTATTCAAGGAAAAACAACATTTCAGGCAGAGGGGAGAGCAGTGCACATGCATGGAGGAATCAATTATAGTTTATTATTACTGGAGTGAAGGATGATTGGGGAAAAGGAGGAAGATTCCTCTGGCAAAGTAGAAAGGAGCTAGGACAGAAAGAAGAGTCTTCCTTGCCCTTTGGCAACAGAAGTGTAAGAAAAATACAGCTGCCCAAACATACATGTAAAAAAATATCAGCGACAGCTGCTGGAATTCACAGCTCTCACAAGTTCTCTTTCTATCCACTCTGGTTTATGTCAACCAGCAGCCTCCCTGTCAAGTCCAGACATCCCAGCTTAGGTGTTGCTTCCCAGGATATCACATGACTGCACAGAGATGATTTTCCATGGCCTACATACAGCTTCTCAAGTCCAGATAAAATTGGCCACAGTTATTCTCTATGTAGGGTGGCTAATGACCCTCATCCTGCCGTCTGCTATCAAAGGCTGAGACCTATTCTTTATCCTGGCTGCCCACTGCTGTAATATTTCCCCTCCAGCCCTATGCCATTCACCATTCTCATTTTCTGAGGTGGATCTGTACTCAAGAAATTTAAAGCAATTGATGTGTGATGACTGATAATCGAACCGAGTGGTCCTCAACATTTAGCATGCATCAGAATCACCTGGAGGATGTGTTCAAATACAGATTGCTGGGCTCCATCCCCCGACTTTCTGATTCAGTAGGCCTGGGGGGGGGGGGGGGGTGAGGGGCTGAGAATTTACATTTCTAACAAGTTCCCAGAGGATGTGGAAGTTCCTGGTCTTTGAGAACACCAAGCTAACCGATTGAGGAGGATTTATACCCAGAAAAGGAGCTTCTTACCTTAAATAAATTTGTAATTGGGAATTGGCCAGGAAGGAGAAACGTGGCCTTCTCGGGCTCCTTGTCTTCCCCTAGGGCATTCACTCACTCGTGGACAGAGAGGGATGATGTCATGGGAATAGAGTGACAGCCCCCCATCCCCGTCAACCAATCCCTACCCCTAATCCCAGCATCCCTGGGAACTTTACAAGCAACTCTGCACCTCCTACAGTATTATAAAGACAGTGAAGGCAGACCGAAAGGCTGTGGTTAAGTGGATGACTGATGCCTTAGTTTGTGCCAATATTGTGCTAAGAGGGTCATCTCATTTGAATCCTCACAACAGATTGACGAGGAAGGTACTGCTATTATGTACAATGAGAATGAGGAAGAAAGAGGTGAGATAACAGCTGGAAGAGGCAAGGCTGGGATTTGGAGCAAGTCAGTCTAACCTGTGGCCTGATTCCTCACCATGGTGTTATTGCCTTCCATCTATGGATATAAGTTGGGTGGGGGAGAAATTGCCTGGTTTATGCTTATTGATTCCTGCTCCATCAGTGTACCTGATGTGGAAGTTGAGTCAGAAACAGAGACTTAAGTTCTCTCTGGATGCAGCCTGTTTGTGTGGTCAGACTGGCTTTTTCTGTTCAGAGGCTTTCCCCACATATCAGTCAGTGATACGTGATGCTCTGTACCCTTCCCTTCCCATCAGAAGCAGGTAGCTCACCAGATAGAGTAATAAATGTTAATTTTACATCTTATTCTCCTTATATCCTCAAGGAACGTTTGTGCCTATCATGGAGAATCAAGTCGCCCCAAGTATGATGATGGGGAGGACTGATTTTATTCTGGAGATTTTGAGATCCATATTTCCTCAGAATGAGGAGGGCTGTCTCATAGGGGGTGACCTCTGATCCTGCCCTTGGCAGTGGTTTGGCACAAATAATGTTTAGAACTATGAAAGGTAAGGGCAAGAGCTTGGAGGTTCTGCTGAATTGTCGTAAGGGAGACACATCTGTACTTGATTTGAGGAGTCAAAAACCCCCTCCTTGATTGGAGGTTATCATGAAAGACTGAAATAATGACTTTAGGCCTCAAATCCCAACAAGATAAGTATGATTATCCTCACATTGTAGATAAGGAAGGAGAATGAGAGTGATTGAGAGGCCTTTCCGAAGGCCACACAGAGATTCCAAGTTCAGGATCTGTCTCACAGTCTACATTATCTCTCATTACCTCTCATAGCTTTTTACAACAAATTCTTCACAAAGTAAAAATGAAAAGAATTCAGGACTATTTCCTTATTATCAGTGTTTGGTTTTTCCAGTTACATACTGACTAACATGCCCATTTTCTCTCTCACCTTCAATTAATTCCAGAAGAATTTCTAATCTCATTGAGGTTAAGCTTTTAAGACTAAACAGCAGTTAGTCAAGCAAAGAAAGTGGAGAAAAGTGATTCGAAGGGAGTAAAGAGAAGGTGTAATATCTGAAACTGAGAAAGAGCTTGACATGTACAAAAAGCTGAGATGTCTGTGGCTGAAACTGAGTGAGAGAATTAGAAAGACGGACAGGAGAATTTGGGAAGGAAGCAGAAGCCTTTAGAAATTTTTTAAAAATTTTATTTTAATCATGATTCTGTGGGTCAGACGTTGGGGCTGGGCTCAGCTAGGTGGTTTTTGTCCTGGACTCACACAGCTGCAGGCAGCAGGCACATCAACTGGGTTGGAAGTTCTAAGTTGGCCTTACACACGTGTCTGGCATTTGGTGGTGGCTGTAGGCTGAACTGCTCTTGCCAGTAGACTGTCCTCTTCAAGGAGGTTACAGAGGTCATAGAACAGCAAGAGGGGAATCTGCAACCACTTGGTTCCGTTGGTCAGAACTAGTCACAAGACCAGTCCAAATTCAAGTGGTGGAAAAATAGGCTCTGCCTCTTGATGCGAGAAGTGGCATCTTTTATTTGACCTTAGGAATTTTGAACTGAGTTTGAGTAGATTGTGAGTTGAGGACACTTTAGGGGCAGAGTGGAGAGGATAAGGATGATAAAACCAGGGGATTTTGCAGCAGGAAGTAGAGGTAATGGTTTGGAGGTGTGAATGGAGAGCAAGATTGTAACATGGGTTGTCAGTTGGAGCATCATGTAGCATGTTCTTTTCTCTATTGCCATTTTCTGTCCTTCTCTTTGATGCCTCTTGGATCCTTCAGGATTCTCAGCTTTTTATTTTCCCCGTCACTTCTGAGGAGAGTCTTATTTTCATTCCTATTATCCATTCAAGGAACAGCTTCTAGGGTCAGCACCGTGATAGATAGGTAGTATGACTATTGAAATATGTGTGTGTGTTTTTAAATACATAGGCCAGATTTCTCATATTCCATCTCATTTATATTTAAAATGTAAAATTTGTGCTCAAAGACATTTTCTCAGACATGTTTGAACTTTAGAAATTAAACTTGAAACTGCAACACTATAGCATGGCCACGAGATGGTGCCACAAGCATATTGAAAGTAAGATATTTCCCTCATTCCAAATCCCACATTTTGCTGGAATTTATTAGTGAGAATGGAAAGCAAAGAAATACTCATAAAGGGGTGAGGATATGTGTGGTGGGTAAGAGTGTGTAGGCAGGAGCATGCTTGTTCGACAGACTTTTTAAGCATCTTCTATGCATTAAGCACAATCTATAGGGAAGATATTGGGATGTATGTGTGTGTGTGTGAGCATGTGAAAGAGAGAGAAAGGACTATGGGGAAAATTTTTCTCCAGTTTTCAGGAACAAAAATGACTATTTAAGTATTTTAATATTGCCCCCATTTGTGAAAAATTGTAGTCCATTTAAGAGATATTAGATATGAACATAAATAGTTAATGAACAAACAGGTTGGTGTGATAGATACTGAGAAAGGGCTAGAATTCATCAATATGATAATGTCTTTTACTTTTTCAGTAAAAACATATGGTTTTAAATGCTTGCTTTTTCTTCATTTTTGATGAGTCAGTTTGCCATTTATCATCTAACCGGGAAACATTTTGTAAAGTACAAGTACCACTGTGAAAGCATAACAACTCATTGATAAAGGACCAGTGAGTTTCTACCAGTAAGGGCTCTAGGTAAATAAAGCATTTCATTGTAGAGGCTGGTGGGTTAAGTTATTTAAAATTCACTTATTTCCTTAATTATTAGTCCATAAAAATCTTTTCATGGAATGATACTTATATAGACCATTCATTAGATAGTGCCCATATGACTTCCTATAGTTTTCCACGAGGGGACAGACACAGACGGGGAAAATGTCTTGGTCAGAATATGCCAGATTGGTCCTTGAAAAGAGGGCATGTGATTTCCTTGGTATAAATCTCAGATCCCTATGAAAGAGTCCAGGAATTGTCTTTTACTTGGAATAATTCAGACCCAGTGATGATACAGTAGAAGGATATTGATATACATTTCCAACTCTGTAAGTTTCCAAGTAGTTTTCAAAATCCTATTTTTATGCTTCCAAATGAGAATAGAGTTAGTGCCCCACATCCATATTCCCTAGGCTAATTTAATTGAGGTTTATCTTGTAGAGCTTATTGAGGTTGAGGTTTCTTATGAATGAGGGTAGAACAATTTGGAAATAGGATAGAGGCTGAAGTTCTAACTCCAACTCCCCAAAATGCTTGGATATAGAGCCCCAGCCATTTTGGATGCTGTCAGAAATCTAGAACTACACCAAAGGTACAACTGAAAAAGTCATTCTAGAACAACTACATATTCTGTGCATGTGGTTTAAAAATGTTAAACAGGAGTGTCAATTATATAAACACAGATCTCAAAGGAATCGATATATAAAGGAGTTTGAATGGAACTTTCAAAAAACAAAAGAATTAGGGGCTGGCCCCGTGGCCTAGTGGTTAAGTTCGCGCGCTCCGCTGCAGGCGGCCCAGTGTTTGGTTGGTTCGAATCCTAGGCGTGGACATGGCACTGCTCATCAAACCACGCTGAGGCAGCGTCCCACATGCCACAACTAGAAGGACCCACAATGAAGAATATACAACTGTGTACCGGGGGGCTTTGGGGAGAAAAAGGATAAAATAAAAAATCTTTAAAAAAACAAAAAAAACACAAAAGAATTAAAAGGAGTGTTTGGCCCTTTTCTGGTGAAGGACAAATAGACTTTGGATTTAAGAATGCTTTGGACTATGAACTTTTACATAAATCCTATGTATTAACAGATAAATGTTCCTTCATATCAAGTCTTGGTGTTTTTTCTTGAGGAAGATTAGCCCTGAGCTAGCATCTGCCACTAATCCTCCTCTTTTTTCCTGAGGAAGACTAGCCCTCAGCTAACATCCGTGCCCATCTCTACTTTATATGTGGGATGCCTGCCACATCATGGCTTGCCAAGCGGTGCATAGGTCTGCACCCAGTATCCGAACGGGTGGACCCTGGGCTGCCGAAGAGGAATGTGCGAACTTAACGGCTGCACCACCAGGCCAGCCCCTCAAGTCTTGGTGTTTAAAAACCAAGTACTGACACCTTTCAGTGTGGAAACTGAATCTTAGGCAATTATAGTAAGTGTTTGGGTGGCTGAGTGATTTGAATCATCAAAGGCACACTTAAAATCTTGGTGTTTTTTTTTTAGAAGTGTTACCTATTTTAAACTCATCTAGGGAAAAAGGCTTTTGGTAGCTGGCTCAATAGGAATTTAAAATTAGTGAATTTAGTTTCTCCCTATGAGATGAATGTGTTGTCTTCCTGACTGACCAACTTTCTTCTCACAGAAATTCTACTCTCATACCTTGACAGCATCACAGCCAAGGAGACTGCTAAACATTGTTCCAAGTTAGGCATTGCTGTGTGGAATGTTACAACTGACCAGGGGATTGGTGTTCATCCTTGGCACTTATGGTTTTTCTGGAGCTGGTTCTTCAGGTAGCTGTGAATCATGGTGGGCTGGTTATTGTAGTTTGTTTATGGGCTGTGTGTGATGGCATTCATCTCTTGTTGACCTACTTCATTTCAAGAGGCTGTCCTCTGGTAAGCCTGCCTTGTAACCCAGAGATCCTGGCCTGTAGATGCTGGAAGTTAATCTGTTCTTATGTAGACATGACGTAAAAGCTATGAGGAGATGTGGATTTTGATCCTGGGGAGTTATCCACTCTATGGGATAGTCAGTTACTTTTAGAAGCTGCCATAATTCTGTCAAACCACCAGGGCACTGGTGGTTTTCAGTTGTTAAAGAAAGTATTCACCAAATTGTGTTGTACTGTCAAAGTGAATTAATGTAGTTTCCTTCTTCACCTGGAAAATGACTTCATGATCATATTCTAGATACTAAGATTAAAGCCACACGTTCCACTATACTTTGTACAGAGAATAAGAAGACCAGTGTTCTCATAAACGCCTCTGGGAGGCCTCCCCATTGCAGTCTGGGCCCCAAAAAGCACTCAAGAAACACTTTTATTTTGGAGGAGAGTGCTTATAGTTTTTAATTTTTTAAAGAAAAAATGTGTATATTTAAGGTGATGCTTTGATATACAGAGTTAATGATTACAGTCAAGCTAATTAACACACCCATCTCATCATATAATCACCATTTTTGTCTGTATGTGTGGTAAGAGTACCTGAAATCTACTTTATTCGCAAATTTCCAGCATTCAATGCAGTATTGTTTACTCTAGACATCATGCTGTACCTTAGATCGCTAGACTTATTCATCCTGCATAACTGCAACTTTGTAGCCTTTGACCAACATCTCTTAGAAGATGGTGAATGTTTATAGGCCCAAAGTCTTAAGTCTCATATCAACACTTTTCTATGTTAACGTTCTTTAATGTACTTACTTCAAAAAGCATTTACTTGGGAAATACATTCATAGGAAAACTCCAAGTAAACACAACATAATATTCATGTTTCTTGGGAATAATCTTTTTAAAAATTGGTTTTAAAGTTAAACAGTTTGAATATCAATGGTAAAGAACATAACTACATTTTTTTTCTACAAGTGATTTTGAAGAATTCCTACATCAAATAGTATACAGCATATAAAAATAAAATACAGCCCTTTACTTTATAAGGTAGTTTATTTTTTTGTTTCTGCCATTCTCACATGTGATGTTTAACATCATTGATGTTTTGTTTTGGGGTACAATGAGAAGAGGGTGAGATAGCTCAATGTTTTATGCCTCATTCTGAAAATACATTTTTCCTTTTAAAATTTCCTTTTGAAAATTATCAAGTGGTTGCTAAAAGAAATATTTATGTCAAGTGCCTTTTACATTACTGGGTATAAAGTAGGTGATCAATGAGTGGTTGATATTATTATCATTATGTTTTATTTTCCTGATGCAATAATTCTGAATGGCTTCTTCTTGCCTTCCATTCCCATGCCCTAGTTTTGCCATCTTGCATTATCGCCACATCTCTGCTCTACTGTGTGTCTCAGTCTTCATAGCACCTTCTTTCGTACTTTTTGCCCATCCTATAAAGCAATGTTAATCTCCAAATCTCTTACCCAAGCAAGAGAACACTTCCTTAGGTACCATTTTCCAATCCATAGCCTTGTAACATTTAGGTAAACCTTTCTACAGGTCCACAATCTCTTACCTACAATTCCTGAAATCCATGAAAATAAGAAGGTTTTGTAATGCATATTGATGGCAAAATCTGACCTGAACTGATGTGAAGTTAATAATAGTCTTCATTTATCCCATCAAGTATGAATATGCACATGTTTTACTGCAGAAGTATTAGCGTGTCTAGTTATAGAGTGTTGCCCCAGACGCCACTGGAGGCATTATATAACTCATGGTGTATGCAGAGTTCTCCTTCTAAAATCTGAAAACATTTGAATTCTGAAGTGCATCTGGCACCACAGGTTTTAGATAAGTGATTGAGGACTTATAATCAAATATTACGGTTTCTTTTTAAACTTTTATCTTATTAGTAGGGAGCTGCCTATATGGGAAGAGTTTTAGGTACGTAATCTCTCATGGACGATTTTCTAAGACAAGAAAAGTACAGAGAGAGAGAACACTGAGCAATTGCTGAATCAGTCAGTAATGGCCAAAGCCAATGTTCGTAATACATTCAAATGTCGTCCTAGGGGCTTCATGAGGCACAAAACGAACGGAGTTCAGGCAGCGAAGGTAACTACAAAGGATAAGTGCATTTTTCTGTGACGTCGGTATACATACACACACACACACACACTTGCCTGTGTGTATATCCACTCATGCATTTCTATAACTGTCTCCAAGGAAAGGTGTCTAATTAGCAGACTGTAAGGTGTCAACTCTACACATAGGGACATGATGAGGATACCCATGGGAGTGCCATGTTTAACGTTGCTCTAGAATGCTGTGTTATGTGAACGTATGTTGTTGCATATTGCTTTCTTTTATACAGATGTTTTAGACTGTAGACTCTACTAAATGTGGCACCTAAGAGATAGCAGTGTTACTAGAACTGAACACGGTCATTTACAGAAGATCCTCAAATCAGGAATTGCCTTTCAATAAAGGCAATTTGCTCTGCCTTTAGAGTTTCACTGAGAACCTAAAACCCATTAAAAAAATCTGCATAGTACCTTAAATGTGTGCTTTATTAATGCTGCCTACTAGGAATTTCTTCCACTTATTTTTGTGATTTTTTGATAAATGTTTTATGTCCTTTTTGCTTTGCACTTTGCATCCACACATCAAAGCTCTACATCTTGTGATCTCAAATCATTGCTGCAACTTTCTGGGCTATAGCTACCTTGTGCCTTTTTAAGACTATGTCAACTGGCTCTTGCCTCTTATATTTCAGTAACAAAAGAGGAAAATTGGTGAAAGGTAAAGGTAGAAATCTGGGGGTGGCTGGGATGGGGATATATGGATCTAATGAGCTATAGACTTTTTAAAAATAATAAACAGTCAAAGACTATGATGTTAAATATATTCTCTACCTTGTATGTTTATTTTCTTGTGACACAGAATACATTTAAATCTTTATTGTTTAAGAATTTGTCTTAGAGTAAAATTGGTAATATTTTGCCCTGGTGCTAGCATAGCCCTGCACATTTTTACTGTCATTATTATTTTAATTTAAAAACAGGCACTTAGGGGTTAAAGGATATTTAACTTGCTCTTTAATGGACATCTGTGTCAAATATATGGAAATTTTGGGCTTATAATTATAACAGCCTCTAGTGATTTCATTTGTCTATGGAGAGGTCCCAGGAACCTACAGCTATTTTGATTTTTGCAGCTTTTATCATAAGTCCTTATAATATAGACTGCTGATTTCTTCTCTGTATCCTGCTCATTGTTGAAAAGCCAGAGCTATTTTTAACATTAACACAATTTCAATAGATGATTCTTCATTCCATAAGGTTTGGTGCTAAATCTGTGGAGCCTTTCATAATCATATCCTTTTTGTGGTTTGCTTGAATTTGATCACAGTGGCTGATTTCATGCATTGATAATGAAGGCTTAGGTTGCCTGTTTCTCGGCATAAATCCACCTCAGACTTGTAGGTTGACAGTGCTTCTGGTTTCAGCACACATGGAGATGTAGAATTGAAATTGCTCTGCTTTCTTTACAAATGACTCAGAGTGTGCTTGTCCTTCCCTAAAATGTTGCCAGCGTGTAAAGGATTTTCAATGAGCAGTGCAATAAGCCAGCATCTGGGAAGGTTCGGAGCTGCACTGATATAGCGTGCACTGTCACACACATAATCAGAGCCGAAGCCAAGTCTCGGTAGCACCGTGCTTTACACTGGTCACATCCTGGAAGTTTTGTTTATCCAACTTGGTTGCTCTTGAAGCTGGTGAAAGCCCTGCCAGGATGTGGAGTGGACTTCCTAGCAGAGGTGAGCATTTTTATTCTGAAACTTGGATGTTGGGATCTGGGCTGGCAGTAACACATTCTTTTGTATGCTGTGTTGAACCCTGTAGAGTTATCAATTGTGTGTATCACGTTGCGCTGACAGATCCAAAGGGACAACACTGAAGAGCAAGATATATGATTCTTTAATTTTATTGGGAAGTGAACTCCTTCAGTGGGTTTGATAGCATTCTTTTCTTTCTGTGCTAGCTGTTTGCCGAGGACATCTTACCAGTAGGTGACTTCCTTTGCATTTTAAACATTCAGAACAAGTCAGTGATATTATGTGATTTGCTATCATTACTGAAAGTAGGAAATTAGCAGTGTTATTATGTGCTTCAAGTATATAAAAAAGGCTATGAACTAAATATACTTTGTAGAATCTTTGACATGAAAAATATATAGAAGGAAATAAGTGGTGTTTATGAGATAACTAAGAAAGTAAGGAAATGGATTACATACTGGAGTTGACACCTTGTTAAGCTTGATTTAATTGTTAACAATTAAAAGTTATGACCTGTCGTGCACTGGACAACCTATAATAATTGCTTTCTAGAGATGGTAGACTGCATGAGAGAAGGAGAAAATTAGCAGCATTTCTTCATAAAGCGTTTTAATTAGACGTGACGTTTTAAATGTAGCAGACTTCATCATTTAAATGTAAATAAAGTACTGACACTCACCTGGGATGTTAAATTACTAGATCATCATGCCCAGAAAGATCTGATGTGGCATTATAAGTGTAGAGTATTTGAAAGCCAACTAGATAAGGGCAAGCTCAAAGTTAGCCTCCGAGTAGATGGAGTCCTATTGCTCAGGCTTGCTTATGCTCTTCTAAACTCTAATTCCTGCACGATGAGAAGCTGTTTCTAAAGAAGAAAGGACTGTGAGAGTTATGATGTATTCAAATAGCAGTGTGCGTATTAAGTGCATGTTTAGTATGTTAGGTCTGCAGAGAAATCTATTTTTATTTGATTGGAAGCTCACATGGCACATGGGGTGTGTATATATATATATATATATGTGCATGTGTGTGTGTATGTATGTGTTTTTCCTGCTAAATTTATTTGAGGCAGCTGTTTTATAGCTTTCAGCTCTAAAGTTATAGATAAGTGTGTATTTTCTTGACAGAAGATTCGAGAACCCCGTTTACTGCCGGTACATGTAAAGCTTGGCTAAGCAGACGCATCAGGAGTGAGCCATTTGTGTTCGCCAATCTGTCTCAGCAAGTCCCAGGGCCACTATCTTGCTAGAAGCCACTGTGTGCTTTTGAAAGCATGAAATTAGTTTTATACTGAGCACATGGTTTCTCATTTAGCAGCTCTTTTTATGGTAATGGTCAATTTATGGTTCACTGCCAGAATTTCGGTGTTCTGTCAAAGCTGATAGCTTGTGCTAAGGTGTCTCCATGAGATAAATTTTTTAAAAGTGGAGGTGGGGGAACCTAATTAGACCCTCAAGAAGAGATTCTTGCCTTTTACCTAGTCTACTTTCTGAATGCATTATCATTTGTCCAAAGTTCCTTTATATTGTTTAGTCTAGGACCTACAGGCTTAAAGTTGCTAACATTTACCACTCTAGACCTTACTTGATGTTGATGTAGGACATCAAAGAGCTATTTTCTTAAATGTAAAGTATCTGTTCGTCTTTTTGCAATGCATTTGTAGAAAACTACTCTATTAGTGCTGATCATATTGTGCAATTCATCATTAGGCTTATCTACTTGTTTGGTGATATATCCTAGAGCGCCCACTGTAGGAGAGAGTGCAAGGCTTTTGTAGATTTTATAGTTGATATAAACTAACCATACTTTATAATATATATATGTGCTATGAGGAGAGTTGGTTAAGGAATAAAATTAAACAGTCTGAAGATGGATTAAAAATGTTGAAAAATGTCTTCTTTCATACGACTGTCTCATCTTGAAAAGTAAAAGCTCTCAAATGCTAAAATTATAGAAATATTAAAAATAGTTTTTATTTGTTTCCACACAGTGATAATAGATGAAATGCAGTTGTAAATGTTGTAAGAATGATTTCCTTAGCTTTCTCTTTCCATCAGAAAATAACCCTTGTTGAAAATTTTGCTGGTCATAATGCATTTTGAAATAGAGGTGATCAAAATTAACTACCAGGACGTTTGATGAAGTATTTACTCATGTGTTTATTCTTTGCATGGTAATAATGGATATATACAGGTGGATTAGGGTGCATGTTGGAATGGTGCTATTATACTTTTTCTTTCATGTGGCTTTGACAATGGAACTGAAAACACTTCTGAAATCTTGAATTTCCTGATTGTTTTTTCTTGTTAATCCTTGGATCTTTGCCTAGGTTAAGTGATTTCGTATGATCGAGGATTCCAGGTAAAATGGTATTTATTGAAATGCAAGGATATAATATGTGCCATTATAATTAGAAGATTTTTCTGTTTTTAGATGAAGCATAATTTAAAAAAATCTTTTTTCAGTTCTTTTGGGAATGTCATGTCACAAGTCATCATCAGATTGTCTGGGGAATTTTGTTTTAGATTTTGCCTTACAAATAAGTATCTCATATTTCTCACTTTCCCAAAGCCCATGAAACAAATTGGGTTTATGGGTTGAGAATTAGAAGGTTAGAAGGTCATTGAGATTTTCTCTTTGAAATTTCTGAGGATGTGCTGTTTAGTAACTGAAACCTTTAAAGAAGTTTTAGAATGTCAGAATTCTCTTAGAATAGTGAGACTTGTCATATTACGTAGATCATAGAAAATTCACAAGAGGAAGCAAGGGGTAATTTAGTGTATCTGCCTGAAGTCTTAGCAGCAATTTCTCTTTCACAAGAAGAAGGATTTAGAAAGTTTTTATGAAGATGAGAGATTGATGAATCTCAGTGATTAACCTGTGTCTTTTCACTTTTATATTGAGATAGGAATCCTGAGTTTCCTTCAGCAGATTTTAAAAATGATTAGTTATGAAATGTAGCAGATGCAGTAAACCTGCTTTAACTGAGAAACATGATTGCCAAATCAAAGTACTCGCCAAGTTCATTGGGCTTTCCACTGTCTACTTTCGATGATCAGTGTGCGCTATTTGTATAGTTTGTAGTTTGTTTTGAGGTATGTTGCTGTAGTGATGAATAATTTTTAGCGTAAGTATGTCCTATGCACAAAATTCGAATTCAAGAATGTCCCAGCTGAAATGCAAATTTGACTGGATGTCCTGTATTTAATATGGAAACCCTACCTGGTTTCTAAGTAAGAAGGTGAGCCTCCAATAATTACCTGGGAAATTGGGTCTGCCAAAGCCAAAATGGAGGCTTCACATTCCTGTAAAAGCAATCAGTTTCTACTGTTAGAGTTTATGCCTGGAAACTCCTATGATAAGAAAGTTTCCATTTGAGAAACAAAATGGCATAAAAAAATAGGATTGATGGAGCAGAAATTATGAGTAAGGATATGAAAGCTTTCTGTAATTACTGAGATAAAACAATAAAGGCAGCACCTTAAATAATAGCTGTCAGTAACATTTTAAATAAATAATAAAGAGAATTATATAATTAATTTCCAATTGTTATCTCTTGCCAACTAGATCATTTTCAGGATTGTCCTCCCTCAACATGTTTGAGATGCTTATAAATTAATTTGTTTTGTTGTAGTTAACACGCATAATGAGAGGTCCTTCCCTCAATGCCCTGCTCTACCTCTCCATGTGGACTTTATTAAAATATTCATTGTCTTTTTGATCTTAAGACTCACATTTTTGACTCCCACTTCCTAGGTTTCTCAGAGAGGCAGAGTAACTGGCAAACTTGACTTAGAAGAAAATTTATGGAATCCTTTAATTATTCAATGCAACATAGTTGAGTAAAATAGAATAGAAACAATATTTATTGTTTACCTACTAAGCACCTCATACAAAATCAAAATATTTATAAGCAGGTTTTGTTGAATTCTCAAAACTTTATAATATATTAATGTAATACCCATTGTATAGATCTTAAGCTATCTATCAAAAACCTCTCCCCAGCCCAGAGTTACTCCAAGTTTACTCTCACTAGAAGAGAGTAGAACATTCTATCTTGGCTCTGAATGTCACTCTTACACGTCTGGGCAACCTTCCCACACGAGAATAAAGGAATAAAAGTTCATTTTTCTTCATTTCCCCTAAGGCTGTATTGTAAAATCCTCTTTGCTCACACAGCCTTCTGCGTTAGCTTTCTTCTCTCCTCTTACTTCCTAACATGTCCCTCCACACGCTATTTTTGTAAATATTCCCAACAGGAATGACTAGACATCAGTGTATAATTTGATTCTCAAAATGAGAAAAAATATATAGTGATGAACTACATTTACTGCAACAGAATTTTGAGTTAGGCAACCTTGCAGTTGATAGTGAATAATGTAGAGGAGATGTTTGGAGTAATTTATTCAAGCCAACTTTTTTGTACCCAGTCTAAAATGCCACCTCAGTTCTCTCTCTGTCAGTCATGTGACATGTCAAACCAGGAAACCTGTTTTTAACCCAAATTGATCAGTTGAATGTGAGAGCAATTAACCCAAGCTTTAGAAATAGATTAACTCTACCAACCCAATAAAGAACTGTTTAATAAGCCATTCTTTCAATTAAACAGTACCTTCCCAATCATCTAATTTATTTCTCAATGTCTATTGTTCTTTAGGACAATTCTAATTTACTTCCAATTTTTTCATGTCTATTAATGATGTACTGCTATTTCAATCTGATTATTTTGGATCTCAAAAGATATTATTTTTTGCCTCCCCTCATCAATCTGTTGTCCACTTTTGCTATTTACTATTTGTAAAATAAATATTACTGCGTTATGCTTTATTTCTTGTAACTGTTTAAAATTATATTGGTAGCCTTTTCTAGTATCTAAACTATGTTCTTTGGGAAAGGACTCTGATTCCTCTTTACATTAAGTATCACTCTATTCTAGTCTCCATGTCAGCTCCAATGTCCTCCTACTTACATCAATCCTATTTGGCTGTGTGATCTATTTGTTATGGCAAAATACCAATGTGAATCCATAATCTAAATTTCAATCACTAAATATCCTCAAAAAACATTTTTTTTTCTTTGAAATTGTCCTCAAATTTTTAGAAAAAGCACTGGTGGGTAAGTTAACATTGCTAGTAGTTTGAGGGACTCTATTTCTTTTAATTTCCCCAAAGACAAGATTGCTCAATAGCTATATTTTCTTGGCAAATGGCAATTGAATGATAAATAGATGCCTCCCACAGGGAACGCCTATTCTGTCAGAGTGAGAAGACGTCTGTCTTCTAATTCCGTCTGGGGAGTCTACCACACCACTGGGGCATTTACCCAAATGTCTTTTTGCTGACATTTCAAAATTGGTGTGTGAATTTCACTTGGAAATCTACGGTAATTCTAATTCTAATTATTTTTTCCTGTCTTATTCTCTCTTTGGTAGTGTTTGTTTTTAGAAGATAATAGAGGAAATGATTTTACATATAGAAACCTTCTGTTACTTTTAGTAAGTTAAGGTGGTATTTCTTTGTTCAAGGTTTATTGGGCGATACTGGAAAGGGGATCCCAAATTTTGAAGAAATTTCGAAATGTTAAGGAGTAAGCAGATTCTGAAATGAATCCACAGGGATTCTTTTCCTGGCACTTTTCTACATTTTATGTATTTTTATTGTTACACATTGATTAATACTGTATTCACGATAAATTAGTCAGTTCTTGCTTAACTGGAGCTTTCCGATTTTGTGTAATTTAGGTACACAACCACTTGTATGTAAATCAAGGGAGCAAGCAGTGGATGTCACTCTGCGTACACAGTAGTTAGAAATCCGGTAATGGGGTAAGGAGAAAATAGGGATGCCTTGGAAATGATTTCTAACACGTATGTCTTGCTTCACTTACAACTGATTTAACCAGCATTGGATCCCTATCTGCAAATTTTATCATCGTTCTTCTTTAATCAAGTGAATGCAGTAAATAGTGTATAATAGGCTTAGTAATAATAGCAGTGATAGCTAACACTTTCAGACTAACTGCTATACCAGACCCTTTACATGTAGAAACTCATTTAATCCATATAACAACCCAATGAGTAAGCAATATTATACCTATGTTAGAAGTAGAGAAACTGAAGTACAAAGAAGTTAGGTTACCTGCCTAACATCATCCAGGTAACTCAGCTGGGATTTGAATGCAGGCAGTCAGGCTCCAGAATCCATGCTTTTAACCACTGCCCAAGACTAGCTCTCTGTAAGACATTTAACAAAATCTTTGTTGATATCATTTTGTGAACAAAATAGAAAACTGTTGACTGAAAGATAATGTAATTTAGTAGATTTGTAACTGGTGGAGTGCCTATACCCAAGTGTACCTGGCCAATATTAAGTTAAGGTAAGGGTCTAGGACTCTGCAGTGACTTGGTGAGAACATTGATGACCTGGTCATTAAAGCTGTAGATGATATGAAGTTGAGATAATAAATACATAGGAAAATACAATTAATATAAATCTTGATACCTAGGCCACACTTTGTATTAAATACATCAGAATCTCTGGGAATGCAACCCAGGAATCAATATTTTTAAAGCTCCCAAGGTGGTTCCAATGTGTAGCCCCAGTTAGAAACTCTGTTTTTAAAAGGATGGACCAACTCCAACATGGTCAATTTCAACTACAGTAAATGGAAGAGAAAGCGAGAAAAGATGTAGGAGTATTGATGAACTATAAACTCATATATGAGTCAAAAGCATGACACGATTGCTCCCCTCAATCTTAATGGTATGTTAAATGAGATTAGAAGAAATAGAGTATCTGTAACAATTAAGTTTGCTCAACTTGTTAGAGCATGCCTGGAGTTTGGGAGAAATGCAGACCTTTAGGTGCTTTCATTTGAGAATGACCACCATGGGCAAAGTGCACTGAGTACTTTGTAAAAGAGAAGAGATCATTGGAGGATTTATTATAACATTTGAATATAGTTTTTCAATAAAGCTTTCAGGTAAAATTAAGATCAGTGTATAGGCTTTTCGAGAAGAAAGATTTGTGCTTGATATAAAGAATTTCCCAATAGAGCTGTCTGAATATGAAGGGATTCCTTCTTTGGACATAATGCATGTCCCCCATTGGTGGTCCTGAAGCAAAAGACAGAATGTGACTAAGGTATGTGATAAAAGAGGATAAACATTGTGTGGATGGTTAAAGCAGATGATCTTCCAACTTCAGACTCTAGGATTGGATGAACATGTTAAATTAATAAGGTAATACATCAGTGGCCATTCATTTGTTACATTAGTCCTGCAACTGGAAGAAGCAGCAGAGCACAGTGATTGTGGGAAGAGATTCTATGAGGTTCCAAGTCCATCTCCGCCACAACTCAGCTGCATGACCATGGGCAAATTACTTCATTTCCCAAGTCTCAGCTTCCTCATCTTGTAAAACAAGAATAATAATAGACTGCACTGGATTTGTTGTAAAGATTAAGTGAGAATAGTGTATTTAAAGTTCTTTACTTGGCAAGTTGAGGCAAAATGGGAGGAATATGATATAATCAGAAGTTATCATAGTAAAAACTGTAAGGTTGCCAATGATGCCTTTATGGTTTGGCATGCGGTGAGTACTCAATAAATGTAACCCATTATTATTTCCAAATTATTCTTTCTTCTTTTATAGCTGTCTTCTAGTAATACAGAATCTGAGAGACAAAACATAAAACAGATAAATATTGGAGGAAGATATGAGGGCGGAGCACGGGAGACCTCAATGAAGTGACACAGCATGGGAGGTTTTGGGTAGGTGGAGGCCACATAAAGAATTGGGCCTGGGTGGGAAAGAAAGGGAGGATCTGAAAGGGAATCAGAGAACCTTATTGCTTATAAGTCTTCATCCATTTCCAACTATTATTTCTTTTGATCCTTCCCATAATACTTGGAAGTAGATAGAGAAAGTAGTATTTTCTCATTATACTGGTAATCAATCAGCATCAACAAAAAGGTAAGCAACTGTCCAAAGAGAGCAGAACTGGAAATCGAACCTAGATCTCTTGAACCATGACTCAACAGCATCCATACATCTTCCATACTAGCCTCTTCTGCCTAGTTCTTTGCAGCCCAGCTTGAATGTTTACATTTGAGTGAGGACTTCCCAGTAGGCTACAAACAATGTGATGAAGTTTGGAAATAAAGGAAAGATGTTGAAAAGGGAGTGTGATCAGCGAGTTGCATTTAATCCAGGAATAAAGTTTTAAAGCTTTCCTGTTGGTTGGAAGACAGTTTTTAAAGAAGGTTGGAATGATCATTAAAAGCTCAAGTAGTAGCCTTACCAGTCAATTATGTTAACAGTATTATCACATTTTGTAGGTTCTGAATACTTAAAGGGCTTTCTGTGTAATATAATGAACTATCCTTGACTCTCCTCATACTAAAGGGCAAGCGTCTTCAGTGTGGTATAACAAATCCAACAGTTAATAAGAATCACTGTATATTAAAAGTTTAATGGTTCATTGAGTTGGGGGTGGAGGAAGGGCAAGAAACTAAAGTTTGTGCTTTGATTTTGTTAATCAAAAGAGGAGCTAAAAAATGTCTGCAAAATAGATGGAGAAAAGATATGCTGTAATTTATTTTTTAGACAAAGTTGTAAGTCCCCAAAACAAGTATCAAACAAGATGGAGAATTTTATACATTATTCTGTGTACTCGTATTTCAATGACTATAGATTTTAAGTATAGATGAGTCAGTAAAAATAGCTTTTCACCTAATCAAGACTTCTAATTATTAGCTGTAATTACCACAAACATGCTTCTTGCTCATCTAGGTATTGCATTTCTTTACATATCACACTTGAATGTGTTTTAAAAATGTTAAAAAATAAATTATTTAGATAAGTAAGGTATACTTAAGGAACAAACATTTTACCCAGAGTTAACCATTGCTACATCTAAACAGTATACATATTCTATTATTGTACTTATCTCAATATATATGAATTACTTTAAAAATATCTCTCTCTCCTACTAGACTGTGAGTACCTCGAGGATATGGACTGTGTCCCAATTCTTTTAAATATATGTATCTCAGTATAACAGCTGGCACACAATAAATGATATTCTTAAAACATTGACTAAAGGATAGCACACTTGAATACAGGATCTGTGATACTTATGCAGAACTCAATAAATTATTTGATATTACTGCTCATAAAAGATTAATTATTTAATTAAAGCTGCAGGAAGACACTATTTTTCTTACCTATCAGATGGGCAAGATAAAACTTTATGATAATACAGTGAGTTAGCAAATGTGCGGGCATGCAGGCACTCTCATACACTGTTGGGTGGAATGTAAATTGGTTCATGTATTTGCAAGACAATGTGGCAATAACTATCAAAACTTAAAATATGCATATCTTTTGACCCAGCAATTGTACTACCCCAGATTTAGTCAACATGTATGCTTGCATATGTATACAAAGATACATACACTAATAATTTTTTTGCATGTATCCATATACACATACACACAGGATTTTATTGTAACATTATTTGTAGTAGGAAAAAAAAATACCCAGCAGTAGGTGATGATAATAACTATGATTCATCCATGCTGCGTGATATTGTCTTACCTGTTCGGGCTGTTATGACTAAATACCACAGACGGGGTAACTTATAAATAAGAGAAATTTATTCCTCACAGTTCTGGAGGCTGGAACTCTGAGATCAGAATGCTAGCAATGTCAGGTAAGTGTCCTTTTCCAAGTCACAGAGTTTTTGTTGTATCCTCACATGGAGGAAGGGGCAAGGGATCTCTGTGAGTTCTCTTCTGTAAGAACGTGAATCTCATTCAGGAGGACTCTACCCTCAAGACCTAAGC
Organism: Equus quagga; assembly: GCF_021613505.1. NCBI lineage: Eukaryota > Metazoa > Chordata > Mammalia > Perissodactyla > Equidae > Equus > Equus quagga. The sequence goes on along the minus strand of NC_060270.1, from coordinate 118,099,882 downwards.
ACTCCCAAAGGCCCCATCTTCTAACACAATCACATTGGGCATTGGGATTTCAACATGTGAATTTGGGGGGCACGCAAAGATTCAAATCATAGCAGATATTATGCAGTAATTTAAAACGATAAGGTACTTCTATAAGAATTGATATGGAATAATTTATAAGATATTAGCAAAACAAACAATATGCAGGACAAAGTATATACTGTTTGTATATAAGATGTATATTTGTGTATTTGTATATGTGTGTAAATATGTACACAGAGAGAGAGAGAGGGAGGAGGAGAGGTGGAAGAGAAAGAAAGAGAGCAAGAAAGGATGAATGAACTTGATAGGGGGCCTGGGGACTGAGTCCAAAGTGGAATTACTTTTAGCTACGTACTCTTTGTACTGTTTGAAGTAGACTTTTAACTACTAGACTGTACTTTTGAATTTTTTAACATACACATGGTTTACTTTTGAGAAAACAGATATATTCATATAAAAAATAAAATGAAAGATGAAAGAAGTGGAGGGAAAATGGAAGGAATGTGATGTGATCAAAAGTTATCACAGTAAAGCTCACAGGGTTCCCAGATGATGACTTCGTGGTGTCTAGCCATGGTTAATGGATGGGAAAAGAGGTAAAGCAGAAGCCGTTGTGTCAGGTAATTGGATGATGATCCAGCCTGTTGCCCTTTGTCCTCCCAAGTGTCTATTCCCTACAAGTTCAAGGTGAAAAGCTGGTGTTTGGTCAAGTCCTGAGCAGGTGTTACATTGACCTTCTATGACCACTCCTGGTGTCCAGCCTTGGCCTGCCTGATGGTGGGTGTTTTTCCTTCCAGAACTTTCTGGAAATATAGTCCTCAAGTATTCATGCTTATACGCAGTCACTTGAGAGTTCCTCCCATAAAAGACTTCCACTTGTCTTACTCTGGAGTGTCCACATAAAACACCAGGGCTTGAGGGGACTTCAGCTTTGTGAAATGAAAACTCCCAGAGTACCTCAATGCAAGTCACACTACCGTATTAAAAGGAAAGAAAGACCAAAAACTACATTAAAATAATAGTAAGGCACGCCTTAAATCCATAAACATGACAGCATTCAGTGCCGTGCTGAGCTCACCCCGTTGTGCAGTGGGTTTGTTTTTCAGTCTCATACGTTTAGTTCTCTGTTTGAGAAACTCACAACACTGGGTGATCTTACCTTTAGGGTTGTAATACAAAGTCGTGATGAGATGATGGACGTTTTAGCATGAATTCCCTTGCTTCTAGGGTTTTAATGCTGAGTGTGAATATTAATTTAACTCATTATTTCTGTTTAATAAGCTCAGTATCCCAGATGGGCTTAAGTGGGAGTGATTTTATCTTGTATCAACTTGCAGAACTGTGGCATGAAGGACTTGATTAATGATATTATGATCAACTGACTGTTGATTAGACATTTTCCTTCTAACTGTCTTCTAATTGGTCTAAATTCGCTGTACTGCTGCTCTTAAAATACGTTCTTCTTTGCATTTGAAGATGATACTATTGGATTTTCACTGAGCCATATATATGTATGTATGTATATCCTTACCTATTGTGATCAGCTACATAATTGCTGGCATTTACGCATTGCCTACCCAGGACTAAGGGCAGAGTTTGTGTTTGTGAGTCCAGATAGAGCCAACTAGATGACGGGAAAGCCATGAAATTAGTCTCATTAACACAGTCCTCTAATTGGCTGAGCTAACTGGACATAGTCACTGTTGACCTAATGCTAACATCTTATGAATTTTCTGTCTTTCTGTGACTCATAAAAATGACCACAGAAAAAGAGCAGGGAAAGATGTTTCACAAACTTTCCCTGTGAGACAGTTTCAATATTTCAAAGAAGTGGCCAAGAATCAGGGATTATAATACCCAAACTACAAATGCTGAACATTTGTACAAGAAAGAGAGAGATCCTAATCCAAATAAGCAAGTTTCTTTCCTTTGATAGGCGTTCCTTCTTTGTGTAAAGATTAGTGCCAAGTGGTGCTCTGTTTGTGGTGTATCTGGCGGGGAGGGTGGCTGTGAAGAACTGTCAGGAAACAGGGTTTTGGTGAAGCTGACAAGCTGGTTGCCGAGGGCCCGGTATGCAAGTCTCCAGGGGCCCTCTCACCCCTGGCTGATCGTTAGAATCAGCTGGGGAACTTTTAAATAGTGCGGATGCCCAGGCTTCGCCCTGATCAGTTAAATCAGAATCACTGGCCATGGGTATTTTTAAAAGCTTTTCAGTATGTTCGAAAGCCACCTTTGAGAATCGCTGCTTAAAGGGGTTTGTGCTCTACTGTGCAGGTAACGGAGAGTCTTTGAAAGAAGCTCCACAGCTGAATTGATGTGAAGGAACTATTAAGAGTGAGATAATAGAGTACAGCGGCAAAGAGTTTGTAATCTGGCATCAGGCAGACACAGGTTCCACTCTGACCTGACTTTTATTAATCATGGGAAAGTTCTCTAATCTCTCTAAACTCAAGTGTTCTCATCTGTAAAATATACCTCATCGAGTAGGAGCAATGATCAAATAAATTTATGTGTGCTACAGAACCTGGTCCGACGCTTAAAAACATGCTAAGTGTGAAAAAATAAAAGCAGAGGTCCACCTTTCCAAGTTCGCAGTCTTGGCTAACTTTTTTGTGCAAAATGGGAACAATACTATCCAGATCTGAACATTACAGGTTGAAAGCCAATGTATGCATATTTTGCTTGAAGAAATAGATGCATTTCATTTTGCTAAGTGCATATTTCTAAAAACTTATTCCATTTTAAGTAGTGATTTCCTTCACAAAGTCTGTTACATTTTTACAGTAAAAATTTAAAAATGTCCCAGTAGACTGAGTTTATAATTTTTGGTGCCTTGGGACATGCTGGTCATTGTGGAAAACCAGTGCATGGCAGGGATTTTTTCAAACTTAATTATACTTTTGATTTTATGCTTCTTCTTTATCTTATTGCCACCCTGTCTCTTTCTCTTTGTAGCATAAGAATTTTTCTATTACTTCACACTTAATCCCCTGTCTATAAATTTTTTTCCTAACCATTCATTTAGGTGTTTATTCAATAGTATTTATTAAGTATAAATTTTGTTCTAAATTCTTTTATCAATACAGAAGCTGTACCTAATTTACAAATGAACTGTGTTGCAATAATTGATTCATAAGTTACTTAGTGGTTTTGAAGCATTTTCCTATAGATCTAATATTTTAAATCAGGTCTATGCTTCCAGGCCAGCTAAGCCCTCGGGGGGAAATGAGAAGAATAACCCACAAATTTCCATTGAAGAAGCAAAATTTGTATTAGTAATAGAAAGTATTAAAGAAAAGGGACAGGAGGTAGGAACTAAAAAGTCAAGGTGTATATTGAAATGTTTCTGTTATGGTGAGGTCAACACTTTACTCCTTGTCCAGCACTAAGTTACGTGGAAGGACGTCTTGGGGCCTAGGAGAGTAAGGGAAGAGGCTATTTAAAGTTCTTTATAGGTGGTGGTCATATGATTTATCATTAAAATAGGACCCTTTAAAGAATTATTAATGCCAAAGCCAGGACCCAGGCATGAACTCAGGTTGCTCTAATGGAATATGTGTTCGCTCTAACTAGGGGTGTGGTCAGTCTTGGAATTTTCCCAATGCAAGTGTAAATAGATCGAACAAGAATCCAGATATAGTTAGATTTAACAATTTAGAATTAGTAGTTAAAGCAATCTTAGCCTTGGAACACTGTGGTGTTCAATGCCCTATTTCCTGATTGCTAATAGTTACGTGACCCTTGGAATATTCAGGAAACTGGAGAAGACAAGTATTTCATATAAGCATAACGCAACCTAAAAAATAAGAATGAAATTGGGTAAGAAGCTGTACTAGTTAATAAGATATCTCTAAACTTGAAAATGTAAGGGTTACTCTTTTGGTTTTTACTCAGATTTTGTCCCTGTAGTCTTGAAACTGCTGGGGTTTACAACTGTTTACAAAATTCAGTTTTCTAAAACCTCTTTGCATTCATAAGAGTCTGTTCCCATGGACTTTCCGACTAGATCGGGTCCACCTCCAGCTGTCTCAAAATGTGCTTAATCACCAGGAACGTTCTGTTGATTGTCAATGATATTTGCTTGATTAATTCAGCTCTAGCTGTGTTACCTTTTTACCTATGTCTTTCAGCTTGTCCTAGAAAATTAAATGTTTCCTTTTGGGATTTTTAGGAAACAAACTAAAAAGAAAGTTAATTTCCCTTTTTGTTTTGAGTACAGAATGATATTTTCATTAGTTTTCTTTAACTCAAGTATAAATATTTTATGTGAACTAAATTTTCTTTGAAGTCCTGTTTTAACTCTACTATGTTGTTCGAACTTAGTCCATTCTCTATCTAATACTCTAAAGTGTAAAGTATTTGCATCTTTTTAGAAGGTATTACTTTAGGGATTGGATTTAAGAAAAATTTAAAAACTATTTGTGCTACCCCTGTTGTAATAATTTTTAACCGTTTCCTGACTTGATCTTTTATCAAGAACTCATAAATGGGCTTTAAAATTATATATACATAAAATGACAGGGCTGTTTTTGCAGAGTATTTTCACATGGATTTCTAACACTCATACATTAAACTAGGGTTGATTTTTGTTCTGTCCCAAAGTCTTCCCAACTGAGAGTCAGATATTATCTTTCACAATTAAGACTGTAGTCTGCTAACCAATATTAAGGATTTCTGATGACATCAGTTCTCTGGGAAGAAAGTGCAACATATTGAGACAGATAATAGTAAACTTAAAACAAAAGTTATTTTTTTAAATATTTACACATATGATAATGCTATTTTGTTTTGCTCCCCCCCCAAAATAACTATAAGAAAGATAAATTTTTAAGACCAAAACTTCACAAATGTGGATATTTCACACTGACTGCTCCCTTCTTTATAAAAGAGGTTGTGCTATGTGGGAAAACACACCAGATGAGAGTTGCATTTTCTGGAGTCTCATCTTGAGGCTGCCACTAATTGACTCTGAGACCTTGAATAAGTCACAGAACCCTCTGGGCTTCAAAGTCCTTATCTTCAAAATGAGAGATTCAGACTAGCTTTTAGTACTCTTTAAGAACCACCTACACTGGACAATTCCAGGGTTATTTTTCATGTGACTTCATTTCATAGCTGCTTTTTCACCTGTTCTCATAGAGTTTTGAAGATTGACTGCATTCATAGTTTTAAAAAAGAGAAGAAAATTTGTAATGTGTTTTGAGTGTTTCCAGAACTGGCTGCCCTAAGAACGTGAAGGATTCAATGAGAGAGTATTATTGAGATAACTATGCTGCAAGAGTTTAATCATGGGCGTTTTATTCAGGCCAATTTCTCATTGACTTTTGTCTGAAAGAGTCAAACCCGACGAAAGGGCAGTTGCTTTCTGTGAATGGGGATGAGCAGCATTTGTCTTAAGATTCAGGGCATTTATTGTGACTGTGATTCTCTTCAGAGTTGCTTGAAGTGCCCATATTGTTTGTTATCATCAATATGCATGCATTTTACTACTAAATATTCTTTTTATAGACTTCACAAAAATGCTCCAGTGATGTGATTACTCACCTAATGAAAACCTGCTGCCTCCAAGCTAGTCTAGGCATCTGCTCACAAGATTTCCTCAATGTTCAAAATAAATCTTTTCAGTCACTTTATGGTAGCTTTGATGTGCTCCATATGGCTTAAATACATAGAATTTAGGTGTGATATGTTTTCCATGGTGGTTATTCAAAACAGGTTTTATTTGGACATGTTCATTGGTTACATTTTTAATCATATAATTCTCAGTTTATCCTTGTTTTGTATATAATTCTAAGCTTATAAAAACAGAAACTGTATCTAAGCAGAAAGACTAAGTATAGTCTACTTAAATAGATTATAAATATTTTGAGCATTATTGCTGTTTCTCATGGTGTATCCTTAAAAAGCCAGAAGTAGTCATTTATAACTGTAGCAATCATATACTTTTCAGATATTATTTTCCCAATTATATAGGACTTTTCTCATGTGTTTCATTATACAAAAGTTCATGACGTAGGATCCTCATGTTCATTAGCTAACACAACTCCCCTCGAAAGTTCTGTGGACCAGAAAATAGATCAGTTGTATTTTACATTGTTTGGAGTATGACTTTTTGGAAAGGTAAAACTGATGGATATTTTAAGTAGAATAATTCAAGTTAGAGTCTATTTTAATATATTTTGAATTTATGAAAATAATAGTCATAGAAATTAAAGGATTATCTGGTAAATTATCTTTCTTCTGCTGCACTCGAACCATCTTTCAAGGCAGCTGTGATCTATTTTGGATGTCAAGTATTTGTTCATCTCATCTGAACTGACCACTATCATTCAGGTGTTCCATGAAGCACGCACATCAAACTCTACTTGCACCAAAGGACTAGTATTTCAAGATGGAATGGCATGCTTGTTTATATCACCCTTTGTGGTGTACTTGGGTTACTTCACACACAACTTGGGTTGAAGTAGTGTGGATTCTGGTCTCCATTTTGCATTAACTGACTCACTGTCCAGTCAATGTCCAGTTGGGCTACTTATTCAACCTCTCTGTGGTTTAATTTCCTCATCCTTAAAATAGGGAACATGATATCTGCTCTACAAAACTTACAGAGATGCTATGCGTGTTACATGAGATGATGTCTATGAAAAATGTTTGTAAAGCACAAAGGCACCATTATTACTGATATTATTTCCTCCTCCTCATTATCATCTTTATAATCACTTACTAAACGAACAGAAGTATCCCAGAATTTTCTGGCTACCTTTGTGCTATTTATATTGCACTTTGCCATCATGAAATAATGTAGAAAGTCTAGAAGAGGAGCACTAAAGAGTGACATAATAAAAATACTAAGCCACCACCAACCACAGTTTATTGAGGACTTACCATGTGTCAACTACTACGCTAAATGCTTTACATATAAAATCACATTTAATGTTTAAAAAAATTGCTGCAAGACAAGTGCTAACACTCCCATATTCTAGTGATCAACAGAGGTCCAGAGAGTAACTGCCTTAAATCACACAGCTGGTAAGTGGAAGAGTTGGGAATGTGATTCCAGGCTTGAGTTGTTAAAACAGTGCCTTGAATGGGACAGGAGGGAATCGAAGGAAACACAGAAAGGTTATGCAGAAGTACAGGACATGTATCTATTAAGAAGATGAAAGGAGGTATGAAGTGGTGACCTAACTCTGAGAACCCAAATAATGATAACTGATTTATGAGGGCAATGAATATTCAAGAGATTTTAATGAAGAGAAAGACACAGAATATCAAAGGTGACCTTCCACACCATTCCTTTTTTTAACTGTTATTTCATATTTGTTGTAAAGGAAGTTGAAAAGGTTGCTGTGGAGAAAGGGTTTGAAATGGCCATTATCTCATCCACACGACTGCAAAAGTGGGAACTGCAGCTTAAATCTAGGGAGACAAGCAGAGGCTGTGGCTGTAAGATTTAATTCTAGAAACACTGCACATCTTTCCCTGTAAAGCAGTGAAGATAGTGTGCTACTGCCCAGACCATCCTACTTCTGTTTTTTAAAAGTTTATACGTATATAAATGTTCATACATTTAGAAGAATCTGGGGTTCTTTGTCTGAAACATCTCATCAAATTAGAATATAGTCAATTGCTATCAAATATTTATTTTTTAACCTCTCTCAAACAATTTGCATAGTAATTTCTTGTTAAATTTCTGAGCTTCCAGTTGTCAGTTTTGCACCATTTCTTTCAATTTCACACTGTAGTGCAGTGTGAAACTGACAGTCAGAGCTAGAGAAATAGAGAAATTTATGACTACATACCAAAAATATATTATGTAAAAACCCAACACCTTAATTTATAGCATACAGAAAAAAATGTCTAAAATGACCTTTTTATGAATGTATAATCTCAAAAGAAAAAGGAAAAATATATATACTTACATACACATATATATAAATATGTATATATACATGCACACACACTCATATATGTGGCGGGTAATTTTAATGTAATTGAATCTTGCTTTTGTTATCGACTATACAGAGTATATCGTAGGGAAATGTAGTTAAAGGAGTATTTCATTTATGACTAACCTTTCACTGAAAATCTACAACTCTCCTAAACTAGAGTAATTTCACTTGACATTTCTAAATACTTAGGTGTTTAGAAATTAGATTATTTGATTGAACAGTGTACACTGAACCTTTAATCACAGAAGCCTTTTTTCTTTCTATCCTGAAGTTTTGAAAAATATGTCTGTGCAGTTCCCGATCTGATGAGTGAAATTAAATTTTTATTCTATAATTTAACTAATGTTTCATAGTTTCCTATAGATATATAGTAGTGATATTAATTCATTGTAATGAGCATTTGTTTACATGTATTGTGAAAATTCCCCCAAATTATCTATGTGTATATGCCTACCAATAGTGGCATAGATTTAGAACTTATTTTCAAAATACATATTGACCATTAAATGAGTTTATTTTCTAGCAAAATTATTAATTGTTTAAATTACAGAATCTCTCGTTAAGAATTTTCTGTAAAAATAGTTCATTCATGGGTGCAAGCACTGGTCTATGCATCAAGGGCGCTAGATGCGCTCCCTCGTCCCTAACTTCCCAGCTACAGTCTAATGAGGAGTTATTTATTAGAGTTTGGTTTAAAGGGTCAAAATAATTATCGACCTTTATAAAGGAGGCCCCAGTTCAATATTTCTATTCTGAAAAGCATTACCTTAGCCTCATCTGCAAGTCTGAAACTGAAGTTATGTTTGAATAATATGTTCACTAATTATGATTTCTAGCTTTATAAGCACAATGCTGAATCAATTTAGATGAATGGTTTTCTATTTTATAAATCCCTAAAAATCATTTCCTAACATGTTTGTGAACTATTTTCAAGGTTTATTTCTTAACGGGGCAAATTATAGAGTGATTCTACCACGGCAGGTATGTCTCTGGAAGAATTTGCATATATAAATATTTTTCGAGTACTAACTCAATTGAACCTTTAAACAATTTCGTACAGTATTATAGATTTTGCTCTTGATAACTACATTATCATATGTCCTTTATTCAGTATTCTGATGATTTTAAATTATTTTTCACTGAGACAAGATTACACTATTATAGGATATACTATTTTTTATATGATGTAAATATATACAGTGACATTTGTGAATCCTTGATTTTACTACTTTATTGTTTTGGTCCAAAATGATATCAAGCAAAGAAACTTAGCCTAATTAGTATGTTAAGGATATAGAGGATTTTTTAAAATAAAATATAAAATATTTTCAAAATGTATATAAAACATAGAAGTAGTTTTGAAAAAACAAACCAAACTCCCATATACCTGCCACGTAATTCAAAAATAAAACCCTACCTTAGATGCCCCGTATTTCTTTCTTACTGGCTAGAAGTAATTCATTTCTGGAATTGTATTCACTTGTTTTTCTTTACAGTTTACCACTAAAATATGCATGTGTCTTTAGAATAAGCTTAGTTTTTACCATTGTTACATAATCTTCCACTATCATAATTTTTGAGATTCATATTTTTTTGATATGTAGCTGTAATTCATTCAGTTTCAATGTTGTTTTATATTCTTTGGTATCCCATACTCCAATTTATTTATCCATTCAACTGATGGTACACATTTTGATTATCTTATTTCTTAGTTTGATTAGAGGAAGTACTGTTTGGAACATTTGCATATGTACATATGTGCAGATTTCTTTAGGTTATACACTTATCTTCTATAGAGCATATCCTCTTCAGAAAGTGAAGTTTAGATCATAAGAGATGTGGGTGTTCAACTTAAAATGATAACTTAGTATCTGTTTTGTTCATGCTGTAGCCCCAGAATAGTACTAGATGCGTAGTAGATAGTCAATTAATATATACTGAATGAATGAATGAATGAATGCCAAATATGTCCCTGAGTTGAGGTATCAATTTACACTTTGACCAACAGCAGATGAGCCTTCTATTGCACCACATCCTCGGCAATACTTGAGACTGACTTTTAAAAATTGTTGACAATCTGGTGGTTGTGAAATGCTATCTCATTGGGGATTTAATTTGCATATCTCTGATAACTAATGAGGTTGAGCATCTTTTCATGTTTATCAGCCATTTGTGTTTTCTCTTCTGTGAAATTCCTATTCATATCCAACGACTATTTTTGAGTCATTAATTTTTTTAAAAAATTTATTTCCAGCAGTTATTTATATGGTATGGATACTAATTTCTTTTCAGTTTTCTATGTTGCAGATATATTCTCAGTTTATATCTTGAGTTTTCACTGTTTCTGATGTCTCTTGATTAAAATTCATCCTTAGTTTTAGTGTAATTACATTTTTCTATTGCTTTTATGATTTTTGCTTTTGTATTGTTTAAGAATTCTTTCTCTCCCCCAAAGTGATACAGATCCTAAATATATTAATCTTCTACAAAGTGTTATCATGTAGCTTTAAATCTTTTATTTACCTGGGATTGTTTTTATGCAGTCCTTTTTATGCAGTTTTCTTTCTTCTGTCTAGATAACCAATTGTTCTAGAGTCATTTACTGAATATTTTCTTCTTCCCTACTGGTTTTCAATGCCCATTGTGGTAAAAATCCAGCTTCTGTATATGTCCAAGTTTGTTTCTGGACTCTCTGTTCTGTTCTGTTGGTTTATTTATCTTCCAACACCAATCACATGTGTCTTAATGTCTACAGACTTATAACAAGTCTTTATAGCTGGTTGTGCCAAACACTCCTCCTTGTTTTTCTTCTTCAGGAATTCTATCTTGGCCATTTGTTCTTCTGTACAAATATTGAGTCTTCTTATCTAAGAGTATGGTCTACTTCTCTATAAATTTATATCTTCTTTAAAGTCTTTATATAAAGTCTTATAATTTCCTTAAAAATGGCTGAAACATCTTTTGTTAGATACACTTCTGAGCATTGTACATGTTCTGTTGCTGTTTAAAGTGATATCTTTTTTATAAATTAGGTTTATTAATTGATATTTCTAGTATATAGAAATGCAATTGACTTTGTATGTTTATTTGTATCCATTCATCTTGCCATATTGTCTATTAATTCTAATAATTTATCTTTAGATTATTTCATATTTACATATAATCATATCATCTTCAAATAATATCTGTTTTTTTTCTACCTTGTACTTCTTTTTTTGTCTTATACTACTGGCTAGAAACGATTATTTAAACAAACAAACAAATTGGTAACTTAAATAGAGTGGTCAAAGTATGCTTTCTTGCCTTTATTCCTTCTTTTATTATAAATTGTTTAATACTCTAAATATTTTTTCAGCTTTACTGAGGTATAATTAACAAATAAAATTGTAATATATTTAAATTGTATGATGATTATATATTAGACACATTGGGAAAGGATTCCCACCACTGAGTTAATTAATACATCCATAACCTCACATATTTACCTTTCTTTTCTTTAATTTTTTTTGGTGAGGAAGATTGGCCCTTAGCTAAGACCTGTTGCCAATCTTCCTCTATTTTGTATGTGAGATGCCTCCACAGCATGACCTGATGAGTAGTGTGTAGGTCCATGTCCAGGATCTGAACCTGCAAACCCTGGGACACTGAAGCAGAGTCTGTGAACTTAACCACTATGCCACTGGGCAGGCTCCTACTTTTTTTTCTTTTGATGAGAACACAAGTTCTACTCTCTTAGCAAATTTCAATTATGCAATACAGTATTATAAACTATAGTCACCACGTTATACTTAGATCCTCAGACCTTATTCATCTTGTAAGTGAAAGTTTGGACACTTTAATTAGTCTCTCCTTATTTCCCCCAACACCAGCCCCTGGCAATCACCACTCTGCTGTCTTTTTCTGTGAGTTTGACTTTTTTTTTTAGATTCCACATATAAGTGGTATCATGCAGTATTTGTCTTTCTCTGTCCTGCTTATTTCACTTAGCATAATGCTTTAATGCCCTTCAGGTTTATCCATGTTGTCACAAATGTCAAGATTTCCTTCTTTTTTAAGGCTGAATAATATTCCATTCTGTGTATGTGTATAGACATAGACAGATAGATATAAATCTACCTATTGATCGATCCATCTATCTTAAACCTTCGTGATTGCCAAGCCACCATCTTTGTTCTTACTGTCTCCCAGTAGATGAGGGCGTACCAAGACTTGTCAATGTCTCAAAGAGGAGGATTGCAGTCACTACCTAGATGCAGGCTGTTTTAATGTGAATATTTTCTCAGGTGCCTGATGAGTAGGAATCACTCAGCTAGTTTCTGGATTTCTCTCAGAGGAATTTGCCTTCTGTGTAGCTGTGTATTCAGTACACCTGTGAGAGGGAGGGAACTTCAGCAGCCTCCTTTGTCGTCATCTTGGTCCAGACTCTCCTTTTACTGGTAGATGTAAAGAGGCAGAAGAAAGCAAATGCTGTAGAAATATTCCTTGCCTTTATTCCTGATCTTAAAGAAGATACTTTTAAATTTTATCAATAAGTGTGGTTTTTAATCTACATCCTATAAAATATTATGAAATTTCCCTTTCATAACTGGCATGCTAACATTTTATTATAAATGGTATTGCATCTTATGAAATACTTTTTTGTGTTTATTGAAATGATCATCTGCTTTTACTTTTATTTTTATGTATGCAATTAATTACATTAATTTTCTAATTAAACCAATTGTTATTTCTGTGTAAATCTGCCTAGCTTATAATGTTTAACTTGCTGAATTCAGCGTGCTAATAATTTTTGTGATTGTTTAATGTGTCTTCGTGAGTGAGAATGGACTAAATTTTTTTCTTGTATTATCCTCATGTGGTTTTGTTACAGGATGTATTAGCCTCATAAACAGAGTTGGAGTATATCTTCCTTTTTTTTTCTTTTGTAAGAGTTTGTGAGATTGAGTTTATCTGTTCCTTAAATGATTGGCACAACTTACTTTTAAAACCAGTCTTACACAAACTATTTGGTTTTTATATTTCTTCTTGAGTCAATTTTGGCTAAGATGTATTTTTCTAGGAATGTTCCCATTTCATCTGTGCTTTCCAAATGTGGTATAAACTTATAATTATAGCCCTTGAATAATAAGTTTAAATCTTTGAAACATGTCTAATTGTTGTTTTCATTACTAACATTGTTCGTTTGTGTATTCCTTCATAGTGTATTGAATTTTTTTTTATTGTGTACCTTTTCATCTTTACTAATTCTTTTTGCCTTGAAGTCTATTTTTTTCTGATATCAATATAATTACTGGGGGTTCTTTAGCATTTTCTCCTATGTCTCTTGTAAAGAGCATAAAGCTTGAATTTATGTTTTTATGTTTTATTTTTAATCTAATCTCTTTTGAACCTAATCTGGAGAGTTTAGTCCATTTGTGTTTATAGCAATAACTGATATGCTTGGATTTCTCTTCTACCATCTTAAAATGTGCTATATATTTCCTTTTTTGCCTCCTTTCCATTTGTTTTTTGTGCTTTTGGATGGAATGTGCTTTGTCTTTTCTTAAAATCTCATTTCAGTTTTCTACATATTTGGAAGTTTTAAATTCTGTATTTCCTCTTTTAGTGATCACTCCAGATAGTTTTAACATGATACTTAAAGTCTGAAATTAATCAATATCTTTACCATTTATCCTTAAATATACAATCACTCTGAAACTTATAGTCTGTTGTTGAACATATTTTAATTTCAGGCTATTTTCTTCCCACAAATTAAGGTATTATTTTTGTTTTAAATTGTTGATATATTTTTAGACTTACCCTTTCAGAAGAGTTATCAAGTCTAAATCTGTTTCACACGTCATGATAACCTTGGATTTACCCCATGTCAATGTTGTTTCCTTGGAAACATACTTAGTTAAGGTAAAGGTGGAATGTCATCTGTGTTCAATATTGTTTATTGTAAAGTCAACTCCTTATCAGGACTAAGAGAACTACAATGTATATTAGTTGACATACAAACCCAAGGCACTATGTGATCACAAGTATATGAAAATCTGTTGGAGAAAATAGAGCCTCAGCTTTCCTGGATGGTTTCCTCATAACTAAGTGTCTATCTTGTTGAAACTTGGAAAACACGCTCACAGTCAATTATAAGATGTGGTTCCTTCCTTGTGTAAGGCTTCCTTATGTCAGAGGAGCCTGCATTCACTTGGGAGATTTCATTTCTTACAACAGAGTTGAGCCTAATCTTAATGGGATCTGGGAAGCAATGCCTGGACTTCTGTAAGAACTTGTATTGAAGGTATGTTTGAGGCTATCACGCAGATGTGCTGTGTTTCCTCTTCTGTGTCTTTGTAATTAAACCTGTGTTGGTTAAAACTTTTTATATCCTGTAAGTGTGAAAGTCAGTCTGAACCCAAACCACTGCTGGTCATACGGAGTGGACACTTCAGCCCACATATTTACCAATAGCTTTGCTCGTCCCTTCTTGAAGCTTAGATGTCAGTAAGCTAGTATTTCCTTGTACTTCATCTGCCATTTGGCCTCTAGGGAAAAGGCAGTACAACATGCCACTTCAAGGAGAGGATGTCATGTATTTATAAGGGATGTATAATGAAAAAGGAAGTGGAAAGCCTGCTCCTTTCATTTGGGTGCAGTGAGTGGTGAAAGAGACAGACAAAGTTAAAGGAAGTGAGAGGTTCATGAATATAATGGTTTCTCCTTCACCATCTTGGTTGACTCATGGAATGGGAGTGGTAGTGTTGAATAGGTTAACAGGAAAGCCAAAACAAGGGGCATTATCCTTGATCCCCTTTGAAACCTGAGGTCAGATTATGGTTGGGGGCAGGAAGAGGTGATCCACCAGACGAGGCTGTCCATAGGCAATATAGAGAAGCCCAAGAAGGTAGAAATGCTGGCATGGTGTGGTTAGGAGTGAGAGACACACAGGAGTTCCTGATAGCTCATGATAAGCTGGTTAGTGAGGATTCCTGAGAAAGATCAGATCAGTTTAAAAAAACAAAAAAGCTACACTTTTCTTAACGCATTGACTTGTAAAGTGTGAGTAAATTTGTAACTTTCCCACGTCATCTCTCAGTTCTGTTATTGTGCGATTCTGTGATTGATTACCTTTAAAATGAAAACAGTGATTTTTAAAGAAACAACATACAGAACAGCCATAAAAGCCAGGCATTCATAATCCTCAATGTTTGCTTTGATGATTTAGTGTGTAATGAAATGTAAAAGCGCATTTAAGTCAGGCTCAATGTACAGATGTTAGAATTGCCCTACAATGGAAGAAATATGTATTTATCTTTGATCATGAAGTAGGAAAATACTTTTAAGACCTGCTATTCAAAACAAGTGCAGCTAAACCTCTCATTATTTTAGAGTTAACATGCTGTGGATAAATAAAATTTTAGATAAATGCCGTCTACATTAAATAACAATACCCTTTGTGTTAGTAAAGATCATTCTTTAGAAATGCTTACACTTTGGATCATATTCTATTTAAAATATTGCTAGAATAATGAAGTCTCACTAATTCAGCCTTTACTAATTAAGACATTATGAATGCCACTGGCTCAGCATAATGTAAGCATTAGACTACCTGTTAAGAAAACTATTTGCCCAGTAATTTGGTAGCAAAACTAAGTCTTCAAATGACAATATTAATCTGTGTAAGGGAAAGTTGCTTTCAAGGATTTTGATACATTTATGCAAATAATAACTAATGACAAATTAGACGTTTTAAAAAACATGTCCAGTAAACTTCCTTTTGGAAGCAGTTTGTTAAGTGGAGGTTCTCAATATTTGTGAAAGTTAAGTTTATAATTTAATATAATCAAAGATTTGTACTGGTTTCATTTGGAAATTCTCTTAGTCTGAATTACTGTTGACCATGGTTTTACGAAAGTAAATACCTAGGAAAAATTTTAATTCTTTTATGATTTTTTTTTTCTGTAGACATCGTTTGTTTCCATAAACATTAAATGACTAAAATCTCACAGTCTCCTCGTTTCTATTTTGGGTATGTGAACCTTTTTGAAAATGAATGGAAAATATAAGTGACTTGAAGCAAATTAGTCCATGAGCTTCCATGAAAATACTTGACCGTTAAGGGACTACAGAGTAACTAACTGACTGGTTTACCATCTCTTGCTGGAAAGATTTCGTAATCATGGTTCAGTTCAGGTGGACTAATAGCTATTGAGCACTCCCATGATCTGGCGCTGGGCTGGGCCCTGGGCCTGCAGAGATGAGCCGGGCACTCTTGAGGCAATGGCTGTCAGAGGAGATAGGTCATCTCAACCTATCATGGCGTGCTGAGAGAACAGTCTATACCGGACTCTATGACACCACGGATAAAGGATGTGGGTTCATTTAATTTAACAAAATAGTTAGATTGTACAAGTTTTCATGTTTGATTAGTTTTGTTTCTAAAGCATAATATGAGACAGGAACAGGTAACTAGTGCCTAAGGGTCCACAGAAAGAGACAACTTGGTTAGGATTGGGCCTCACTCTCTGCAGTAAATTTTCTGTAGATTATTTTTTCTTTAAGGTTTATTGTAAGCTTTTAGGTTACATAAACATTATTTGTTTTTTCTCATTACAAAAAGAATCCATGTTCAATCTTGAAAAACACAAAATAGCAAACTAAATTCACCTGTTATTCCACTATCCAGATATAGCCAACATTTTGATGCATATGGTATGTCTTTTCTAGTATTGAGGGGGAGAATTCCTCTCCTTTTTCCTTATTGATTTGCAAGAGTTCTTTATGTATTCCCTTTATTCTGTCAGACATGTTTAAAATATAATTTTCCAGCTTGTCATTTTTTTTCTAATTTTATATTTTGCCTTTTATATTTTTATATTAAATTTATATTTTGATATTTTTGATTTCATATAAGACATAGGAATCTCTGTTTTCATTTATGCAATTCTATCCTGATGTTATACTTCACCACTCCATAACCACATAAATATTTACCTGTATTTTCTTCTAGTCTTATTAGTTTTGACATTTAAAGGTTTAAATCATATGGAATTTAATTTCACTTCAAGTTTGAGTTTGCTTTCTCTTTTTTCCCTTACTTAATTACCCCGGCACCATTGTTCAAGTAATCTTTGGTTTTCTCACTGATCTTAAGTGCCACCTCCATCATGTAATTTTATGTGATTGATTCTATTTGGGGGTTTCTAATTACTTTTCTTTGATCTTTTGTCTGGTACTGATATCACATATTTTAAAACTATTATGCTTTTATGTTACTTTTTCTTTGATCAGATGATACAAATACCCTATAAAAATGACTTGGAGTTAATAAGATTTGTATTTTAAGTCTACCAGATCTATTTTAGCACAAATTATTCTGTGTTTTGTCTTATTTAAAACTTATTAGTTTAACACAATTACTAGTTTTTGTTTGTGTGTTTAACTTTTTTCCCTCTCCCATGTGCATGATATTTTCATGTTGGTTGTGTTGCCAGATCTGAGAAATTCTCAAAATGATGGAGATGTTTGTTAATTTATTTTTTATTAAAAGTTAAATTTTGTAGGACCAACCTCGGTGGCCTAGTGGGTAAGTTCAGGACATTCTGCTTCAGCAGCCTGGGTTCGGTTCCTGGGCACGGACCCACACTGCTTGTCAGTGGCGATGCTGTGGCAGTGACTCGCATACAAAAAGAGGAAGATTGGCAATAGACGTTAGCTCAGGGCAAATCTTCCTCAGCAAATTAAAAAAAAAAATACATTTTGTATAATTGCCACATAATACCTGAAGCAAAAAACTCTAATAGAGCAAAAGAAAGGATACATTACTCAAATCTATTTGGATTGTAAATGCTCGGAATCCAACTCAATTACCTGAAGTAAGAAGAGACTATATTGTCTATAACAACAGGCAGGAATTAGGGAGGGTGCGCAGCTAGCTCTAGAGGCTCAAATAATGCTGTTAGCTTCCATCTCACAGTAATGCCACAGTCCAGCTTTCTTCTCAGACGAGGTCTTTTCACGTAGGAAAAAGTTGGTCCTCAGCAGGCCCCAAATCCTTTACCGTTTGGCAACCCCAGTAGAAAGAGGATTTCGCTCCTTAAACAGCCTTACGTCAATCCTAGAAAATTCTCATTGGCCTTTTCTGGGTTACATGAATTAATTGATAAGGGCTGGGAATGGGTTAATCTGTGTAGCCAACCTGGATAGGACTGCCTTCTCTGTGGTGAAAGATAGGCATCAATGATACCCCAATGACTTGACCTGGAATGGGGAACTCCCCTAAGGGATCTGAAAACTCTCCATCAGGGATGGAGAAATATAAGAGGCATAGATAAGGTAGAGTTATGAGGAACCCAGTGAAACCTAAGCTTTAGAGAATTTTATGTGCATGGGCATCTTCAAAACTCGGGACAGCCTTTCAGTATGTTCATGTGAGCATGTATGTGGTGGATATTTTAACCATAATTGGTTAAGAACACTGTTTCCCTCAGCTCCAACTTCCCCTCCATCACATTTCCCCTTATGACGTGAGGCACTGGAGTGGCCATGGCATGTTTGGGGTCTAGGTAAGGAGAAGTTGTGTTGGGGATACTTTAGTTTCAGTTTAGGGGGATATCTTTGTGTGGTTCTTAGTCGCTTCCTTGCATAGCTAAATTATTATGAGCTATCCTGGTGTAGCAATGACTTCTGGGAATATTCATATTACCTACTGGGCCAAATCACTCTGTGAAGGGATATTACAATATGAATATATCTTATAGCAACAAACTATGTGTAAAATAGATGAAAGTAAGTTTTAAGTGTACAAAGTCAGAAGCTCCTCAGTAGAAAAGCCTTGTAGTCATCTAAAGTGCCAAATTTTAAGGGGAGGATTTGGTTTTCGCTATATATGAATAGACATATACAGACATAAGTATGCATATATATATTCAGTGATGCAGCATGTATGATTTTAAACATATCATATGACTTTTATAAACTATTGATCATAAAAAACTAATTTCAATCAACTATGCTAGAGGAAAGACATCTTTTTTTATCTATAGGAAATATTTTATAATTGTTGTCATATGAAGAAATAATCAATATGTAAATACAGCCAAAAAAATGTAGTTAAAAATATTACAGATTTGTGTTAACTGTAAATTGGCAGTTAATAATACAAATATATCTTTCCTGTATATTATGATGTTGGTAGTGTTTGTCAGATTTTCAAAATTTCTTTTTTGTTGTTGTGATTTCTTTTCTCAGTCTAAAGAAATATTTTCGTAGTTAGTCTTGTATTTATAATTTTAGGTTCCTTTTCTTAAAGAGAACCTCCAACTTCATGTAAGCATTTGTCTCCACAAAACTTGGATCTGCCCCCAACCATAGCTACAACACTCCACCACCGAGGGTGTGATTTGAAATTATACAGCATCCGTAAACACAACAGATATCTGCTGTCCCATGCTCTTCCCTTTCCTCACGCTCACAATTATTTTTGTAAGCATAATGAGAGTTAGGAAATGATTCAGCCTAAGCTGAAGCAGACAACCTGTTCATATCATAGTAGATAACACAATTCCTTTCAAATTTATGTCAATTATGCCATTCCCCTATCCATTCCCTCTCCCTATCCATCTATTTTTCTATTTTGGCAGAACAACATAGAAGTGGTGTCCTTAGGCAAAGGATAATATTTAATGAAAATCTTAAGAAAATTGATCGTTATCTCATCAAAAGTTTAAGCTTTAAACTTTGTAAAGATTCTTTTAACTCCATTCTCTTTCATGGCAGCCAAAAATGGAAACTTTCTTGCTTTGAAAAAATAGGTGAAAAACCACTTGGAAATAATCTTTTCTTATTTTATATGAAGAGTCCTGCTACTAGTCTATTTTTTTAAATATTAATTTTGAGAGCCTAAAACTTTAAACAGTTTGTTCCTATTACTATTGCTACATTTTAAATCACCCTCAAAGTTAGTAGCTTAATGTGTAACATCATTTAATTGTATCTCAGAGTTTCTGTGGATCAGTAATTCAGGAAAAGCTCAGCTGGGCAGTTCACACTCATCAGCTCTCATATGGTCATAGTTAGGCAGTGGCTGGAGCTGGAACAACCTAGAGATTGGCTGGGCATCTATGTCCATCAATGTAGTTTCAGGGATTCTCTATGTGGTCTCTCCATGAGGGCTGGTTTGGACTGCCTCACTGCATGGCGGCATTAGTGGAATCTCACTGTTTACACGCTGGCTCAGGGCCCAAGTATAAGTGTTTCAGCTTCTATTTCAGCTGCCTCACCTTTTAAGATCTGGCCTTAGAAAGATATTCACTGCCACTTCCACCACAGTCTATTGGTTAAAAGCGAGTCACAAACTCACCCATAATCAAAAAGAGGGAAATTAGACCCTACCTTGTGATGGGGGAATGTGAAGATTCTAGAAGAGCATGTGAGAGAGGAGGTAAAAGACATCTTTGGAATATACAATTTGCTACACAATATCTAAGTAAATCAGATCCATAACTTGTAGGCAATATTCTGATGTCATGAACATAATCTAACTCAAAAAAATTTTTAATGCTCCTAAAGTATTTTCTCAATGAAATTTGGAGATTCTCTAGGTTATCCTGTAATAGAACTTCAACATAAAATAGAAAAAAGATCAAGGCTTACACATAGTTTTATAAGCATATGAGATTTTTTGAGACATAGTTCCTCATAACTGAGATTTCAAGAATGGAAAAATATGACCCCTCAATTATTAAAACCATTATGCAGGCCAAAATGATGCTTTCAGAAAGCCTATCATCACACCTAAACCTTCTCCATTGGTGTGTTGTCACTAGAACGTTGACTGGTACAGTTCTTTAGATTAATTCGATTAAGGTAAAAGAAAATAGTGACTGATCTCTCCAAATATAGCCCCTAAAAAGCAAGACAATAAATATATGTTCACAACTTAGCAAAATCCCACTGAACTTAGCAAAATCAAGTATCTATTGGATTGATGTGGTGTTAGACAAAAATTCTGAGGTGGTTCTTACAACTTGCACTGCATCGTGTAGCTATTATGGGCCATGGAATTCAACAATATTGAAAAGCAGACAAAACGTGGGTGTAAATTATTTAAATGTGCATACCACTCCGACATTTTTAGTGAAAGAAAGAATAAAAGCAAAACTGAATAATAATTAACTCATTATTTACCCATCATAAACTAAAAGAGATTTTGCATATATCAACTTCAATTTAATATTTTATCATGCAGAGGGAAGAGAATTTGTTTGAGAATTTGTGTTCTAGCTTTTGTGATATGTAACTGCAATAGGCTCTGAACTAAATTATTTTGGTAAGTTTTAGGTGCCAGGAATACATTAGTGTGCATTCCCAACTCAAGGAACCAGCTATAAATGTATTTGTGATCCCAAGTATTCTTAGTAAATCCCTCTATCTAGAGGCACCTACAGTTCTCAGGCAAACTCTTCTAAACCTTATGATTGTGAATAAAGCTATCCATTTGTCGTTGTTTACTCTGTATGTGATATCTCAGACAGATAATCAGGCTAAAGAAGATAAACAGCTGGAAGTCAGAAGTGAAGTAATGATTCTGGGATTACCAGGTTAGAAGTGAGGTATGAATTTGGAAGTTATCAGTTACAATGGTGGGATGTGGCCAGTTTGGTGGAGTGATTGGTACACAATTGGTACACAAGAAGGGCAGGAATTTGGTATGAAGTGTTATTGGGTAAAAGTGATCCTTAAATAAACAAACACATGGATAAGGAGAACAGATCAGTGGTTACCATAGGGGAATGGGATGGGGGGAGGGTGAAAGGGGAAAGGGGCACATATGTATGGTGATGGAGGAAAACTAGACTCTTGGTGGTGAGAATGATGCAGTCTGTACAGAAACTGAAATATAATAAGGTACACCTGCAATTTACACAATGTTGTAAGCCAATATGACCTCAATAAAATAAAAATATAAATATGCATGGAAACAGGCTTAGTTGAGAGCCACTGCTGTACAGCAAAGTTTTTGGGGAAAAAAGTGATCCTTATTCTTCTGAATGATGTTATTTGTCTTCATGATTTGTATGTGTGTATGTGTTAATTATGTCAGTGATGATAACTGATGGCTTGGGTATGCATGGTTTGGGCAGTAGGTATACACAGAAAGGTTATAACAGATGTTGGAGATGAAGAAAACTGTTAGCATTAGACCATTTGTACATTCACAGAGCTCTAACTTTTCGAAGAACAAGAAGCTTTACAGTTTGTGGAGACCATAGATGTGGAGACCATAGACTTTCTAACTTCAATCTTCAGCAGGTTGGTCTGACTAGGCCTGGCTCCCTAGTCAAATGACAAGGCAGAGTACAGTACCTGTCATTTTGCTTGACTTTCTATAGTCATGTGCTCATCACTCTATCCCCTTTGCTTAGAATTTTCCTGGCATGACAAATATTTATCAAGAAATGTTATTTTATGATGTCTATTCTGGAGGCTAGCTTGTGAAGAAAATTAATATGTCCTAATCTCACCTAAGGCAGGTAGGAGGGACTAGGATTATAAAAGATTCTTATATTGTGAGTGGGCCAAAGTAAAAATTTGTGAATCAAACAAGAAACAGAGAAACATAGCTCAACCTTTTAGGTAACCATTAGGGGTCATCTAATCCCATCTTTCCACCCAAATAGAGGCATTCCTTTTATAATATTTATGTATTCAGCCAACAGTCACTAATATTTTTTGAGCACCTATTCTGTGCCAAGACCTATGTTAGGCACTGAAGATACATGGTAAGTAAAGCTAATTTGTACTCTACCCTCATAGAGCTTACAGTGAAATGAGTAAGATCAATATTAATTGAATAAGCTCATAAATATGGACATTTTACTGTGAAGGAAACATCTAAGTATAAATGAGAGTAAATAGCAGGTAGAATAGTTCTACATGATGGGGGGCAGTTATGGTGGTCAGAACGGAAGTTAGCTGAGGTTGAAGATTAAATAGGAGTTAACTGGTTGAAGAAAAAAAATGCATTTCAAGCAAAGACAGACAATGTGATGATGCATTTGAAGAACTAAAAGAAGCCCATTATGGCTGGAGCCAAGAGAAAAAGGGAGAGGAATTAGAACTGATGTTGAAAAGGAAGATACAGTTAAGGAAATAGTTCCATTTCTTCCAAGCCAGTCATCCTTTTTCCTACTTCTGAAAATGCAGTGGATTGGAAGGAGGGCACGAGGAGTATATAGGGAGACCATTAGGAGTATGATGTTTTCCAAACTTAATCTCTGGTTCACTATGTCTGGGGTGGGGCCTGAGGGTCTACATTTCTAACAAACTCCCAGTGATGCTGGTGCTTCTTGTCCGGAGATCTCACTCTGAGTAGTGAAAGCCCAGATGAAACTATGGTGGTGGTGGAAATAGAGGAAAAAGGACAGTCAAGAGAGATTAGGGAAGCAAAAGCAAAAGGACATGGTGAAGAATTAGATGAGAAGGATGGTGAAGGGGGAGACACCAAGGATGGCTTCTAGGTTTCTGCTTGTGTAACTAGCTGTGGGTGGGGCTAATCACTGTGGAGACATTGGAGGAGTGCCCCGGGTTGGAGAAAACATCATGAGTTTTGTTTTGGTGCTTAGAAGCTGAAGTTCTTTTGAAAATTCCAAGTGGAGAAGTCAGTTAGCAGTGAGATATACGGGTCTAGAGCTCAGAGGAGAAAATAACAACCCCCTGTGTCTCCACCACACAGCTTCGTTGTATCTTACCATTTGCCATATTCCTTCAAATATTCAAGAAATACAACATTACAGGTGAAACTCTTTGTAGACTTCTCTCTAGAGACAACCACTATCTTGAATTTGTTGTTTATTATTTTATGTATATTTTTACACTTGAGATGTGTGTTTGTGTATCTCCATCCATCCATGCAACCATAAAAACACAGTATTGTTTTCATGTTGTCCAATTTTATAATTGATATTTGTTATGCACTGGATATTTGTGTCCCCTCAACCTCTTCCCCAAATTTCTATGTTGAAGCCCTAATGCCTAGTGTGATGGTATTAGAAGGTGGGACCTCTGAGAAGGTATTTATGTTTAGCTTAGCTCATGAAGGTAGACCCCCCATGATGGAATTAGTGTCCTTATAAGAAGAGGAAGAGAGATCAGAGCTCTCTCTCAATGCACACAGAAAGAAGAGCACGTGTGAGCACACATCAATATGATGGTCATCTGCAAGCCAGGAAGAGGACCCCCACCAAGAATTGAATCCGCCAACACCTTGGACTTGCCCGCCTCCAGGACTGTGAGAAATAAACTTCTGTTGTTTAAGCCACCTAGTCTATGGCATTTTGTTACAGCAGCCCAAGCTGATTAAGACAGTTATTGATACCAAGAAGTGAGGTTCTGCTGTTACAAATACCTGAAAATGTGGAAGCAGCTTTGGAACTGGGTAATGAATAGAGGCTGGAAGAGTTTTGAGATACATGCTAGACAAAGTAGAGGTTGTCGTGAAGGGACTGCTAAAGGCAAGTCTGGTGAGAGCACAGAAAGAAAGGAGAGCTGGAGACAAAGCCTCCACCTTCTTAGAAAATACATAAATAATCATGAACAGAATGTTGGTAGAAATATGGATGATAAAATCTGACTTCATCTTTTGATGAAGTCTCAAATGCAAATGAGGAACATGTTATTGGACAACGGAGGAAAGACGATGCTTTGGGAGGTTTTAAGACAGTATTACATCATAGTTTTGCTTCTGCAAATTGATCCTATCAATCAGTGTTTTACCTTGGAGGTGTATCCACATTTGATACATGTAACTCCAGTTATTATTTGCCATGTAGTATTTCATTTGAGGAGCAAACAATGACTTATATATCCATTCTTGTGTCGATGAACATTTAGGTTCTTCTTTTTTGCTGCTATAAGGAAGGCGGCAATGTAAACTCTTATAAATCTCCTTTTGCACATATGCAAGTTTTTCTCAGGCAGACCCATTAATTGGATGTGAAATCAATTGAGTGGGTCTTGGCCAGCATAAGGAAAAATGAAATATTACAGAGTAGATAATATGAGAGTACGTCACATGTAGTAAGGATAAGTACTGTTTCATGAAACTTCGGTTTGAATTATATGTATAATATATAAATACACCCACACATCAAGATCTTTTCTGAGAAATCTGAGCACGTTAAAATGCTGGTGCGATGGAGCCAGTGCAGAAGAAGAAGAAAGCTGATGCACGGGTGAGTGGTGAGAAGGAGGCAAACGTCTTCCAGTAAGATAGGAGGGAAGAAAGTAGGGGTTCGGATGATTGCACATTTGGAGGTGGCAGAGCAAAACATTTAGGGAGTTTTCTTCTGACATATTCTGTCTTCTCTATGAAATAAGATAAGTAATAATACACTAGGAACTGGGATGCTGGTAGGGTAAATTTCTTGAGAAAAATGGAAAAGGTTTGAAGTTGCTACTGGAGAGAATAGAAGAAAAAACGGATTAAGGAAGTGTAAAAGTTTACTATGACGTGTTGAAAGTTGGGCATTGAAGACTAGGAATTATAGTACTAGCAGTGGGAGAAAGAATGATTTTCTCCATTAGCATGTAGCAACTGAGGAGTAGAGAATGCAGATGGTTAGATTAACCTAAGATTTGAGTTTTTCTGGGCAAGATGACCAAAGATAGTGTATCACTGGAGGTGTCAATGTTAATGAAAGAATGGTGGGATTGGAGACTAAAATGAGGATTAAGAACTAATCGGTAGATCGGGAGAAAGGAGAAAGAGAAGAGAAAGAAGGTCTGTTTCAGGGTCAGCAAACTATGGCTGTGGGCCGAACTTAACCCACTGCTTGTTTTTGTACGTAAACCTTTACGGGAACACAGACTCACCTGTTCATCTACTATTTGTTACTGTTTGTCCTCTGTGGCTGCTTTCGTGCTACAATGACAGAGTTGAGTAGTTTTGACAGTAGATCTGCAAAGCTTAAAATATTTACTATCTGGCCCTTTATGGACGAAGTTTGCTAAACCCTAGTTCATTCTGCTTTCTTCACTGATATCAAAGAATAGCCATAGTGTCCAAGAGAAGGGAGGCGGGGAAGATGAAGTAAAAGAGGACAGAGAAAGACAGTTTCCAGGGTTTGCTACGGCCCAGGGTGATCTTGAGGGAGTGGAGAGGTGAAAAGAAGTTGAGTGTCTGAAGTTCCTCAACTTTTTCTTCAAAAAAAGTCCTGAGTGTATCAAATGGGTTTCCCATATGGATGCTGAAATTACAAGGGATGATGACAGGTTTGGAGGTGGAGAGAAAGATGGCGAATCCAACACCAAATTCTTGGAAACAAAGAAAGAAACAGATGTTTGGTAAGGCTTTGGAATCCAGAAGCAAAGAAGGATAGAAGGAAATATGGCCTATTCGTATGAACTTTAAAGAAAGTGGGAAGTTGTGGTCTGAAGGTGGAACTGAGGAGCAAGGAGGATGGTGACCCGCTCCCAACCCTGAGAGAATGAACAGTGATCATTGAGAGGATTCAGGGGAGTGACGTCTTCAGAGGAGAGCTAAGTTTCATTTGGGGCAAGAGGTAGAGGAAGCATTTAGGATAGAGATTGATGGTAGCAGGGAGCTGTTTTCTTTCTTTCTTCATTTTAACTACGACATGGGAATTCTGGAATGAAAAATAGAATGATTTTAGAGTGAGAGAACTCTGGATTTAGGTCAGAGCAGAAGGGGAACAGACTAGTACAGGGATGAGAGTAAAGGAAAGAATAGGTAAGCTCACTGTAATAATAATTCATAATACAGAATGTATAATAAAGAATGTAAAATTATCTCAAATCCCAGAACCTAGAGATTACTATTATTAACATTTTGCTACATGTCTTCCTAGACTTTCTCTCCACAGAAATACATTTTTTTTTAATTTAGTGGGACCATATTATAGGTGCTCTCTTAAAATATGTTATTTTCTAAGTGTATCACTGAACTCTTTCTATCAGTAAATTCTTATCTAAATCCTTTTTTAATGCAGACTGAGTATTGTGTTACATGTGTTTATCATGGTTTATTATCCAATTCCATATTGTTGGATAGCTTTTATTTTTATTTGCTACTATATATAACAATATAATGAGCATCCTTATGTGAATGACTCTCATAAAACAAAAATCTGATCATGTCATAACTTTGTGCTTGAAATTCTTCAGTGGCTCTCCAACGTGTGACCTTCAGGATTAAATCCAGTCATTTAGCATGACAAATGAGGTCATTTGGAACCTGGTTTAGGTCTGGTTCCTCTCTATGTTGATTTCTCAATAGCCCCGCCCCTGCCACTCTGGTCAGGAGTCCTGCTTGGTGCCCCCAGAAGCCCTCCCTCACCGTGTGTTATCAATGAGTGCTGACTTGTTCATCTTCCCAGCTGCACTGCAAACTCTGTGAGGGACTCTCTGCTTTATCTTCCAGGAAGAGTTTACATGTGGGCACTCAATACTTGTTTGTTTGCATGAAAGACTGAATGACTGCACGCATACTTGCGTATTTTCTTCTTTATCTTTCATTCCCCTTCACTCTAAGTATTTTAAGGAGGATTCTCTTTTCTTTGTCACAGTTTATGTTTTCTGTTGATCTTGAGTTCATTCATTTATCCATTCATTCCATTTCACAAAAGCTGATTGAGCTCCCACTATATGCTGGTTATTGTTGTAAGTGCTGGGAAGTAGCGAACAAAACCACCTGGGCCTCACATTCTAATGAGGAGACAGACAATAAATAAGGTAAGTAAGTGACATGTATACTGTGTTACAGTGATAAGTGCTAAGAAGAAAGAATGAAGTAGGGAAGGGAGTTTTGACATGTGTGTATGTGGGGGGAGTAAGGGGGGGATATTGATATTGTGGTCAGGGTGGGAGGGAGATCCTGTCTCCTTAAGAAGGGAGGGAGCTAGTCATGCAGTTTCTGGGGAAGAGCATTCTAGACTGAGAAAAGAGCAAGTGCAAAGGCCCTGAGGTAGGAACATGCCAGACATTTTTGAGGAAGAGCAAGGAGGCCAGTGTTCCTGCCCCAGGGAGAACTAGAGGGAGAGTAGATGAGGTCAGAGTGGGGATAGCAAAAAAGATGGCCATGAAGTTGTCAGAACTTTGGCATTTGCCCTGACTGAAAAGAAGCCATTGGCAAGAGTGGAGGAGAGGTGATATAATATGACTTGTTTTAACAGAATCTCCCTGGCTACCATGTTGAGAAGAGGCTGAAGGTGAATAGTCAGGTGGCTACTATTTCAGACAAGAAATTATTGTTGTTTTGACCAGGATGGTGGCAGTGAGAGTGACAGTAAATGACTGAATTGTGGGTTTCTTCTGAAGGTAGTTTGCTCATGGACCAGATATGGGATGAGAGAGAAAGAGCAGAACCGCAGATAACACCAAGGTTCTCAGTCTCTCAAAACATAAAAATTCTATTCTCTTTGCCCAATAATTACTTACTTTTGCCCCACTGGCCTAATTTAAGACCGACACTTAACCCATCTGAGCTATATTTAATGGAAATTGTCGCAGAGAGAATTCTCTGTATTTGAACATTTTTGAGTTTGTTTACATGGTGTCACTATATTAAGGAGACTCGTTTGTGTATGTGGGTCCTGTAGGAATCAGTCTCATTATTTGATAAGCATATCATGTACAATACCCAAATCCAGTTTTAATATCTGTCATAAAATTTCTTGGACCATAGTGCTCTAGTAATAAAATTTCCCTGAATTTTGCAAGTGCATTTGCTGAGCACCTGGATCGCTCTTCAGCAAATGAGACCAGATGACTCTAAATGAATTAATAACTAAAGCAAGCCTGCCTCTTATTCGCAAGCTTTCTAGTGACTACATTAATAGCTATATTATATAATATAAATAAAGTTCTTCCAGTAATCTGATTGTTTTCTATTTTGATTAAATTATTCAGGACAGTCATATAGAGTTACAAATCTTAAACTATAGGGTAATATCAATAGATTTGCACTAGCTAGCATGAATTTTAAAATAATTTGAATGATATATTTAAAAATTAATGACAAAAATAATCTTAATGCAGGGAGCATCACTTTTTTTTTTTTTAATGAAAATGTAAAGAGTCTCTTGAGGCGGCAGACCGGCCTCGTGGAGGACTGAGAGCCACAACTGTTGTCTGTGCCCTTCCGCTCCCATTTATGAATAGAGGATTCATCTCTGGGAAGCTGACGATGAAAGGATCCATTTTTATTTGGTGCAGTGCCCCTTCTTTTCCATGGGATACTTTTATAATGACACATGGAGGAGTCAGAGGTGCACCCGTTTTCCAGGTATTTTCCAGAGGATTCTCCAATTTTCGCTTTAAACCGTTATTTAGGCAGGACTATACCTACAACTGTATAAGTTGTGGCACTTTTATGAGGTTCAGCAGGGAATTGCTTATAAAATGTGTGCCAAAAAACTGTTGAGATACCAGTTATGGAATTGAAATGTCCCCGGTGCCTAGCAAAGGCAGTCAGTGCCCTGAGATGGCAGAAACCTCTGGCATGACCAGCAAATGCAAGGGCTTTCAGAGAAATGATTCACACTGTCAATGACCTCTTTAAAGTCTTTTTATAAACAGGTAAAACTGGAAAATGGAAACAAGTTACATGTAGAAAAAAAATATTGACATTTAAAACAAGTGATTAGGAGTGCAATCTGGCATCTCTAGTGACCT
The DNA here is from genome assembly GCF_021613505.1 of Equus quagga. Taxonomy (NCBI): domain Eukaryota; kingdom Metazoa; phylum Chordata; class Mammalia; order Perissodactyla; family Equidae; genus Equus; species Equus quagga. The sequence goes on along the minus strand of NC_060270.1, from coordinate 118,070,234 downwards.
TGGTTTAGGTGACTTTGGCTGAATTTCGTAATCTCTCTTTTACTTTCTTGACACAGTCTATTAAATGGAGCTGATAACTATTGCTACCCAATGGGATTGTTGTAAGAATTAAATGAACAGTTTAATGTAAAACTGTTGGGACGGCCCCTATCATATTGCAAACTCTCAATAATTGTTAGCAGTTATTATTTTCTAAGCGTATAATGGAACTCTTGAGTTTACATATAAATTGCATATTGAGAAGAGACTGTGTTAAAGTGAAGGAAGAAAATAATTCCAGAGGAATCCTTACCCTGGCTATGCTTGTACCATTTTATTTTCATCAGTGTGTGAGTAATATTCTTTCCAGAAGCCTGTTGGGGATGATTTCTAAACTGCATGTGAGATTTTCAAAGTTTGTGAGGCATAAGATCTTGTATCAATATTAATAACATACTAGAAAGTTAAGAAGGTGGCCAGTATTGTAATCATTTTTAGTTTGTTCTGAAAAATGAGGTAAACGTGATGCAGTATTGGATGATACCAAGAGGAGCATTCATGATCACCAGGAAAATTGGGCCACATTGTCTCTGCTTCCTCAGTCCCACTGTTCTTCAAACTGAAGTCATTCAGCATCCCACGAAAACTGACCATCTTCCTTTGCTAGCATCCTCCACTATCTACCATCATCGCTGAGTGTTTCTGGATTTTGTAGGCACACATATATAATCTGAAGATCCGGAGCTCAGGTTGGAAAAGAGCAGAATTTGCATGGGGGCAGGTAGTGCATGGCACTTGGCGTATTGATGTTGTAGTTTGAATTTGAGAGTAAGAATGGAAAAGCTAGGGTGAATGAATATGGACCATTCTAGCATCAGAAAATTTGGGTGGAAAGGGCTCCACAGCATGCCAGCAATGGAATGTGGATTGGGTGGAACAAATGTGCCCTGTGAAAATATTTGTTCATTATACAAGGCTACATTTTGGAGTCATGTGCTGCAGAATTTGAGGAGGAAGTGAAAACCGAGCAGGGTCATTTATGACAGACAGACCTGCAGCTGCTTCCTTCCCGTCAGGTCAGGTCATTGCAATCAGGTCCTTTTGAAAGTTTCTTTGCCTAAAATGGTAACTATTTTTTCAAGATCTGGTTTAATTTCCCCTCATTGACCTTTACAGGCATTTCTTTCTTCCTCATTTATTTTTTAAATTAATTTTAATGCTAATTATAGAATTTCCCTGTTTATACACCATTTCATGTATTCATCTACTCACAAATATATACCATTACCTGCCCACATACAGTATATGAAAACATAGATGGGTCTGGCCCTGTGGCCGAGTGGTTAAGTTTGTGTGCTCTGCTTCGGCGGCCCAGGGTTTCGCAGGTTCAGATCCTGGGCACGGACATGGCACTGCTCATCAGGCCACGCTGAGGCAGTGTCCCACATGCCACAACTAGAAGGACCCACAACTAAAATATACAACTATGTACGGGGGAGATTTGGGGAGAAAAAGCGTTAAAAAAAAAAAAACCATAGATGAATCCTTATAAATGCATAGCCATCCTTAGGAAAATTACACAAAACACTTCGCTGTTCAAGCTGATCAAGGTTGTCATGTGGGTGTACAAACGTAACATACTATTTGATATCCACGTCCCCTGTACATATTCTGAATCTTTTGTTAAAAGCCGGAATTATTAAATCATGTGAGAACTTATTATTCTATAATATTTACAGTATTTCCATTGACTTTTTAAAATAATTGCATAGCCAAAATCCAAAATATATGACTGCTCTATAGCATCAACAGATCTGCCTGCATTGTCATGTGTCACCCATGCTAGCAATATTTCAATAAATGACGATGTTCAATCATTATTTTCTAAAGTGCAAAATAGAACCTAGAGCCTTTTAATTAAGGGTTTCTGCCTAAGACTGCAATTCCAATTTATAAATATATGTTTTTGAAAAACATATTATTTAAAATTGTCTCCTCCATGGGGGAAGGTGGGGATAGGAGTTTAATGGATCCTGAGTTTCAGTTCGGGAAGATGAACAAGTTCTGGAGATTTATAGTAGTGATGGTTGCACAACAATTGTGGATATTAATGCCACTGAACTATATATTTAAAAATGGTTAAAATGGTAAATTTTATGTGTATTTTACCACAATAAAAAAAAATTGTCTCTTCCAGACCTAAAGGGCTTTCCAGCATATTTATAATGTTACTTGATAGTATTATTTTCCTTGAAATAACTCTAAATCAAATTAGAATATGCAAGTAAAAATTCATTAACATAAAACATTGGTCAAACTTCAATCCAGTGAAAATATTTCAGTAAACTGGTATTGGGATGAGAAGCAAAACACTAAAGCATTGGCTCGCAGTGATCTGAAGGATGTGTCTTGAGTTTATTCTTAACTTGATGACCTTGTAGTTTAATGTAGTGGTTTCTAGCTTCACTGAAAAGTTTAGAGATGACTTTTTATTGACTTTAGTCAAAGAAAGAGAAGATTATTCAATAAAGACCATAAACATTAAACTTCTGGTATTTGGAAGTTGTATTAGATTGAATTTCAGGTATTATGTGCAGAATAAAGTGCTTTTATTATGATCACTCCTCTTTTCAACTCTGTATATTTCCAGTTTAATGGCATAATAATAGTATGACTGGGATTTACCAGCCCGAGTTATAAATATGTAACATTCATTTCCAGGTAATAGATTACACTGTTCTTTTATGAAGAAGTAGTTGCCCTTGATGTAAAAATGGATATTTGATTTGAATAAATGATTCTAGAATTTATGTGATACTCTAAGTTATTCTGCCCTCTCAGATGCTGAAATGCTTTTGTGAGATGTCAAAGTTAAATAACAATTGCTGTCAAGAGTCTTTATATATATGGTGGTTATTTTTAAACCCAGTTTAAAACCTTCGTGACATAAATCCTTTAATTTTTACCATACCTATTACCTTAGCCTTGATTTCTTGAAAAATAGCTGTGTATTCTAATAACAAACTGTTTCCTTCTTAAAATGCTAACTGAAAACTCCATCTGTCTAAATGGTTCTCTGGTTAGCAAGTTCTTTTTAATGATTCCATTTCTTACAGAATTCAGCTGTACAGTTCACACATTTACAAGTATTGCTTCAATGTCCTGAACAAAGAAAAGAACACATAAATTCTTGTGATTATAATCATCTTAAAACCATAGCACTGGTAGGGACCTTACATTCTAATCTCCAGTTGGACTGTAGAGAAGCCAAAAGGCTTGGCTCAAAGTCATGGTTAAATGGACATAGGCAGTGAAGTGAGTATGAATTTTACCCCACAAAATCGGTTGTGCAAAAAAATGGCATATATGTTTATTTTCATAAACAAAGTTAAATCTAACTCCAAGGTGGTGGGGCCTTTAATCTCAGTTAATTGGGGGCTCCCCTATCCCAAGAGTCATTTTAAAGTACCAAGTTCTTACACTGACGGGAGCGGTGGGGATGGCAATGCTGCTTGAGTCTTTGGTTCTCCCTGGTCTTTGTTGTGACCCTCCTGTCTGTGCCTATGCAAATCTTGGACATTGTTCTTTGACTATTGCTGTCCACATATCCTTCTTCATGGGGCTGGATTAGGACCTGTAGATGTTCCCAGCACTGAGAATATTATAATTCAAAGTAAAAGTCATACTAAACTTTCAAAACCTGATATTTGGATGTTGAGTTTCATTGGATTTCGGGTACTATATGCACAATATGCATGCTGAGATGAAAACAGCTTCTTTCTATAGTTTTTTAAATGCAACGTGCTTGAAACGTTCATTGCAGCTCAACTTTTTTGGGGCGAGGGCCCTAGCTTTGTGGGTATCCTAAGCACGTGCATAATACACCTGTTAGATGGCACAGTGCTGCTGATTCAGGCTTACTGAGAAGTAGCCTAGAGCCCACCAGGCACAAGAATATCTCTAAATGAGCCAAGATTTTTTCTTCCTATCTGAAAATTCTTTGCCAGCCACTTCATTAGGATGCATTTTTTGACTTGTGTTTTCAAACAGTGTCCATGTAAGTGCAGAATTGATCAAACTTTTTCAGCAGCCCTTCTCCAGAAAGTGAGTTGGTCAGATACTTGATGAGATGAGAGGTAGGCAACAATGCATCAAAATTCTGCCAGGAGAGTCCCAGCTTGTACTTATTATCCCACTGCAATTTTTTTCTTTTTTTCTCTTTCAACAGATTTAGTGAGACATAATTTATATACCATATAATTCACCCATTTAAAGTATACAATTCAATGATTTTTATTCACAGGTAGATGCAGCCATCACCACAGTCAGTTTTTGAACATTTTCGTAATCTCAAAAAGAAACCCTGTACCCTTTAGCTACCACCCCTCTGTTCCTCCATCTGCCTTCCCCATGCCACATCCAGCCTTAAGGAACTACTAATCAACTTTCTACTTCTCTAAATTTCCCTATTCTAGACTTTAATATGAATGAAATCATATAGTACTTTTTTTTTTACTGTCTTCTTTCACTTGGCATAATGTTTTCAGAGTTCAACCATGTAGCAACATATATCAGAATTTCATTTCTTTGTGTGGCCAAATCCTATCCCATTGTATAGACATACCACATTTTGCTTATCCATTCATATATTAATTGACATTTGGGTATTTCCTCCGACTGAGTCTTATGAACAATGCTGCCATAAACATTCATGTATAAGTTTCTATGTAAACCTACGTTTTTACTTCTCTTGAATATATACCTAAGAGTGGAATTGCTGAGTCATATTGTAACTCTATATTTAATAATTGGAGGAACTCCCAGACTGCTTTCCAAAGTAGCTACACTATTTTACATTTCTATAAGCAACATATGAGGGTTCCACTTCTCTACATCCTTGCCAACATTTATTGTTATTCAGCTTTTTTATTTTGGCCATCCTAGTGGGTTTGAAGTGGTATCTCATTGTGGTTTTGATTTGCATTCCTCTGATGGCTAATGGTGTCAAATTTTTCATGTACTTATTGACCATTTGTATACTTTCCTTGTAGAAACATCTACTAAAATCTTTTGCCCATTTTTAAATTGAGATTTTTGTCTCTTTTATTATTGAGTAGTAAGAGTTCTTTATATATTCTAAACACAACTCCATTATTAGATATATAATTTGCAAATATTTTCTCTGATTCTGTGGATTGTCTTTTCACTTTCTTAATGATATCCTTTGAAGCATAATTTTTAAAAATTTTGATGAAGTCCAATTTATCTATTTTTTCTTTTGTTGCTCAGGCTTTTGGTGTCATAGCTAAGAATCCTTTACCAAAACCAAAATCATGAAGATTTCCCCGTTTTCTTTTAATAGTTTTTTAGATTTGGCTCTTACATTTAGACTTTTGATCTATTGTGTTAATTTTTGCATATGATGTAAGCTGGCATAAATATTAATTGCATCTCCTTTCACTGTCAAAAGTGTTCCTGGCTGAGGGACACAGGGGTAGTTCAACATCTACAAATCAATCAACATGATACACCACATTAACAAAATGAGGAATAAGAATCACATGATCATCTCAATAGATGCAGAGAAAGCATTTGACAAGATCCAACATCCATTTATAAAAATTCTCAATAAAATAGGCATAGAAGGAAAGTACCTCAACATAATAAAGGCCATATACAACAAACCCACAGCCAACATCATACTTAATGGTGAAAAACAGAAAGCCGTTCCTCTGAGAACAGGAATGAGACTAGGGTGCCCACTCTTGTCACTCCTACTCAACATATTACTAGAGGTGTTGGCCAGAGCAATTAGGCAAGAAAAAGAAATAAAAGGACTCCAAATAGGAAAGGAAGAAGTGAAACTTTTGCTACTTGCAGATGACATGATTCTATATATAGGAAACTCTAAAGAATCCACCAGGAAATTGCTAGAAATAGTCAACAACTATAACAAAGTTTCAGGGTACAAAATCAATTTTAAAAAATCACTTGTATTCCTATACACCAACAATGAACTAGCAGAAAGAGAAATCAAGAATACAATCCCATTCATAATCACAACAAAAAGAATAAAATACCTAGGAATAAACCTCACCAAAGGGGTGAAAGACCTGTACACTGAAAACTATAAGACATTATTGAAAGAAATTGAAGAAGATGTAAAGAAATGGAAAGATATTCCATGTTCATGGGTTAGAAGAATAAACATCGTTAAAATGTCCATACCACCAAAAGTGATTTACAGATTCAATGCAATCTCAATCAGAATGCCAATGACATTCTTCACAGAAATAGAACAAAGAATCCAAAAATTTGTATGAAACAACAAAAGACCCTGAATAGCCAAAGCAATCCTTAGAAAAAAGAACAAAGCTGGAGGCATCACAATCCCTGACTTCAAAACATACTACAAAGCTATAGTAATCAAAACAGCATGGTACTGGCACAAAAACAGACAAACAGATCTATGGATCAGAGTCAAAAGCCCAGAAATCAAACCACACATCTATGGACATTTAATCTTTGACAAAAGAGTCAAGAACATACAATGGAGAAAGGAAGTGTCTTCAATAAATGGTGTTGGGAAAACTGGACAGCCACGTGCAAAAGAATGAAAGTAGACCATTATCTTGCACCATACACAAAATTTAACTCAAAATGGATTAAAGACTTGAAAGCAAGACCTGAAATCATAAAACTCCTAGAAGAAAATAAAGGCAGTACACTCTTTGACATTGGTCTTAGCAACATCTTTTCGAATGCCATGTTTACTCAGGCAAGGGAAACAAAAGAAAAAGTTAAATTGGACTTCATCAGGCTTAAAAGCTTTTGCAAAGCAAAGGAAACCATGAAAAAAACAGAAAGACAGCCCACCAACTGGGAGAAAATATTTGCAAATCATTTATCAGACAAACGGTTGATCTCCAAAAAATATAAAGAACTCATACAATTCAACAAAAAAAACCCAAACAACCCAATCAAAAAATGGGCAGAGGATGTGAACAGACATTTTTTCAAAGAAGATATACAGATGACCAACAGACACATGAAATGATGCTCAACATCACTAATTATTAGGGAAATGAAAATCAAAACTATAATGAGATATCATCTTACACCGGTCAGAATAGCTATAATTACCAAGAAAAAAAACAACAAATGTTGGAGAGAAAAGGGAACACTCATACACAGCTTGTGGGAATGCAAACTGGTATAGCCACTATGGAAAACAGTATGGAGATTTCTCAAAAAATTAAAAATAGAAATACCATATGATCCAGCTATCCCACTACTGGGTATTTATCCAAAGAACCGGAAATCAATGATCTGAAGAGATTTATGCACCCCTATGTTCATTGCAGCATTATTCACAACAGCCAAGATATGGAAGCAACCCAAGTGCCCTTCTACACATGAATGGATAAAGGTCTGGTATATATATACAATGGAATACTACTCAGCTATAAAAAAGGCAAAATTGTCCCATTTGCAACAACATGGATGGACCTTGAGGGTATGATGTTAAGTGAAATAAGCCAGACAGGGAAAGACAAATACTGCATGATTTCACTCATATGTGGAAGATAAAAAATATATGGATAATGAGAGTAGATTAGTGATTACCAGAGGGGAAGGGGGTTTGGCGGTGGGTGAAAGGGACAAAGGGGCACATATGTATGGTGATGAATAAAAATTAGACTACTGGGGGTGAGCACAATAAAGTGTATTCAGGAATTGATGAACAATAATGTACACCCCAAATCACACAATGTTATAAACCATTATAAATCCCAATAAGGGGCCAGCTCTGTGGCCGAGTCGTTAAGTTCACGCACTCTGCTGCAGCTGCCCAGGGTTCCGATCCTGGGCGCGGACATGCGGACATGGCACCGCTTGTCAGGCCATGTTGAGCCAGCGTCCCACATCCCACACTAGAAGGACCTGCAACTAACACATACAACTGTGTACAGGGGCGGGGGGTGGGGGGAGGTTGGGGAGATAAAACAGGGGGGAAAAAAAAAAAGACCCCTCGGAGGAGAATTTAAAAATAAATAAATAAATCCCAATAAAATTACTTAAAAAAATCTTCAAAACAATGACATGCAATATTAAATGTTATTGAGAAGTAGAAATGTAGAATAAAATAAAAATATTCCTGGTTGGATGATAAATTATGTGGTCACCCAAGTTAGAGGTGCAGCCAATAAAATAAAGTAAATCTCCCTGACCTATGAGAATATCATAACTCTAGTTGTGATCTCAGTAGCATCATATTCTAACAGCAGCCAACCCAAATTAACCTCCTATAAAAGCAAGAGTCATATGGCCATAAGGAAATATAGAAAAAACAATTTTTTAAAAAAGATAGAATGAGTCAAAGGGTAAAAAATAAGCCAAAGCTCACACACGTCTTCTTCCAAAAGTCTACAGCTGCTGCACCTTAAAGGCCCAAAGTCCAATTCCTTTTCCATTCCCAAAATATTTTATTCAATTCCTACTGTTAAAACAGTGTCTCTAGGGGCTGGCCCGGTGGCACAGCGGTTAAGTTCGCACGTTCCGCTTCTCGGTGGCCGGGGGATTCATGGGTTCGGATCCTGGGTGCGTACATGGCACTGCTTGGCGTCCCACATATAAAGTAGAGGAAGATGCGCACGATGTTAGCTCAGGGCCAGTTTTCCTCAGCAAAAAGAGGAGGATTGGCAGTAGTTAGCTCAGGGCTAATCTTCCTCAAACAAAAAAGTGTCTCTATATGCCAACATGCTCAGTAGGGTGACTATTAATGTTAAAATACCAATTCATGGGCCATTTTGTCTTTTCTCTTACATAATTTAAATATGTATTTTACAAGTGAATTTCTTAACTTGCTGGAATTATTGGTTAATATTTACACAGCTACTTTAGTGATGCAAATCCAGGCTTTAAAAAAAACTGTTAATGCAGCTAAGTTGAGGGCTATTCCAAATACTCTATAGTCTAGCAATAGACTTGTCATCTCATCCTTTCTAAGGATACCAATTTAATTATCCTAACTGTGTAACTCTTTTTCAATGAAGGACAGTAGTGAACTTTAGATCTGATAAAAGATCTACATGGCTATAAGTTGGCTATCAGATCAGCTTAGTTATGAGTTGACAATGATGCATAGTAAACTCTTGCATAGAATTTAATAATAATGAAATTTGGATCTTTAAGAAATATTTTCTCATTTATCTCTTTTAACAATAATTGGATATTTCTTTGAGTTTTAATCCTTGAAGGTGATACTAAAAGGGATAAACTTTTATACTTGGATGTAAACAAGTCCACTAATCATTCTATTGATATTTTTAGCCTTCATATCTATTTGAACCACTGGATACTTTTTTGACATTATTCTTATAAGGGAAAAAGCAATGTGTTTTTATTTTCTAAAGATTAATATTACAGTCAGAAAAAAACCTAGATTCTTCACATTTGTTTGGCTTTGTCCCTTGGGGCTGAAGGAGATGTAATGAGCAAATATTTATTTACCAAGACAGGCACTTATGGCTTCGTTGGTTCTGTCAATCTTTTTGTACTGGTGATTATTTCATGGAAAGTTTTGAATGATGTTACACATTTATCAGTTTCAGGAACAGCTCTGTGGAGCAGAGCACAAACATACGAAATTTAGCCAGTGGAACTCTGGATTGTTTTTATTAGTTATCAAGCTCTGAGAATTTTGAAATTGTAAAGTGCTTTTAAATTATTCATTAAGCATCTGTGTATCAGAAATAATTCATTATTGCATTATTCTCTCCATTTTCAAAATGAGTCATTTATTTGGTCATATCTGACAGCCAGTAAGGGATGGGAGATCATAATTCATATTTCCCTGTTGCTCATATTCTTAGGGAACAGTGTTACAGATATTAAGATACTGAGGGGGTGTTTCTCCCCACCTCTCCCTGCAGTAATTCAGCATCCTCGCTAACGCTAAAGAGTGACTCACAAAAGGAGTGTGCAGGGTGAGTGGGATGAGAATCACTGTAGAGGTAAGCCTCTCATCTTTATGGGAGTTTGTGTCATCCTGTGGGTGGACCTTGGCAGAAACAAGGTTAGGAACCATTGCTCTTGGGATAGTCTAGTAAATATGGACCAAATTGAGCACTTCAGATATCCTGGGAAAATATGGAAAAATTTTGCCTGACTAGAGGTGTTCTAAACTAATGCTTCTCAAACTCAAAAAGGCAAGTTCTGGGGGCCGGCCCCTTGGCTGAGTGGTTAAGTTTGTGCACTCTGCTTCAGTGGCCCAGTGTTTGCTGGTTCAGATCCTGGGCATGGACCTACACAGCGTTCATCAAGCCATGCTGTGGCAGCATCCCACATAGAAGAACTAGAATGACTTACAACTAGGATACACAACTATGTGCTGGGGCTTTGGGGAGGAAAAAAACAAAAAAGAGGAAGATTGGCAACAGATGTCAGCTCAGGGCCAATCTTCCTCACCAAAAGAAAAAGTATACCTTAAAAAAAAAAAGGCGAGTTCTGGTTCAGTACTCTCAGATAGAGTCCAAGACTATTTTTAACAAGCTCATAGGAGATGGGATGCTACTGGTGCAGGGACCATACTGAATAGCCAGGGCCTTTGTGGTCCAGGCTTGCAGTGGGTCCCTCAGGGTACTTGAGGTGGAAGGTGAAGGAACAAGACCTGTCACAGGAGGAGGCAAGTATTGCTCCTGTGAACAGATGGGGCAAGGAGGAAGCTCCAGTGAATACAGAGGGAGAGGCACTAAAGATGGAAGATTGATACAGCCAGGATCCCTGGAACATCTTCAGAGATGACTGAGAGAAGTTCTCTCAGAAGGTTGCTAAGGTTCTCAGAGATAGTTGAGAAAGATTGTTTATGCAGTGGCATGAAGGACAACTTCAGCAAAACTTTTTGAATGGAACATAGGAGAGAAATTAATGTATCAAAATACAGTAATGTGTGTGACAGCACTTTGTGAGACGTAAAATGCTACTCAAATGTAGGGCATTTGGCATTAATACTAACAGCCTTAGTCAAGTCACTGAACAAGGGGCTGGGGTAAGATAAATGTTCTTACCGAGAGATACCGAGGAGAGCAGAGACTGGAGCAGTAGTGCCAGAGAATGGACAGCCCGTTTTAAGTCAATGAATAGAGGCGAGGGAGTGGATGAATATGATGACAAGATCTTTTGCTTAGGGAAGAAATGGAACCAGGGAGTTGGAAGGGACCTTAAATGTCCTTGGACCAGGTCCCTCATTTTATGTATAAGCAAACCGAGGTACAGAAAACCTAAAATACGTGCACAAAATCGCTCAGACCAGAGTGGGGACCAGAGCAATGACCCCTTAGGATTGCCAGATTTAGCCTATGAAAAGACAGGACGTCCAGTTAAACTTGAATTTCAGGTCAACAAAAATAATTTTTAGTATAAATATGTCTAATTAACACCTCTAGTTAGGCACGGTATTTGTGACATAATTATAATAAAAAGATTATTTGTTGATCTGAAATTCAAGTTTCAGTGGACATCCTATATTTTATCTGGAAACACTATATTTCTTGAAAATTCAATACTTTTTGGTAATGGTAAATAGAGGTATAGGAAAGATGAGGAAAATACATTAACTTTGTGTTTAGAATGTAAGCCCCATCAGGGTGTGAGTTTCTCTGTTGTATTTCCTGGAGATTCCCTAGAATCTAGGTCAGTGCATAGCACTCAGTAAATATTTATTGAATGAGTGAGTGAACGTATGGTAATGTTAAAAATACTGTGTCATGTAGGATGCTTAACGTACAAAAGAACAGAGTTAAGATTTAGACATTCGTTCATAAAGATATTCTCTGTGGCTGATATTTCTTTTTTTGGCAAAGCAGATCTTGAGCAAACTTCCCAAGAACGTTCATTATGGCAAATATGGTACAAAGGAAAGATAAGGTTTGAAAATGAATTTTTGAGTCATATTAGGGTTTGAAAGTTCTGTATCACTAGTTTATTAGAATTTTCTAGAGTAATTCTGAGGATTTTGATTAATAACTTGAGGATTTAAAGGGTGACATGTAGCACAGATTGACTTGATTTGGAATGCATTTCCGAAAAAATAAATACTTCAGGGCTCATTTTTCACGAAAGGGAAATATGACAGAGGTGCTGATTGCTGGAGCCTGGCCACAGCTTCCCTGCCAGCAAGGTGGGTGCAGGTGGAGCTGAGCAGAGTCATCTTCATCCTGATCCAAATCAGTGCTGAGGGAGCTGATTGGTTTCGTCCAGATTTAAGCACCTTTGATAAAACCACAGTCTTGTTAGATTTCTTAGACTGAGACTTGTGGTAGAAAAAGATTTGATGAAATACAAGAATAATAAGTACAGCTGTCATTTCTTAAGGATTTACTGTGAGCGAGCATGCATCCAGCAGGATTCCATTTAATCTCATAAGAACCCTGTGAAGAAGCAATTTTGACCCCCATTTTTCAGATTAGAAAATTGAGGTATAGAAAGAAGTAACTTGACACAATAAGTAGTGAAAATGGGATTTTAACCTAAGTCTCTTTATATTGTGCAACAATGCACATCAACTCATTCTAAGAATAACAGAATCCTGAAAATATTGCCTTATTATACCAAAAGATCATCAGTGAAAATAATTACAAATAGCTCATCTTGCTATGAATCTAGCTTTGGATTCAAACGAAGTTGATAACTTCCTCTAACCCAAAGTCATCACTCCAGGGTTTTGGTTCTACTCTCATGTCTGCTCCCCTCCTCTGCCTTCGTCAGGAGGGCGATGCGCTCCCTCTGCATTTTCTCACTGTGCAGTTATCATCCTACCTGGGTCTATCAGTTGGTGTCTGGGCAGGTAGCAGATGGTACACTCAAGTAGGGTCAATGAAGAGAGTCTAATGAAGGGACTATTTTCAAAGGTATGGGCAGGGTTAAGAGAACCAGTGGGAGAAAATGAAGGGCCAGGAACTAGCAACAGCTGGAATCAGTTACTGTCCCGAGACCCTGAAGCAGCAAGGGAAGGGAGCAGTCCCCAGAAGGTGGAGAGAGTTGCAGCTACAGGAGGGGGACCACAAAAAGTTAAGGAACTGCAGTCTTCCAGGAAGGGTATGGCCAGTTTGTTGTCACCAGGAAGGAGTAGAACGAAACAAAATCTAGGGTTAAAACAAACGAAGCAGCAAACAAACCCCTGCCTTCCCTCTTGTCTTGCAGTCCAGGCTCCTGCTGGTCCACAAAGGTCAGCCTCCCAGGGCACAGAGCAGGGTGAAGAACGGGGCATATTGGCTCTGGAAGGGCAGATGGAAAATATCCATTGCTCAGTGCCTTACTGCCATGGATGCACAAGCCGATAAGCTTACTTTCCCTTCTCCTGCATTCTTGTTTTCCATATTCTCTTCCTTTTCTCTCCCAAGTTCTCTCTCCTATAGCTGTCCCCTCCATGCACTGCTCTGCCCTTAGGTGATGTTATCCCAGTGCCAGGCCCAATTTCTGTGGATCTCCTGGTGCTTCCCAGCTCTATCTCCAGGTCCTCTGAGGGATGCATCTGGGGCAGGTCTCACTAAATGGCCCCTCCCTGGTCACCTGATTCCTTGGTTCTCTGAGTTTACTTGTGAAGCCTTTCTTCCTTGTCACATCATTGGGGAAACTCTTTATCTGCCTCCAGAAGCTCCAGAGTGTTATGAGTTCTAAAGGCGGTTCCCTCAAGTGGCCACCCTCCTAGGAAATCAGGTAGCCCCTGTCTCCACACAGCCTGATTGCCTGTGGAATTTCTGTCCTCAGGAGCAGCGGAAGTCCCTCAGCCCCCAGTATTATTACCCAGTAGAAGCCGTGACTCACTTGGCACAGCCTCGGAACACTGGCATTTAAAGAACATAGTCCAACAATGAGAGGCTTTTCTTTATTTCTTTTTCTTCTTCTCTCTCTCTCTTTTTTTTTTATTAAAATGAAGGCTTTTACTTTCCTTGAATATTCAGAAGAGGATACATACAACGGTATTTTGGGAAATTCCCCTCTCCGTTCAGCTAACTTCCACACCGTCCCTGGGCTCCTCAAGCATCTTTTCTCTAAGGTCTTTCTCAAACCCTTCCCCCAACTCTAACCCGCATATCTCCATTTTTTCTACTCTTCCCCCTTTCTTTCATTTCTAAACCACAGAAGTCCCAGAAAACTAGCCTGGAAGCAGCACCTTCCTCTGAGGCAGAGAAGGGAGGGATATAAGCTAGCAGAGGCACGACCTTTGTGAGTAGAGAATGAGGAAGGCTGGGTGCACGCCTGCCTGCGCAATTTTTCCTGCGCAGCCCTAGGATCGTGATAGAATGAGAACAGCAACACCAAAAGTATCAAAAGGCTTTTAAACTTTTAACAGTTTGATATTCATGGTACATGGATTACAGTCTTTTAACCAAAGGCACTTTTTATGTATAATTATTACAATGACTGCCATTCACTGAGTGCATTTTACCAAGGATTTTAATATTTTCATGTCTAATGTTGACACCAAATCTGTAAGGTGGTTGGTACCAGCTCCACTTTACAAATGAAGACGTTGAAATGCAGAACCGTGATTTGAACTAGTAATGGCTCTAAAGCATGTTCCCTTTTCGTTCATGGTAGCACTAATATAGTAGCTCCCAGCAGTTGAATAACTACTTTCACCAGTCCTTGTACTAAGTATCATGCACGCAGTATTTTTAATCTTCGCATAAACCCAATGAGGTAGTAGTGTTGTTAGCACCACTCTATGGTTGAGGACACTGGGGGTCAGAGAGGCTTGACACCTTCTTGGCCACACAGCTGGTATTCATCAGAGTCACGACTTGAACCCAGGTCCATAGGACTCCAGATGTGTTCCTCAAATCACTGATCTGTACTCCCATCATGCCTGTTTTATAATATTATATACCAGGAACATTGTGGTAATATTAATATGGTAGCTTCTTATTTAGCAATTTTCTGAGTAATTCAGTGGTGAGGGTATTATTTCTAAGAGATGAGAAAGAATCAACATGGCAGGAGCTGCTGAGATATGGCTTGAAGTGGGGTACATCAGTTAGTGAACGCTGCGGGGAGCAGCACAGTCAATGCCAATCATTTTGAAATAGAGAAATTTGGGATTCATGAGCTGAATCAAGGGGATCACAAATAGCAACTGACCCTGGGAAACAGCAACCAAGGGACAGATTACAATATGCAGGTCCCTCAAGTTGATGTTTACTAGTTAACTCATTCCTTTAAAGGTAATATAGTAATAGTCATCTTTCCCCAGGGAGTCTCCCAATAGTTTGGATCACTTCCGTTGTGATTAGCTCCCATCTAGTACAGGACTCAACTCAAGCACTCATGGTTATTTTTGATAGCTCTTAATCACGCCACATCATATCGGAGTGGGATGTGAGGGTAGTATGCTGCACCTAGTTGAGAATATGATTGGGATAGTTTTGTGGAAGATGCATCCTGACACTGAAACTAGCCTACGAATTCTTAAATGAGTAAAATATGAAGATGTTTTGATGAAACAATACAAATTTTGGCTTGACTAGTTGCCTCATGAGAGAATTGACCAAAAAGAAAAAATACTTGTGAAGTAATTCTTAGAAGCCCACAGATGAACTGGTCCAAGTAATTTTCCATAGGCGTCAGGTAATGTTCTAAGATGTATATTTTTAAACAAAATTTCAATTTTGTTAGATAAAAGCCATTCAGTTTTTAGGAGATTAAGATAATTTTTAATGTTAAGATTTAAATATTATACTTGCTTGGTGATTTCTGACATGGTTTCATGGAGTGTTTTTTTTTTCTTTCCTGATTTTAGGGGAGGGCAAGTTGAAGGGAGTATACTTTTTCTTCTTTTTGGTGAGGAAAATTGACCCTGAGCAAACATCTGTTGCCAATCTTCCTCTTTTTGCTTGAGGAAGATTGTCCCTGAGCTAATATCTGTGCCAATCTTCCTATATGTTTTCTATGTGGGATGCCCCCACAGTGTGGCTTGATGAGCAGTGTGTAGGTCCATGCCCGGGATCCAAACCTGTGAACTTCTGGCCATGAGGGCAGAGTGTGCGAACTTAAACATTATGCCACCAGACTGGCCTTGGGACTACACTTTTAGGATCAAGGAAAGTTGTCCTAAATCATACACTCAAAACATTGTCCTCTCTACCAGCCTATCAGCCACATTGTTTACCTTCTGATTCTCCTACAGCTGAGCTTTACAGGTGAAGAATTTGAGACTCAGAGACACAAGTGTGGAAAATAGCACTTAATAGGACCCAAATCTTGAGGCTTCCTTTCCCCAAGCCGATTTCTAATGTAAATCCTACTTTTTCCAAGCTAATGTTTCTTCAGTGTTATTTTTCTTGATTTTTTTATCAATCTGAGGCACTGTGCCAAGCGCTCAGAATACCGAGAACTTGAAGTACTGTGGAAGCTCACCATATAGGGCAGTTTTTTCTTGAAAAGTTGCCCTAAAATGACACCTCTCATCACTGCTGTGGCTGCTTGTGAAAAATTTAGATTCCTGGGTCCGAGTGGAGGCCTGAGGACTCTGAACCTCTGTGGCGGGCAGGGGAGTGGAGGCATCTCTGGCTAGAGCCATTAAGGGGAACACCAACACGAAGAGAACTGATGTAAGGAGATGAAGGCAGCAGTAGTGCCGAAAGGGAGGAGAAGGGAATGTGAAGAAGTGGCCCCTACTCCCTTTCTGATTATTAGAAGGCAGCTAGGCACTGTGTCCTGCTGGCTGGTGATATCAACCACAGTAGAATGTACATATGGTGATGCTAAGGGTGCTTCACCCTGGTTATCTTCATTTGGTTCGGTCTACCAGACCTATTTCTTGCTAAATATAATTTGCTATTCAAAAACATGTTTAACATCTAATGTTTAACATTAGAGGATGGATTAAGTTTTAGCTATATAGGCTAAGCCTAGCACTTTAAATGATTCATTTATAGGTAGTCAAATATTGTGCTGTCCATACAGTCAGGATGATTGCAATTATTACTCTCGAATTACACAGTCCATGAATGGATATTGACTTCCATTTCTCCTTTTGCAAGATTATATAACTATTGCGCTTTTAATTAGGAGGGCAATGATGCTAATACCAAGAAATTCGATGCAATGAACTTTTTACTATTAGAGATAAAAATTAATCCTCAATTCCTTTGGCCTTTTAATTGTTAACTGTGGAATCAGTCAAATGTAGAGGCTGAAGAAGCACCAAGGGATAATGTAATTGCAACTCTTCAAACAATTGTATCTGTCTGGAGAATGAAGATTGATGATCTGAAAAATAGATCTCATTGTTTCAGTAGTAGAATTATGGGCTTTGCCAGTGGCTATTAAGAGAGATTCTCTGGGAAACTTTTTACCAAAAGAAAAAAAAATGATACTTGTTAGATGAAGAAAATTTAATTCAGCCACTTTTCATTAGGCAAGGCCAGAAACTCTAATTCCCAAGTTCATAGTTGACGAGAGGCCCCAGAGCAGTAATTACCCATTTTTCAAGTTTCCTGATAGAAAGCTCTTCAATTAGATATAGACAAGGGGAAAATTATGGTAAAAGGAAGGATATTTTGTCCTTTCTAAAGAGCACTAGGAAGATAGACACTATATAACAATGTTAAGAGATAATTATATTAAATGAGTTAAGCACTTTGAATTCTCTTAGAAGACGTTAAATTACTTTGGATATTGCTATTTCACTTAAAGTGCCTAAAATTTTAGTTCAGAAAATAAGCTTGCATTAAGTATTCATTTACGTTTCCTAAATTCTCAGGGAGAGTAGGTTGCCTGAGGCATCTTTGGTCGTCCCTTTGGGAAATAGGTTATCCTGTGGATGGACTAGTTAGTATTTTTTGTTCAAAATGCCAATGAATGTTTGGAATATGATTTGGTATATTTGTCATGCTCTTAGGAAGGCTGGTTAGTTATCACTTGTTGATTCCAATGTTATTGGACAAGCATCATTTGCATGACCAGTATTTTTTTTTCTACCTTCCTCATTTGTATACAAAGTAGATGTGGATGTAAATGATTCACTGGCTATGGGGCTATGGGCAATCATGGATTATTATAAGCAAGAGGAAATGCCTCCCTCTTTGTTCAACCACATAATGGTAGCACATTAATATTTTATTTTACCATTTTAAAGTGAGGAAGCTTAGAAGGTGAGTTGAAGTGACCTCAGTCTCTCTCATTTTTGTTTTTGATATAGTGTTTCTTGTTATTTGCTGCTAAGCAGAGAGTGAAGATGTAACTGTTTACCTCAACAGGGTAAATGGAAGCAGCCCCACAACCGTGGTCCACCAACAAGCTGAACTCTGAGTATGTATCTGTCCAGGAACTATTTCTAATCTGAGCACAAAGGTGATACAGAACATACATGTAGAGTGGTTAGAAATAGTCACTGGCATTTTGCATGATTTTGGTCTGCTAATGGAGACTCCCGCTAGCAGACAGTGAACGTAAATGGAAAGTTTCAGAAACCTAGGGATTGGAAACCAGATTATATGTGCTCGTTGTTATTATTCTTAGAAAATTGTAAGGGCCATCTTCTAGAAATGTGAAAAACCATTCTTTCTTAACTCTATAACATTTCTGATCTTAGAGTTAAAAATAAGAGATTGTCATATGAGAATGGTACTAAAAGATGAAGTTGGGGAATCAGGGAAAATTGAACACAGAAAAAAACTTAGACCCTTAACATAGTTTGTTCCTGGTATTCAAGATAAAGTAGCCACATTTAAGGAAAGAAGTGAACATTAATGTTGTCTAATAGTAAAGCAATAAATGTTTTGGAAACCACTTCGAAAATGTAGACATGAAAAGATAAGAGAAATCAAGCCCCAGGACTGCCCACACTATGCTGCTTCCACCAGTCAGAGAGCTATGATGAGCCACGATGAGCCACTGGCTTGTCCCTTCTTAATTCTAAGTGTGGCTCTGGGGGACTTGTTTTTAAGCAAACTGGGATGCTTTTGCACCTACTAAAGGGTACTTGGAGGGTACTTTTTGTCTCGATTATTTGTCATTATTCGTTTGCTTTATAAGTCATTAAGACATTCAAAAAGAGAGAAGGGGAGAGAAGGAAGCTGAAATTCTGCTTACCGGGCTGCTTCTCCACCAACCAGTTGCTCTCCATCCCTTTAGGGATGACTTTCCTTCCTGATCAGGGACCTTAGCCTGTAGGACATGAGCTCTGATCTCAGCTATGACCTTCAGAGACCCAGAGTATTGATTTAGTCTCATGGGGCAGTGGAGTTAATAGTAACAGTAATACAAAAAAATAGATGATAGGATCAGGGCCTCTACTAAATGGGGGGGGGGGGGTTATATTTTCTTTTTTGGATTGAGGAGGAATAGAAACTCAGTGAAACTGTCACAAACCCAAGGCTAAGAAGGAGATTACACAGGCCTGTGCCATAATCAGTCTAAATTCTAGTAAATAGGTTTGTTCAGAGACAGTTAAACCATAGAGAGAAGGCAAAAAGGCTTCAGAATGTGGTAGATGAACAAGGAAACTATTGCTAGCATTTAGAATCACAGCATAAGGAAGCAGAAGTAAGGGATAAAAGAGATCAGTTTTAAAGATAAAAGGATATTTACTTTGTAGTTACAACAAGAACAGTAGGAAATGGAAAGAAACCAAGAGAAGGACACATAGACCCAACAGATCATGTTAGCCATGCACATGGAAATAGAGGGGAAAGAAATCATCAAATACAGCAGGACAGAAATTCAAAAGTTGTTCTGAACCTGCTTAAAGGGAGTAGTGTCACAAAAGTGGGAGAGGGTGAGGAAGTGGATGCTGTAATAAGTGTCAGACAGAAGCGTTTCTGCTGTCATTGAAATATTAGAAGTTACGGGAGCCTCAGCATAATGGATGCCTATGTGTGACCCTGCCACATGTGCATGTATGTCCTTTGAT
This sequence comes from Equus quagga, assembly GCF_021613505.1. NCBI lineage: Eukaryota > Metazoa > Chordata > Mammalia > Perissodactyla > Equidae > Equus > Equus quagga. The sequence goes on along the minus strand of NC_060270.1, from coordinate 118,050,337 downwards.
AGCATCACAGGTGAAAGGTGGCAGGTTGAGAACAGGATTTGAACATTACTGGTTTGCTCAGCCAAATACCATCTCACAACAATTCTTCTTTCACAATGTTATTTTTAATGGCTCCAAACTGTCCCCATTTTATGAATATGCCATGGGTAACTTAATAATTTTTTATTATTTGACATTTATGCCACAGTAAATTTTTTACTATTATAAATTATACTACAGCAAATATCCTTGTAAATAAATCTTTGTGTGTCATTAGTTGTTTCCTTTGAATAATTACCATAAATTGAGTTACAGGGCCTTAGGGAATGCCCGTTTTAGGCTGCTGATACAGCTTCCTTTGTACCAATGTATATTACCATCAACAAGGGAACAGCAGCCATTTCCCACATTCAAGGGCGAGACTCCGAACACATCATCAGCTTTATAAACCTCTGAGTTATGTTTTTTCTAACAGTGTAAGTGATGTCAATTAAGTCCTTTGAACTCTTTTTCCTAGTACCCATTGTAATCAAAGGCATGCAATTTTAAAATACCTCGTGGAAGTTAGAGCTGTATTCTATAGTGATCAAAGAATATTTAAGCTATGTAGAGTGATCATACTCATTTTATTAGCAAAGTATTCTAACCTATTTCTCTAACCACAGTCTAAAATATTTCTTTGTCTTTCCTCCTTGTAATTGTATAACCCCTAAAAGGAAACTAATAATTCTTCCTTTCCCTAAGATAACAAAAATCAACTGGAGAACTTCAGAATGTGAGAACCCTGAACAGAATATTGCTGTAGTTTAGTGTTAAAAGAGCTTCCAAAACAGAATATTACTTATTTTTGAATTTTTTTGCTATATTTAAGAAGGTATTGAAACATTGTTCACACACGTTATTTGATAGGGAAAAAATATAAATAAGTGGAAAATGTTGTCCTTCTGTTCTTGACCTCAGTAAATACGTTTATTTTTAAAAACAAAGAGGTTTGGGAGAAAATAGCAATGGCAGTTTTGAAGACTCACAACGAGTTTAGTTAAAATCAAATAGAAAACCCAATTATCTGAGTCATACATCATTTATTCTAGTTACGTAGTATTTTAGATGGCTACATGTACAGTAGAAAGAGCAACAATCTAGAGCTCAAGAATTGAAGTCTTAGACTGAATTCTGCGGCTTTCTAGATGTGTGAACTTGGGAAACAAAATTTAACCACCTCTGAGTTTCAGTTTAGACATCTATTTAAAAAAAAGTCTTTCCTTGCTTCTTATCTCTCACAAGGTTATTATGAATATTGAGATAATGGATGTGAAAATTTCTGAAGTGCTATATAGTTGTAACATTACTTACTACTTTCAATAATTATAGCAATATATTTTCTCTCAAGATCTTTGCTCTTAATATTTAGCACTCTAAGGTGAAAAACTAGATAGGTGGGGACATAAAAGAAGAATTGACAAAAGATGAATATTTCAAATAAAACATATTGAAGTATAACATAGCTCAAAAGAATTCATAATCATAAGCGTTTCCTTTAATGAATTGAAACAAAGTTAATACACTTACCTAACTAGTATCCAGGTCAAGAAATAGAACGTTACCAATAACCCAGAGGGCTTCCTTGTGCCCCGTCTTAAACCAATAGTCACCACCCTCCTTCCCAAAGACAAACACCATCCTGCCTTCTAATATTATAGTTTAATGTTGCCTCTTCTTAAATTTTATAAATGGAATCAAATAGTATGTAATTTTTTGTATCGGGCTTCTTTAGAGATGTTGTATATAGCTATAGTTGAGTCATCTTTATTACTGAATAATATTCCATATTCCAAATATACCATAATATATTTATCTATTGAAAAACATTTGAGTTGTTTTCACTTTGAAGCTATCACAAATAATACTACTATAAGTAAATATATATCCAATAGAATATATATCTCTCGTGTATGTATATCTATATCCACACATATGTACACATACATACACATATATATACATACATACATATACACATGTACACCCCTAGGAGTAGAATTATTTGATCAAAACCTATGTGTATGTTCAGCAATAAGAGATTTCTTCAAAAGTTTTTCCAGATTGGAAAATTCATAGTGTGTGAGAGTCCTCATTTTTCCATATCCTCATCAACATTTGGTACTGTTATATTTTTTAGTCACTTTTGTAGGTATGTTGTAGCATCTCATTTTGATTTTAATTTGCATTTCCGTGATGATTAATAAGGTTGAGCAACTTTTTATAGTTTCGTAAATATGTGGATATTTTCTTTTATGAAGCGCTTATTTAAGTCTCTTGCCCATTTTCTATTGGTTTATCTGTACTTTTTTATGATTTACAGAGTTGTTTATTCTCAATATGAGTCCTTTGTCAGATATATGAATTGCAAATATCTCACACTCTCTGGGTTTCCTTTTTACTTTCTTAATGGTGTACTATAATAAATAGAAGTCTTTAATTTAACGTACTCCAATTTATTAGTCTTTTTTTGTGGTTAGAACATTTTGTTCTTACTTAAGCTATCCTTGCCTACCCAAGGGACGTGAAAACATTCTCCTTTACTGTGTTACAGAAACCTTATTATTTTTCCTTTCGTGTGTAGAGCTACAATCCAGCTGGATTCAGTTTTATTTATGATGTGAGGCAGGATTCAAGAATCAATTTTGGGTTTTTTCCCCATATGCATGTACAATGAATTCAGCACTATTTATTAAAAAGACAGCTCTTTCCCCACTGCTTTGCTACCATGAATCCAGTGTCCATATATGTTAGACCTACTGTAACTATTTGTTTCATTGATTTATTTGTTTAGCCTGAAGCCAAAACCATACTGTGTTATTTACTGTAACTTTGTAATCAATGTCGATATGCAGTTGTGTGCTTCCTCCCACTTTGTTCTTCTTCAAGTTTGTCTTGCCTATCCTTTGTCCTTTGTTTTTCCATATAAATTTTAGAATGATATTGTCCACTAAAAAAAAAAAAAAAGAAAACTTATTGAATTTTTATTGCGATTGCATCAAATCTGTAGGTCAATTTGGGTAAATTGACATCTTCACAATATTGAGTTTTTCCAATCCACAAACACGATACATCCACGCTATTTGAGTTTTCTTTATTTCAGTAATATTTTAAAGTTTTTTGTATGGAGGTCTGGGATATTATTCTTGAGATTTATTCCTAAGAGTTTGATGTTTTATGCTATCGTAAATAGTTTAATTTTTTTGTTTCACTTTCCAACTGTTTTATAGACATTGACTTGATATTATGACTGACTTTATATTTAGTATCCTTGTTAAATTGACTTTATATATTTATTATTTATTTGAAAGTTTTATACATTCACAAATAACATCATCAGCTAATAATTACAGCATTATTTTTTTCTTCCCATTCTTAAAACCTTTCTTTTTCTTTTCCTTGTCTGTTGCATTAGCTAGAACCTACAGCACAGCATTAATTGGAAGTATAAAGTATGTTCCTGTTTCATTCCCAATCTCAGAGAGAATTTTTTCAATATTTAAGCTTTAATTATGATATTTGCCTTTTAAATTTTGTTGATATCATTTTTCTGTTATTTCCCTACTTCTGGCAAGGTATAGAGGTATTTGACAAATAAAAATTATATATATTTAAGGCATATGACATGATGGTTTGATATATATGTATTCACTGTGAAATGATTACCACAATAAAGTTAATTTATTAACATATCCATCATCTCACATAGTTAACTTTTTTTTTTTGGTGTGGTGAGAACGCTTCACATCTACTCTCT